>NW_006200241.1:176079-186152 GCF_000334495.1 Tupaia belangeri chinensis
TCCCGCGCCTGCTATTTCTGCTGCTGCTGCTGCGCGCGGGGGCGTGATCCCCCGGGGCCAATGGTATTGCTTTCTTCAATTCAGTTTACCTCAGTTTGTTTATTGCTAGTATATAAAAATGCTATAGATTTTTGCATGTTGGTTTTGTATCCTATCACTTTACTATATTCATTTATCACTTCCAGCAAATTTTTTATAGCTCCTTTTGAATTTTCTACATATGTAATCATATCATCCACAAATAGAGAAAATTTTGTCTTCTTTTCCTGTTTGAATACCTTTCATTTTAATCTATTGTCTGATTGCACTAGCTAAGTTTCCAGTACTATGTTGAAAAGGAGTGGGAAAAGTAGGCAGCCTTGTCTTGTTCCGATTTTCAGTGGAAAAACTTTCAGATTTTCCTCATTCAGTATGATGTTGGCTATGGGTTTGTCGATAGATGGTTTTTATTATGTTAAGGAATGTTTCTTTTATGCCAATTTCGCTGAGTCTAATCATGAATGGATATTGCATTTTATCAAATGCTTTTTCTGCATCTATTGAAATGATCATATGGTTTTTATATTTCCTTCTGTTAATGTGATGTATTACATTTATTGTTTTTCATATGTTGAAACACCCAGTATCTCTGAAATAAAGTCTACCTCGTCATGGTGTCTAATCTTTTTATTGTGTTCTTGGATAAGATTTGCTAGTATCTTGTTGAGCATTTTTGCATCTGTATTCAATGGGAATACTGATCTGTAGTTTTGTGGGGGGTTTTATTATTGTTGTTACTTTCTTGTCTGTTTTGGGGATCAAGGGTGACAGAATGAATTTGGGAAGTTTCCTTCTTTTTGGCTCTTAGAAACAGTTTGAGTAGAATCAGCATTAGTTCTTCTTTTAAAAAGTTTTGTAAAATTCAGAGGTGATGCCATCAGGACCTGGCCTTTTCTTTGCTGGGAAACTATTTATTACTGATTCAATCTCATTGCATGTTATTGGTCTATTCAGACTTTCTATTTCTTCCTTGTCCAATCTTAGTCAATTATAAGTGTCCAGAAATTTGTCCATCTCATTTAGGTTTTGTTTGTTGGTGTACCACAAACAATGTGCCACACTTCTTCAATCTATTCATCTCTTTGTGGACATTTGGGTAGGTTCCATGTCTTAGCAATTGTGAACAGTGCCACAATAAACATGGATGTGCAAGTAACTGAGTGTATTCCTATCCTTTGGGTAGATACCCAGGAGAGAAACTGAACTTGTCAAACTTGCATTAAACTTGTAGAATAATTTGGGTAGGAACATGGGTTGTCTTTCTACTTTTTTAGCATTATTTTCAATTTATTTTTAAAGTTTTTTCAAGTTTTCCTTGAAGAGGTCTTTCACTTTTAATATATACTAATCTGGCTCTGATATGCCATGCGAAGATCCTTCTATGGTTATTCTGTTTGGAATTCTTTTTATTTCCTGAGACTCAATTTCTCCATGTTTCTCCAGATTTGAAAATTTTCGGCTAGTACTTCATGGAAGAAGTTATCTACACATTTACCAGTTTCTTTGCCTTCTGGAATACCCATTATATGAATATGTAGGCATTTAATGCTATTAATCTAGAGTTTTCCATATGCTATCCTTACTTTTTGTTGTGGTTGTTTTCTCATTCTTTTACGTGGTTTGATCTATGTTGGAGACTTTGTCTTCAAGGTCAGAAATTCTTTCTTCTGCACGGTCCAATCTGCTGTTAATGTTCTCACAAGAGATTTTATTGTAATTTACAACACAATTCTTTTTCTTTGCAAGAAATTTTTGCTATAGAATGTGTGTGTTCATCAGGGAGACAGAGACACAGACAGAAAGGGAGAAATCACTCCCAGAGGGAGGGCCACACAACAATCCTTTCTCCTCCATTTTTCTCTTGGGATCCTGGGCATGCATGCACATATGCCTGGCTTGAGTTTCACACCAGATTTGGAACTCAGACTGTGGTCAGCCATACCAGGAGTCCACCTGATGGTCCCACTATTTTTACATTGTATTTTTCAGTTCCAGAAATTTTGTTTGATTTTTTTTTTAGGATGTCTATCTCTTTATGGAATTCCTCTTTCATGTCTTGGAATAATGATTTTCTCATTTCCTGGAATTGATTTTCTCTTTTCTCTTGCAGCGCATTAAGTTTTGTCACAACAAACGTTTGGAATTCTTTTGCTGACATTTCTGTGAATTCTTTTGCACTGTCTGTTGGTGAGGAGCTATTGTGTTCCCTAGGAGAAGAGTTGTTTTCTTGTTTTCTCATGTTTCTTCTTCATGTTTCTTCTGTCTTTGATTTTCGGTTACCTGATGTAGTATTCACTTCTTCCTATTTATTGGAATAGATTCTGGAATGCTGGTGTGAAGATCTGCTCTAGATACCAGGTGCATTCCAGGTAGAGGGCTGTCTTCCAGAGCAGAACAGGTAAAGTTTATGTAGATAGTTTCAGGTGGTTGAATCCTTTCCCAACCATTCAGTTCCTCATAAGCTGGGGATGAGGTAAGGGGATACGACTTAATGAAGAGGTGGAAGTGCTGTGCTTCATTTTGTGCAGTGAGTGGACTGCAGGTCTCCAGGTTTTGAAGGCAAACCGGGGGCAGTTGGAACTCCCCTGATGAGACACACACTTGCACCGGAGCTCTGAATAATCCTTTTTATAGACATTAAATTTTTATAAAGCAGGCCTATCTGAAATCATCAACATGTTCTCAGCACTTCAACACATTCTTAAAATTCTTAGTTACAAACATTAAAAGTTGGCATTTAAATCTCATGCATTAAAGGGATATTACTTATCTATTAAAGAATAAGTAAACAGAATTACTAACATATATAAACACCACAAAAGAGTTTCAGGTTTCAAACTTGGCAATACATGTACAGAGAAATACAGAGGAAGCATTCTGTGTATTTCAAATTTTAAGTTATTACAGAGTACCACTACTATGTTTGTACTAATATTTTTAACATCTATATCCATATAGTGTAATTGTAAAAAGAGCAACACATACACGCTTCACAAGGTGATAAGGGAACAAGGTGACCAACCATGTCCTCTTTTGCCTAGGACAGTTATGGCTTATTTCTGACATCCTGGTAGAAATCGGGATAACATATTTAACGGTCACCATTTAAGTATAGGAAAACCAAATCTAACCATATCATAAAAGCATAATATGCCAAGCAAGTATAACCCGATCCAATTACTGTGTAGAAAAGAGAGACTACAAAAGAGAGGAGAGAAAGAGAGTAAATGAACAGAATCTAGGATTAGATAATGAAAAAATGGAATAGAAAGATATGGCCCTACTTTCTTCTCAGCGGATTCCAAGTACCTTTCCTCCAAAATAATCATCGCCTTCTAACTCAGAGGGATTGTATTATGGCTACATTACTTAGTTTGGTGATGCTTACTAATCCAATTACTCATTTATTTTAAAAGACTGACTTTTTTTTTTTTTAATTTGCCACACTCACTCTAAGCTCACTCTGACGTAGAGAAAGTACATCTCCACGCATGAGGAATAGTCACATTGCAGTCCCTTCTCCTCCATTTCTACCCTTTCAGGATTTGGGGAACACACACACACATATTCCTGGTGTGTTTTTCAAGCAGCAGGGCCCAGGTTCAAACCATGCAGTGGCCATGTGGAACTCTGCTCCCTGGCTTACTAAGCCACAGGT
Organism: Tupaia belangeri chinensis; assembly: GCF_000334495.1. Classification (NCBI taxonomy): domain Eukaryota; kingdom Metazoa; phylum Chordata; class Mammalia; order Scandentia; family Tupaiidae; genus Tupaia; species Tupaia belangeri. The sequence goes on from NW_006200241.1 coordinate 179,777, forward strand.
TGGCCCAAGACTGACATGATTATAAAGGCTTTCAACAGACCATGTCAATGTAATACATACTTTAAATGCCTAGAGCTCCCATTGTAGGAAACAGGTCTGAATGCTAATGTTCATGTCAAAAAGCTACAGCAGTAGAATGGGGGATATTTCTCCTTAAGTTTCATATTTTATTAAGATTGATACAACAGAACAAAATATAACTGTTTACAGGAAAAATAGAAATAGACTTACAGAACCTTAAATTTTGAATCCATAAACTTTATAAAAAGGTATTTAGGGAACCAGCAGTTAATGTACTGGCTGTCGCTGGACTCCCACATAGTCGACTGTGGTTCGTGTCCTGGACCCAGTGGCTTAAAACTCACGCCGGGCACGTGTGCGTGCGTGCCCAAGATCCCGAGAGGAGAATGGAGGAGAAAGGATTGCGGTGTGACCATCCCCTCCGGGGGGGTGATTTCTCACTTTCTGTCTCTATGTCTATCTCTCTGTCTGTCTGGCGAGCACACACACCCTATAGCGAAAACCTCTCAAAAAAAAAAAAAAGGTATTTAAGGAATTCCATAATAATATGAATGTGTATGTTTGTATATGTGCAAATACAGGCCTATTTGACTGAACATGCCTAATATTCAGCATGGTGTAATAATATATTTACTACTTGGAAGATTTAATATTATGTGGAAGTATAAGTTTTAACTAGAGTAGCCTTTCAATAATAAAAACTATCTGTATTAGTAAAACAAGTTTACACGTTAATAAGTTATAGATTACATTAAAATGACCATAAACAGGTTGGCCCCATAGTAGTTAATGGAGATGGATTCCACATGGCCAACTGCAGTTAGAATCCTAGCCTTGGTGGCTTGATAAACATGTCAGGGATATGTTTCTGTATGTCCAAAATTCCAACAAGATAGAGAAATGGCGGACAAGAGATTGTGGTGTAACCACATCCTATTGGTGGGTGCTTTATCCCTCTCTTCTCTTTCCTGTCTTTCTCTCTCATTGTCAAGTGCCCTCTTGCAAAAAAAAAAAAAAAAAAAAAATATATATATATATATAAATGATTATATTAAAAGACTATAAACAGAAGCATTATGACGGGGGGATAAAAACCTACGAATTTATTTCCTACCATTATAAAAGTATAAAAACACAAAATTATGTCTATTTTTTTAAAAAAATTCCCCATAAGCTAGCATTCATGGTTATATAAAAGTATGACCTCATTCTTACAATGCATACACTACAGTATTTATTAATAAAGAAGAAGAATATTTCCACTATAATCTCCTTTGGTTCAGGAAAAAACTTATTTATAAATAATTTGAGGGGGAGGGGAAGATAAACAATGGGAGGAAAATGTAAACAAACAGGAAATACATAGAAGTTACTTATACTACTCTCAAAATGTTTTAACAAGTTTCAACTTGCATCAAGTCGTTACCAAGGAGAAAACTAATTTTATTCAATATAGCCAAAAGTTTCCATTTTTACAAACTATAATATGCAATTTACAACAAATTTTCTATTTCCCAAAATTCAATATAATCTTCCTTTCACCCAATTACTACTGTACTTAAATCAGTCAAATTTAATTCTGATAAAAACAATACTAGTCTTAAACAAATTTTTGAAAATATACGATTAAAAACTTCTACACAAAGAATAAACTCCAAGAGAAAAGATGCAAATAAAATGACTATCATAATCTTTTGTTTTTTATTTGCAAGTATAAAACTGAAGAAAAACAAAAGCCTGGAACATAGCATCTGTCATATCAGAATATAAAAAGATGATCCTGGCACAAAATGAAAAAGCTCTAATTCATTTGCAAATCAAGCCTGCCGGTTCCATTTCAAGCTGGCGGTAACTGTCAAGAGTTAACAAGATAATCACTTTCAATCCTGCCTTCAATGGTACATTACACTGTTATTCCATTCAATAAGGCCGTTCTTTGGGGCACTAGATGAATGGTTTTCATTTCTAACTCACACAAAAAGTTGTGCGGGGAAAAATCCACGGGGCTTAAAAAAGAAATCCCTTTATGGGCATTTATCTGCCGGTACTTGCTTTTAGGCAAAATGAGATATTTTGAAACATCAGTGTCCATTCACTTCCTCTATTCCTTTAGGCCCTTAATCCGTTAAAAAAAAATTGTATAAGGGAAAAGTGCAAAACCAGTTTAATTTTTTAAATGATCAGTGCACACTAAACAAAATTATCTATTAAAATGATTCTATGCAAATATATGCTATTCCATTCAAAAGACTGATATTAACCAATCTTCTCCATATATCATGGCAACTCATGTGACAGTCTTAGATTATTCACCTACATTTTGGGTGAAATGCAGGTGCATAAAATTTCATATTTACCTCCTTTTGTATTTACAGTGATTTGCATGCCTAAAAAGGATTTTTTTTAAAACCTTTCCAGGTCATTCCTACTTCAATAAAAATAAATTTTAGCTAATGTATATTTACAATGTATTTATCAGAAAGCATTAAAAAGTTTTTACTATTTCAAGATTTAACTTAATTGTACAAATGAATGTAGTTCAGGTATCTGTGTACTTGTTTTTGCAAAAATACTGACACTGTATATTAAAAAAGAAACAAAGATATTTTTGCCTTATGCACAGAAAACCACAAACTGCAAAGATTTAAATACATTGCTACTGACAGGCTGTCTTGAAACTATACTTCTACTTCAAAAAAGTAAAAGAATATTAGAATCTCCTCCCTCACTACTCATGCTGCCCTATATCCATCAAATCCATACAATGTAAAAGTGTAAATTTATAAGAACCATCTGTGTATGAATTACAACTTATTATTCAGGTCTATCTGGCAATAGCCACAATTAATCTTTCCCCACCTACTCCCTCAATTCAGGAAATAATATTGCTATATTTTCTATGTAAATCACAATCTCCAGCCAAGACTTTTAATCCTTTTATAATCCCTTAATTATTAGAGGTAAATGTGGATTTTTAAAACTCATGGTACAAATGTTTAAAGTCCTCCTAAGATCATTACTTTAAAAAAATAATTTTTATTATATCCAAAGGCTTTAAGAAGTTAGAACACTCATGTTTATGACTATAAAGACTACACTCTTGTATTTTAAAATTCAGATTACTTCATGAATTCATACAAGACATGAAGATAATCCTTTTATAAAAGAAATCTTCTAAGTAGATGCCTTTCTTTCTGTGGCAGCCTAAGTTCATCCGATTCTCTCAAGTTCTTTCTGATTAGTCATTTATCCTCAAAAAGGTAAAAACTATCCCTTTTCATAAAACAAATTTTAAAAGATGGAGTAAAAACGTATGAAAGAATAATTTAGAAAGCTTTCCATTGGGCTTGGTCATTAATATTCAAATTTTAATTAATATCCAAACTAAAAATTATCCTTGTAAATAAATCCTAGTAAATCTGTAAATTTTATATTCTATAAAGTATTTATAAAATTGAAGCTATATAAGAAAACTATAAAATTTAAGCAGAAATGCTTTTTGTTTACTCTACTACATTAAAAAATACATGATATTATAAAATGATGACAGTATTGAACAAATTCGATTACAGATTTTAAACTTTTGGTCACAGACTTAATAAATATATCAAGTCAATAGCTAGCATTATGGTATGCTCAATAAGTTACGATCAAAACACCTGAGCACAATGTGTAATTTAAAACCAACTGGTGGTGACACTATAAATTCCTAAAGAAACCTGCAAACACAAAACTATCTGCAGAGTACCATTCATAGGGCTTACCACTGAGTAAGTCTCCATTACAGAGTGAGGACAGTAGGGTCACCCTATCATTGGGGCACTTTATCCTTTGGTTGGGCCCCAGGATCATGGTTAACTCGGGAGGTAGAAACGTTTCATCTTTCAGCTTCAAGCTGCCCTGCTCCAGCCTCTTTCCATCATTAGATCCCTGGGGTTAGCGCTAAGCAAACACAGCAGTAAAGACAGCAGGGAGTATGAGAGCTCCTACACTTCAACCACTGGAACAGCAATGAAGACTGTCTGAGGAACAGTACAAGACCAGCACAAAAGCTCTACGGAGAGCCGCACACTGGTTCTAACAAGCAGCCTGGTGTCCGGAATTATGTATGCAGTGGCCCCTCCCATGACTTATACAGAGGCCTGACAGCAAAATCTTCTGTTTACAGTTTTTAAATTACAGGAATATCTGTTTACAAAGTAAACCTTTACAATAGGCTGAGTCTTCTACAATCTCTACATTTAAATATCATGTGAAAATCTACTTCAGAGAGCGTGTTTCCAACAAATGTAAAATAGTTCAAATGTAATAAAACATTCAAATCAGTACCATAATAGACTAATTTTTCACCTTGGTAAACGTGACTATTTAAATTTCTGAACACTTGACAATGAACTGGCATTTCTAAAAGAAGTAACTTGTCCTTTCTTCAGTAAAAAGAATTTCTTAATAAAACATACTGGAAACCAAGAAATTCTTTACTGTTTTGCTGTTGTTCTTGTTCTAATGTCTTAAAAGTATTGAAGGAAATGAAGGTATTTCATGAAAGTATCTCTCTAAGAATGAGTAAAGAAACCTCTTTACTAAAAATACTAAAAGAATGGCAACAATAGAAAATAGTTATTTGGCTGGAGGACTGGAAAAAGGAGATTAAGCATGACCAGATTCTCTCAAGGATGTTTGTCTCTGTCTCCCGAGCTCTCTCATGCTCTCTCTCATGAAAAAAATAAAACAAAACACACAATTCTGAGAAAGAGACTATAAAAATGAACATTAAAATATAAGCTGGGCCAGCCAGTAGCATGGTGGTTAAGGCAGCTGGAACCCACATGGCCAAATGTGTCATTTCAATCCAGGACTAAGTGGTTTCAGGAAAAGTAAAAGGAAGATAAACTTAACTAGTATGTAGAAATAAAATAATTAAAATTTAAAAAAATTTAGAGACTTTTGTCATAGGGTTTGTGTGCTTGCTGGGGAGAGGGGGTAGAAAGTGAGAAATCACCACCCCAGGGGGAATGACCACACCACAATCTCTTCTCCTCCATTCTTTTCCTGAGATCTTGGGCATGCATGCACATGTGCTCAGTGTGATTTTCAAGGCACTGGGTCCAAGACTCGGTCACCCATATGGGAATCAGTGATGTAACAACTATGCCATCTTCTGACCCCTAAAATATTTAAATTTTGAGAATACGACAAAACTTCAAGATGATTCTTGACCATCATAACTCTAAACTGTTTATAACAATTAAAATAAGTTAATGAAATAATTTTAATATTATTTAGACAAATATTTGAATATTTTAAGTATTTAGAAAAATTTGAAATTAATGCCCATTATTCCTAAAAAACCTCCTGAAAATCAAAGTAGTATTAGAAAGGTGAAAACGGGGATTAGCAGTTGGTGTAATGGCTGTGTTGCTGGACTCCCATGTAGTTGACCATGATTCGAGTTATGGACCCGGTGGCTTAAACTCACACCGGGCGTGTGTGTGTGCATGCCTAAGATACTGAGAGGAGAATGGAGAAGAAGGGATTGTGGCATGGCCATTCCCCCTGGGGGGTGATTTCTTGCTTTCTGTCTCCTGTCTCTGTCTGTCTGGCAAGCACATGCGCTCTATAGCAAAAACCTATTCAAAAAAATAGTGAAAACAATACAACAGAATAAAAAAATAGAAATAAACTGGCAATAACAAAAAAAAAAAAAAAAAGATTACTCCATAAAAGGAATTTGGGGCCAGCTGCAGTGGCACAAAAAGGAGAGCACTATTGTGCAGTGGCTGAGGTCACAAGGGAGGCCAGAGTTCTGGTCCCAGACCGACTTAAATAGGCTGGGCACAGTTGTATACCTGTGGTCCTAGCTAACTAGGAGGCTGAAATAGGTGGATCATGGCAAGACTGTGTCAAAAATACCTTCCCCACCACACTCTTACTCTCTGTCATAAGAAGACATACATACCTAATAAAAATAATATTTAAGAAAAACCCAAACTCAAGCATATACACACATATATTAAACATGCACGTGTGTGTGTGTGTGTGTGTGTGTGTGTGTGTGTGTGTGTTTGGGGGGGGCTAAGAGTATAGCAACACTTACGACTATACCTCTTTCATGTTGGTTACAAGGAAAGAAATGGTCTTATACAATGATATTGGATATGTGAATTACTATACCTTTTACTGGATACAACAGCAATATATCCCCTTAGTTTAACTGATCTATTTCCAAATTTTAAGGAAATAAGCAGAAATATAAAATAATTTTATACAAAGTTTTATGCCGTGATATTCCTTATATAACGCGATCCTGGATTAATCAGAGCTAAGGGCTCAACATGCAGAAGTAAAGGCTGAA
>NW_006200241.1:186183-195415 GCF_000334495.1 Tupaia belangeri chinensis
GCACAAGGGAGAGAGAGAAAAAATATATGTGATGGAATAAAATGTTCTATAGTCATTTAAACTCATATTTAGGAATCATGTATAATCATTATATTTTTGAGGGATACATCAATATATAGTAATGTGAGGCCAATTTTATGAAAACACAAATATTAGGCCCAACCAGTGACACAGGTGGCAGTGTGCTGCTTAACAGTTAGAAGCCACGGCTAACCCGGGCTTACATCCTGAGTCAACCTGAAACATGTCAGGAGCATGGGCACCCAAGATCCTGACTAACTGGAGGGCAAAAAGGAGATTACACTGTGACCAAATCCTGTCAAAGATGCCTGTCTCTCTGTCCCAAGTTTTCTCAGGCTCTCTCTCATAAAGAAAATAAATTTTGGAAAAAACAATAATTCTGAGAAAAAGGACTATGATCATTAAAAATGTAAGCTGAGTCAGCCAGCGGCACTGTGAGATGGCACTGAATCCCACATGACCAACTGTGTAGTTCAAGTCCAGGACAAAAAAACTTTAAAAAAAATTTTAAAACACGCCAAGCGTGTGTACATGTATGTCCAAAATCCCAAAAGGAGAAATGGAAGAGAAGGACTGCAGTGTGGTCATCCCCCTCCGTGGAGGGGGAGCGCTTTCTTACCTTCCCCTCTCTCTCTACGTTTCTCCTGTAAGTGTGTGCACTCTTTAGCAAATTGATAAAAATAAATAAATAAAGGTAAGTTCATGTGTTTTTGTGAAAGGCGAGGTTATGAGTGACTTGTGTTGCCTTTTTTTTTTTCTCTACACTATATTATAATTTTCAAATTATTTAATAATGACCATAGGCTACATTTAAATTCAGGAGAAAACATTTAAGGAAAAGAAAATGTTCTACTTTAAAAGGATCAAATCTTTACAATAAAGAAAAGTTACTGGGAAAATTAATACCCTAATAACTCTAGGAAAACTTTAATGTAATCCTTCAAAATTTATACACAACCATACAAGCACAAAATTTCTCAATAACTACTGAAACATTTAATAAATAAGTTTTTTGGGTGTAGAAAGTTAAATGATGGGAACAGCAGATAGCATAATGGTTACATTACTGGACTCCCATGTAGTCAACCACAGTTCAAGTTCCAGACCCAGCAGCTTAAAACTCACGCTGGGTGCATGTGCATGCATGCCCAAAACCCCTTGAGCTCTCTAGAAGAGAAGGCACCATGGCATAGCCATGCTCAGGGTGGGGGGGAGGGGGGATTTCTCACTTTCTGTCTCTCTGGTGAGCACATGTGCCCTATGGCAAAAATTTCTCTCAAAAAAAGGGAAAGAACATAAAATGACATGTAACCAAAATTTTAATACAATCAATTTTTATAGTTATCAACTCATTATTTTGAAAAAAGGTAAAGAATATCTCAAGTGATACATTTTTGATTTTTAAAGCAACAGAAAAAGCCACTGAGAATAATAAAATGTTCACTCAAGAATTTCATACATTTATGAAGTATCTGTAATAGACATAAATTAATCTGTAGGATAAAAATTCTTTTTAGTCACAATGTGTTTATTTTAAAAGTTTTTTATATTTAATGCAATTTAAAATTAAAATTAAGAGTAATACTGAAGGAGTGACTGATGGAGCAAAACCTCATATAGACAACAATTAAGAAACTGAACAATTTAGTAAGAGATCTACGTAGACACGAGAGAGCATTTAAAGTTATTCAGGATGGTTTAATCTCAAAAACCTCACTTAGAAGTGAAAAAAAGAATAGTTTATGATTTTTCTATAGTAAAGGCACTCCCTATCCAATCATCTTGGCTATAGCTACAAAAACACAATGGCAGAAAACCAAAACCCTGTTGGACCAAGGTGCTGTGAACACAGTTTACAGATGAAAGGGCACAGACAATTTAAAGAGGGAAGACTGGCAGCAAGAAAACCACAGAAAGCATGTGACCCAAATGTAAACTATACCCAAATCCCAGGGTGACAGCTAAACTACACATACAATGGAGAAATTGTTGTTGTTGTTGTTGATTTTTGGTAAAGTGCTTATGTGCTCGTCAGAGAGACAGAAACAGTGAGACAGAAACCAAGGATCACCCATTGGAAGGGATGGCCATGCCACAATCCCTTTTCTCCATTCTCCTCCTGGATTTTGGGATTGTGGGCATGGATGCACACGTGCCTGGCATGAGTTTCAGGTTGTCAGGTTTGAGACTTGAACCACAATTGACCATGTGGGAGTCCAGCACCTTAACCACTATGCCACCTGGTGGACCCATAGGAGAAATTTTAAGGGAACCCAGCAAAAGAAAATGTACCTTTAAAACTTTTTTGTTTTGTTTTGTTTTTGTTTTGGGGTTTTTGCATTCACTAGAGACAGAAAGAAATAAAGTGAGAAATCAACCACCAAAGGGGCATGCCTTAATCCCTTCTCCTTCATTCTCCTCTAGGGATTTAGGGCACTCATAAACACATGCCTGGCATCATTTTCAAGCCTCTGAGTCCAGGGTCTGAACTGCAGTTGGCTATTTGGGAGTCCAGTGCCTTAATCACCACGCCACCTACTGGACCCCCTTTAAAGCTTTTTAACATTGAGTATATCGCCCAAACATGTGCATCTCTGATGCCAGAAAGCTGAAATACAATGAATTTAAAGTGTCTCAGGACAAACAGAAACCTGTCAAAGCAGCTCAAAATTAAGAAATCAATCCCAGAAGCAAGGTATACATAGAGAGTTATCTCTCAACTTAAACTCTTAACTAAATAACAAAATTATATAGGAAAAGGAAAGACCACCCCAAGAGTCAGTAGAGAGATATTAGATACTACATATAATCAGAGAAATGAAGTCTGCAGTTTCAGGTTAGGAAAGGACAAAAAATGAAACAAAACAAGACCATAATCTCCAAGGGAATAAAACTCAATACAGAATGGCTACATGTTCATGGGCTTTTTTATGCCAAAAATATACAAGCTGTTAGGAAACTAGGTAATAATTTTTTTCAGATAGAAGTTTTATCTGGCAGCTATTTTAAATATTGTTGAAATACTGAAGGAAAATATAGTGTCAATGAATAAGCAGATAGGAATTCTTACCAGTGATACAAAAACTATATTTCAAAAAAAAAAGTCAATTCTAAAACTAAAAGTAAAATATAAAATACAAAATTCACTAAATGAGCTCAAAGTAAAATAAAAACATAAAAAATGTTAGTGAACTTAAAGATCAATCAATATAGGTTACCCAACCCAGAATTAAGCAAACAGGACCAGAAGTCCCAAACATGCCCAAAGTCCCAAAAGATGTGTGGAGGAGACCAGTAAATGGCATAAGGGTTATGTCACTGAGCTCTCACATAGTCGATCACAGTTCAAGTCCCAGACCTGGCAGCTTACAACTCATGCCGGGTGCCTGTGCATAAAGTTCTAAGAGGTGACTGAAGGAGAAGGGAGTGTGGCACAGCCACCTTCCCTCGGAGGTGATTTTTTGCTTTCTATCTTTCTGTCTCTCTCTGTCTCTCCAGCTAGTGCATATACCTTATAGTTAAAAAAACAAACAAACAAACAAACAAACAAAACTTTCTCTAAAAAAAAGGAGAGATCTGTGGAACAAGAGCAAATGATAGAACAAATGAACACACAAAATACTTAAAGAAATATAGCATAAAAACTCCAAAATTTGGTGGAAAACACTAATTTATACAGACAAAGGCCTATTAACCAATAAGTGGGATAAACATAAGGACAACCACTCTTACACAATAATCATACTGCTGACAGCTGAAGATAAAGAAAAAATCTGGAAAAAAATGCCAGAGGAAAAAAGATACATAATATGGAGTATTATAGTCATTATATAAGATTACATCTAGCTTCTTACCAGAAACTATGAGAGTCAGAAGATTTTGGAACATTTTCAAAGTGTGTATGCAAGAAAATTGTTATTCAAGAACTATATGTCCAGTGAAACTATCATTAAAAAATGAAAATGTGGGGCCAGCAGTTAGCGTAACAGCTACGTCACTGGACTCCCATGTAGCCAACCACGGTTTGCGCCCCATACCTGGTGGCTTAAATTCATGCCGGGCACGTGTGTGTGTGTGTGTGTGTGTGTGTGTGTGTGTGTGTACCAAAGGTCCCGAGAGAAGACTGGAAGAGAAGAGATTGCTGTGTGGCCATCCCCCTGGTGGGTGATTTCTCGCTTTCTGTCTCTCCGTCTGTCTCTGTCTTTCTGGCGAGTGCATGCGCTCTATAGCAAAAACACTCTTAAAACACACAAAACAAACAAACAAACCAACAAACTATAAATATATATAAAAAATATGGAACCAGCAGATGGCATAATGGTTATGTCATTAGACTTCCACATAGTTGACCACAGTTTGAGGCCCGGACTGCTTAAAATCCATGTTGGGTGCATGTATGTGTATGCCCAAAGTCCAAAGAGGAGAATGGAGGAGAAGGGACCGTAGCATGGCCATCTCTTCTAGGGGGTGATTTCCTGCTTTCTGTCTGTCTCTCCTGTGAGCGCATGCACACTCTAGCAAAAATCTCTCTTAAAAAAAAAGAAAAAGAAAATGAAGGTGAAAAAAGTTATTTTTGCTCAAGATCAGCAGCATGGGTTAAGTTAAAGTAGAATGAGATAAACTAAAGATTTAGTTTAATAGGTTAAGCTAAAAATGTAATCTCCATTATATTTTAAAACTCAAAATAAATTAAAATGAAATACAAAATTATTTGAGTAACAACAACAACAACAAAACAGGAAATTAGGAAAAAATAACTTACATGACCATTAGAACAAAAATCTAATGTAAATAAATGCAACCATATAAATAATTAAAGTGGATTAAACAATTCAGTTAAATCACAAAAAAATCAGAATATGTGTTTTAAAAAAGACCTAGACAAAGACTGTCCGAAAGAAACCCAAATTAAATGTGAAAAACCAGACTGAATGGAAAAGTTTGAAAAATTATGTACCATGGAGTCTATAATAAGAATGTAAAATAGATACACTACTATCAGACAAAACAGATTTCAAGAAAACAAGTATGAAAGAGGATAAAGATGAAAAAAGATACTCCAAAATGATAATAAGGCTAGCACATAAAACAATATAACAATAACTGTAAGTGTATATATGTCTTATAGTAGAGTTAAAAAAAAAACCTATCAGGCAAAGGCAGGCAGAATTAAAAGGAAAGAAATTCACAATCATAGGTGGACAAAGTGACAAACCAATGCAATAAGAAAATAAAAAGTTAGCGACTAAACATTACCATCACCTCCTCAATTCACCAGACATGTAAACCTCACTACATCCAACAACTGCAAAATACTAATTCATTTCAAGTCCACATGGGATATGCACCAAGTGCATGGCAATAAAAGAAATCTCAGTAGATTTCACAAGAATAATTACGCAAGGCATATTTTCTGAATACAACACAATAAAATAAAAATTCATCAATGATAAAACATCTACCTAAGTTCAAAATGTCTAAGAACTGAAAATAGTGCTTACAAAAAATTATCCTTAAGTGTTTTTATTAGGAAAAATAAATCTAGATTTATTAATAAAGATTTCCCCTCTTCAAAAGATAGAAAAAGAAGATCAAAGTAAACCTAATATTAGTAGAAGGTAGGAAATAAAGACCAGAAAATAGTGAAACAGAAAACAGACTACCTTAAACAATAGCATTCTGTGATTTTTCAAAAAGCAAAGTTACTAACTGTGATGAATCAACTTTGAAAATAAATTGTTTAATACCATAATAATGATTAAATTATGATGCCCACTGTGCTATATGGTTATTATAGATCAAGTAATAAATGCATAAGACAGTATGCAAAAAAAAACCACGGAAAAGGAAATACGTATATTTATATGCAATTTACTTTCCCTAAAGTATAAGGCATGCATGGAATTCAATCAGAAAAAAAAAGTTCTTTAAAAGATGGTGCTTGGGGGCTGGCAGGTGGCATGGTGGTTAAGGCACTGGATTCCCACGTGGCCAACCATGGTTCAATTCCTGAATCTGGTGGCTTGCTTTCTCACTTTCCACCCTGTCTCTCTCTAATCAAACTGGAAAATAACAATAATAAATAAAGTTAAATAATAAAATAATTCTTTCAAAAAATAAAAAAACAGATGGATGGTGCTGGAAAAATCTGCTACATGTATGAGAAGATTAAAAAAAAGACCAACCCTACTTCAAATAAGTCACAATGGATCTAAAACATAAATGTAAAAAATTAGCCTTAAAACCTACTGAAAGAAAAATTTTTATGGCCTTTAGGTAGACAAGGTTTTAAGCAAGTGCTAAGAATTTAAAAAAAAAAAAAAAGAAGTTTATTGAAATTAATGGCCTTGTGGCCACTAGGTGGTGTGATAATTAAGGTGATGGACTCCCAAATGGCTGACCATGGTTCAAGTCCTGGACCTGATGGCTTGCTTTCTCACTTTCTCTCTGTCTCTCTCTTTCTGGTGAGTACACAGTCCCTATAGCAAATAAAATAATAATAATAGTTAAATACATAATTCTTCTTAAAAAAAAAAAAAGACTTTCTTTTTCAAAAAAATTCAAGACTAGAGGAAAATGAGAAATAGAGAAAAAATTCAGTCCAGGATAGGGTAAAAGGAAACCCATTTATACTTGTGCCTGAAATAACCAAAATGAACACCAAAAACAATACAAAAGCAAATCCCAAAGTGTTTTATAAAATGTATTTCAAGATATCGGACATTTGATAACAAAGAATATTAGTCGAGAAGCAAATGAATGTAGGCTTATAATTACAGATGCCTGTGTAGGAAGGAAGAACCCAGGTATAACTGGACAAACTCCACTACACGATTCACAGTATAAAGAGAACAAAGTGGCTCCAGTTTGAAAGATAAAGTATAAAAAAGGGAAGAGCAGCATAGAGAGAGGTCAGGGACATATGTGACCAGGCAGCAAAGTACTAATTAGCACATGCCCGTAAACATTAAAACGAAATACATTCAAAGAATTGGAGCACACGTAAAGTGAGAAAATGCCTGTTCCAACATGCCAGATAGGAAAAACTCACAAAGCATTAGTTAAAATACTCAGGAAGTTCATGCTACAGTTGGCACTAGACTGAGGATTGCTATAAACCTACCTAATGAAGACCAAACTTTCCAAAGAACTTAACTGCATCCAAGAGTGAGGCTTAAGGATAGCTATAGGATTGCAAAAATAACCAGACAAATGCAAATTGTGATCAGAGATTTCACATACTCTCAATATTTGACAGCATATACTCTCAATATTTGACAGAACTAAACAGAAAATCAGCAAGGACAGAGTAGATGTATTCTATCAACCAATTTGGCCCAATTGACACTTACAGAACACTCCACACAAAAACAGAATACAAACAACCTTTGCAAAACATTCATTAAAATAGAGCAAATTCTGAGCATAAATCAAATCTCAATCTAAAAGAATTCAAATTATGCAAAGTATGCTCTTTGGCACAATGAAAGCAAATTAGAAATGAGTTACAAAAAAGTTCTCTAGCAAATTCCCAAATCCCAGAATACTTGCAAATGATATACCACACTTCCAAATAACTCATGACGAAAAAATAAATCAAAGGAAAATTAGATATTATTTGAATTGCTAGAAATGAAAACAGAACATAGCAGAATCTGTGAGATGTTGCTAAAAGAGAAGATCAATAACAAAAGGTACTTGTACAAGAATAGATGAAAGGTCTCAAATAAATGGTCTCAGATATTCCTGAAGATACCAGGAAAAGAAGAGCAAATTAAACGTAAAGCAAACAGTGAAAAGGAAATAATACAGTGCAAAGTGGAAAGCAATGAACAGGACAACTATAGAGAAAAATCAATGAGACCAAAGTTAGTTCTTGGAGAAAATCAATTCAACTAATAAACCTCTAGCAAAAAAGACTTTCTTTTTCAAAAAAATTCAAGACTAGAGGAAAATGAGAAATAGAGAAAAAATTCAGTCCAGGATAGGGTAAAAGGAAACCCATTTATACTTGTGCCTGAAATAACCAAAATGAACACCAAAAACAATACAAAAGCAAATCCCAAAGTGTTTTATAAAATGTATTTCAAGATACCGGACATTTGATAACAAAGAATATTAGTCGAGAAGCAAATGAATGTAGGCTTATAATTACAGATGCCTGTGTAGGAAGGAAGAACCCAGGTATAACTGGACAAACTCCACTACACGATTCACAGTATAAAGAGAACAAAGTGGCTCCAGTTTGAAAGATAAAGTATAAAAAAGGGAAGAGCAGCATAGAGAGAGGTCAGGGACATATGTGACCAGGCAGCAAAGTACTAATTAGCACATGCCCGTAAACATTAAAACGAAATACATTCAAAGAATTGGAGCACACGTAAAGTGAGAAAATGCCTGTTCCAACATGCCAGATAGGAAAAACTCACAAAGCATTAGTTAAAATACTCAGGAAGTTCATGCTACAGTTGGCACTAGACTGAGGATTGCTATAAACCTACCTAATGAAGACCAAACTTTCCAAAGAACTTAACTGCATCCAAGAGTGAGGCTTAAGGATAGCTATAGGATTGCAAAAATAACCAGACAAATGCAAATTGTGATCAGAGATTTCACATACTCTCAATATTTGACAGCATATACTCTCAATATTTGACAGAACTAAACAGAAAATCAGCAAGGACAGAGTAGATGTATTCTATCAACCAATTTGGCCCAATTGACACTTACAGAACACTCCACACAAAAACAGAATACAAACAACCTTTGCAAAACATTCATTAAAATAGAGCAAATTCTGAGCATAAATCAAATCTCAATCTAAAAGAATTCAAATTATGCAAAGTATGCTCTTTGGCACAATGAAAGCAAATTAGAAATGAGTTACAAAAAAGTTCTCTAGCAAATTCCCAAATCCCAGAATACTTGCAAATGATATACCACACTTCCAAATAACTCATGACGAAAAAATAAATCAAAGGAAAATTAGATATTATTTGAATTGCTAGAAATGAAAACAGAACATAGCAGAATCTGTGAGATGTTGCTAAAAGAGAAGATCAATAACAAAAGGTACTTGTACAAGAATAGATGAAAGGTCTCAAATAAATGGTCTCAGATATTCCTGAAGATACCAGGAAAAGAAGAGCAAATTAAACGTAAAGCAAACAGTGAAAAGGAAATAATACAGTGCAAAGTGGAAAGCAATGAA
>NW_006200242.1:0-1458 GCF_000334495.1 Tupaia belangeri chinensis
GTGAATTAATGTAGAAAATAAAAAAAATTAATTAATCAATTAAATTAAATAAATAATTCTATTAAAAAAAAACATGGTATGATAATTAAGTACAGCATAAAAATGTGTAGGACCAGCAGGTGGTATGGTAGTTAAGGTGCTGGACTCCCACATGACTGATCATGGTTCAAATCTTGGACCTGGCAGCTTGATTTCTCACTTTATCATCCTTCTCTGGTCTAATTAAAAATAATAATAAATAGGAACCAGCAGTTGGCATAATGGCTATGTCACTGGACTCCCATGTAGTCGACCATGGTTCGAGTCCCAGACCCAGTGGCTTAAACTCACACCAGGTGCATGTGCATGCATGCCCAAGATTTCGAGAGAAGACTGGAGAAGGGATTCTGTTAATTTCAGCCTCGAAACACTGAGACCCAAAGCAAGCACATAAGCAAAAGTCAATACAAATATCATTGAAATAGAAAACAAAGACAATTCATGAACCCAAAGCTAGAATTTTTGTTCTTTGTTTTAAATTTTTGCTAAAGGGCAGAGAAAGAGAGAAAGGGAAGGTGAGAAAACACCACCTGCTCTCTCATGTGGGATGGCATGCCACAATCCCCTCTCCTCCATCCCTCCTTTTGGAATGTTGGGTATGCGCACACATGGGCCCAGCATGTTTTCAGATGACTAGGTCTGGGACTCAGATTGCACAGTCAGTCATGTGGGATCCAGCTCTCTTAACCATCATGATACTGGATGGTCCCCAAAGTTAGTTTCTATTTTTTATAAAAAATAAAATTTTATAATCTCTACCTAGATTAAGGAAAACAAGGTGACAAATGTTAAGAATGAAAAACAGACTGTCAGTACCATACTTTAGACATTAATATGGTAATAAGGGACTGTTATGACTAACTTCATGACAATAAACTTGAAAACCTCGCAGAAAGGAACAATTTTTTTTGAAAGACACACAGTACCAACATTGATCAAGGAAGAAAGAAAAAACATGATCAACCCTGTATCACTTGTAGAAAAAAAAATATCTTTTTGTAATTGGAAACCTTCCCATAGAGGAGAATTCAGGTGCAGAAGCCATCATCAGTGAAGTAAGTCAAACATATAATGTAAAAATCAGTATTAAATAAACTATTTTAGGGGAAAAATGATGGAACAAGTCCCAACTCATTGTGTAGGGCCAGTTTTACCCTGATTCCAAAGCCAGATAAAGACATCATGTGCAAAAGAAGAAACAAAAAATATCCCTAATGTGCATAGGTTCATAACCTATATAAAAAGTTAGAAAGTAAAATTCAAAACTACAAAAAATGGAATACATATCTTTGCACATTTTAGTACATCATGGGTATCAAGGTTGGTTTAACATTTGTAAAACCTAACATGCCAACTCACCAAATTCATATAATGAAAAAGAAATACACTTGTTCCTGAGGCTGGACAGCAGTACACTGG
>NW_006200243.1:0-1439 GCF_000334495.1 Tupaia belangeri chinensis
ATACATATTTCTTCCATGAGGGATACTAGAGAAACAAAATAGGGAGGCACTTCACTGGTGTGTTCATGCTGCAGTTTAGCCAGTCAAGGTCATGGGCATGCAGATTCTTAGTGTATTCAGGGAGACACTGGGAAGTGAACCCAAGAACTTTCCATGCGGCCTGAGCATCACACACGTGTTACTGCTGCATCCCTGTAGCTGCTTTCTTTTTTTAAAAATAGATGTATTTGAATTTTTTGATTTTACTAATATGGCTTTCTAAGTTTTGGTTTTTTATATATATTGATCTTTTCATTATTTCTGGTTTTAAATTTTTAATTTATATTTAATTGTATACCTTTGTGAGATACAATATGGTTTCTCAAAGCATTCATGAAGTGTGTAGTAATCAAATCCGTGATATTGCCATGTTCATCAGAGAACATTACTTTGTGTACCTTCAATTTTTGTTCAACTAGTTTTATGGATATATACATACATGTGTGTGTGTATATATATATATGCACACACACACACACTCTTAAGATTGTCAACATCTGTTTCTATCTGTTGCAGTATATTGTGCCATAACTCTTTTGTTTGTATACAGATATTTTCATTCATTTCTCTTAAATTATTTATTTTGACTATATCCCATCTCCTCACTCCCATATTGTGTTTGGTATCTATAGTTGCCCTCTCTAATTCTATTCTGTAAATATTTTAGTTTCTGCCATAGAGTGCATGCATTCACTGGAGACATACATTGTCTTTCTTTCTTTGGCTTATTTGATTTACCATTAAATCTTCATTTATTTACTTCACATTGAATAACAGGATTTCTTTTTTCTTTATGGGTGAGTAGTATTCCATTGTGTATATGTGCCACTTTTTAAAAATTTGTTTTTAGGTTTTATAAAGAATCTGTTACAAAAATTGCTTAACTAGCTAAATCACACAAAAGTTACTTGTTGCAAACAGTTTACCCAGCTAAATCACAAAACCATAAACTCAAGATATTCAAATTACATATTATTAATAAAGCAAGTAAAAATATTTATCAATCTTCATGTAGATGTGCAGAGGAAATTAAAAAACAAAGCCTGTTTGTAAAGGAGCATGCCTGCATGTGAGGGATTTTGGTCTATTGTCAAATTAACTAGAATTGTCATATTTCTTCTCTGTATCAAATATCAAGACCTTGCTATTCCTAGAGATCACCTGTATTATTTATTTGTTTCTGATTAATTTTTTATATACAATCACTGTATATCATTACAGAATGCAAAATAAATTTTCCAACTTGAATATACTGTATATTAGTTCAGTTAAAGATACTGTCATACACATTATCAACAACAAATAATTTTCCATTTTTGTGTCCCATAAACGTTTGCTTTTTTTTTCTTTTCCCTCTTTATTCCCACCTTTCCCTCCACTATCTCCCCCAACACTGTCTC
>NW_006200243.1:2178-2781 GCF_000334495.1 Tupaia belangeri chinensis
TATTTATCAGAGATATTGGTCTGTAGTTTATATTTTGTTGTGTCTCCTTTTGGTATCAACGTGACAATGGCTTTAGAAAATGAATTTTGGAGGTTTCCTTCCAATTAAACCTTTATGAATAGTTTGATGAGAACTTGTGTTAATTCTTCTATAAATGTTTTGTAGCAATCCAGCCAAGTGGTGTGGTGGTTAAGGTCACTGTATACTACATGAACAACCTTGCAATTTGAGTTCTGGACTCAGTAGCTTTAGAGACATATTGGGGATGAGTCTGTGCATGTCCTAACTCCTGAGAGGAGAATGGAGCACAAGGGAAGAAGGGATTGAAAGATGGCCATCCCCCTTGGTGGGGAGGCATAATTTCTCACATTATCTCCCTCCTCTCTCTTTTCTGCCCCCACCCCTATCTTGTGCAAGCACACACACTATATAGCAAAAAGAAAGAAAGAAAAAAAGAAAAAAGAAAAAAAGAATTAAAAGTAAGAAATTTTTTTAAAAGAGTGGAAAAGCAAAAATGATTTTGTAGATTTTTGAAATGAAACCGTCAGGACCTGGGCTTTTCTTTGTTGGGAGACTATTACTGAATTTCATTGCTTCTTGTTG
>NW_006200243.1:3699-5250 GCF_000334495.1 Tupaia belangeri chinensis
TTTCTTTTTTTTTGGAGAGGTTTTTGCTATAGGATGTGTGTGCTCACCAGAAAGACAGAGAAAGACAGAGAGACAAAAAGTGAGAAATCACCCCCAGGGGGGATAGCCATGCTGCAATCCCTTCTCCTCCATTCCTCTCTTGTGATCTTAGGCACACACGTACATGCGCCCTGTGTGAGTTTAAGTTGCTGGGTCTGGGACTTGAACCGTGGTCGACTACGTGGGTCCAGTGACATAGTGATTATGCTACCAGCTGGTCCCTAGATTCATCTCTTAGGAGTGCTTTGGATGTGTTTAAAAGCATCTGGAAAATTGTGATTATATTATTGTTTGTTTCAATAAATTTTAATTTTTCTTTATTCAGTAGTTTTGAAGCTGCTTGGGGTAAGTTATGTAGTTTTCATGTATTTTTGAATTTTAGAAAACACTTTCTGTTGGAATTTAATTTCATCATATATAGTAACCAAAAAGTTGCTATATATAATTTGTGTTTTTTTTTTTTTTTTTTAATTTCAAAGACTTGTTTTGTACTCTGTCATGTGGTTAGTCTTCAGAAGTATTCTAAATGTGGCTGAGAAAAATGTGTATTTTGATGTCTGGCAAAATCTTCTATAAATGTTGGTTAGTTCATTTGGTTTATTGTACATTTATGTTCTGTGCCTCTTTTGTTTGTTTGTTTATTTTATTTTGTCTAAATTATCTGTCCAGGGGTGAAAGTACAGTGTTAAAGTCCACACAAATTAGCATGTCACAATCAGTATTTCTGTTCATATCTAGCAGTCTTTCTTTCTGATGTTGAATGCATAAAGGTTTATTGTTTGTATATCTTCTTGGTGAATTAATCTTTTTAATACAATATGGCCTCTAACTCTTTTTATACTTTCTTAAAGTTTTTACAATAGTGTGTATACATTCTCACCAGAAGGAGAGAAGAAAAGTAAAAATCACCCCTCTAGGAGTGTGGCCAAAATGCAATTACTTCTCCTCCATTTTCCTCTCATGATTTTTGGTATGCATTCACGGTATGCATTCACATGAAGTTAGTGTGATTTTGAAGCCTCCAAGTCTGAGACTAAAATGGCACAACCAGAGATTTGGGACCAAGCTGCCTTAACTTACATGCACATGCTTGTGTAGACTGACTCACTCTCTCACTCTCACTCACTCTCTCTCTCTCAGATATATATAATTTAATTTTAAATTTAATTTTATTATGATTATTTAATTGACTATATGGCACACACATTCACTGATCATTGGGAGATGAGCTCCAGAATGCAAGCCACCAGGTCCTGTTCCAGAACTTGAACCATCATCAGATATGTAAGATTCCAGTACCTTAATCTGCCTGCCAACTCCCCTGTCCCCAGGGGAGTTTAATGTCTCTCTTTAATTTCATTTGAGTAGTACCTTATATACATTGCTTAGTTATTGTGGTAGGGTATCTTTATCCTTCAGTGTTTCTCTCATAACTGTGATACTGCCATTCATACCGATACATATATATAGTATGTTAAAGGACAACATTCTAAATCTTTTATTGAAGACATT
>NW_006200244.1:0-1492 GCF_000334495.1 Tupaia belangeri chinensis
ACTCCCACATGGCCTACTATGGTTCAAGTCTTGCATGTGGCAGCTTGAAAATCATGCCAGACACATGTGCATGTCTGACCAACATCGTCTTTCACTTGTCTCTTAATTCCTGAGGTAAAAAGTGTGCCAGTTTCCATTACTGGGCCCTCCATCATGCCCCTGAAGTGTGAGGAACCACCACCCAGCTCCGGGAGCTCGGTGCCCACCGTCCAAGGCGCTCAGGTTTAAACTCTGCACTGCATAATTGATCTTGACAAGAGCCCACACTCCAGGTGCTGCTACTACAAAGTCACACTGACCCAAAAAGTAGCAGATAAAGAGCCAAAGTGAGTACTGGGAGGTCTAGCTCCCTAGAGATGTATCACAAAAGACTCTCCAAATCCCACTAAGCCTAACTCCCTTGCACATAAATCACATATAGTCTCCTAGAATAGCTTTATTACCCTATAAAAGAAACTCCCTCTTTCCTGGTGGATGGGCTGAGGCATCCTCTCTGCTCTTTCTCTCAGTAAACTTTCCTTTTCTCTTGAGATGATGTCTCCTTAGACTTATTCTGGACCATGACATTTGATACATTGTCTGGGAAGCCTCTGGTGGCAGCCATCTCAAGTGGAACACATACCCTTTTCAGAACTCTGCTGCATGCCACACAGGACCTCTAATTTGGCTGAGTAATGAGATTTAAAACCCATTACTTGAACATGTCATCCAGGGGCCAGATCCCCTCACTAGGAAAAATCCTAGTGCCAGGTTGTGACCTTTCTTCAAAGACAGACCAGGTCCCTTCCTGACCCTCTTGAACTGTGAGATGCCCTTCTTCAAGTGCAGTCTATTTCTCATTGTCAGAGATTTGTGAACTAGGCATGCTCTTTCCAGAAAATTCTCCTCGTGGGTCTTATCCTGTCCCTTCTCACACCTGACCTGACACCCACCAATATATTCCAAAGGATGAACCTTTGGCTTGTCTCCTGAAAATCCTCACATGCTGTATTTTGGAGGTGAAGTCAAGCTGTACCATCCTGTCTTTCCTTTAATTCAGACTGGACTCAGTACAAGCTTGGCAATAAATTTCAGTGGGCAGAAATGGCACTTTGATAGCCAAGTGCTTTGTAATCTTGATCATTTTCTCCAGCATAATGGCAAGCAGTCTGAGGTTCAGTATCTACAGGCCTTTTTCGATTTATGCACCCTTCCTTTGTGAGGCCTGCACCTCTTATGAAATGGTCCTTCTCTGAGACCCTCTTCCACCCTCTGAGAATCCCAGATCCTTCAGATAGCTCCATCCTCTGAAGATTCCTTTGACTCTGCTGCCCATACTCCCTGTTTCTACAGCCCTCCTCTTTCTGTGGCTCCTGTTTCCCAAACACCAGGAGATCAATCTCCACCTTCCTCTCTTCCTTCTCCCCTCCTCTCCCCATGCTTGTTCTGGCACCCTTCCCTCTCATCCTCACAAGCCCACTACTCCCCTGCCTCTTTGGGAGGTTGCTGAAAG
>NW_006200245.1:0-313 GCF_000334495.1 Tupaia belangeri chinensis
AGCCATTTTTTTTTTTTCTGCCATAAGGACTGTGTCACTCCTCTGTGTTAAGTAGGGTGAGAAGCAGTTGTCAGCAGTGGTCCCAAGTGGGCTGATGAATTTGGAGTATAGACTCTATGAGTTCTATCGTTTCCTGGGGCTGTTCTAAGTAGGAGGGGGTGTGGTGTTTCCAATTAAGCAAATCAGTAGTGGTAAAGCGCAGGTAGTAGAGGATTGCTCTGCCTTCTGTAATAGCTCCAACTGCGCCTACCTGGGGAGGCCCTTGGGTCTCTTGGAGGGGCGTCTGAAGAGTAAGATTGCCTCGGGCTGCAGC
>NW_006200246.1:0-591 GCF_000334495.1 Tupaia belangeri chinensis
CTGAATTATTTCAGATTTTCTGTGAGGAGAAAATTAGTAACCTCCTCCCTTGCCATTACTGGGATGAGTAGTAATCAATTATAAATTACCTTCCCCATCCTTATACTCACCATTATTACTCTTCTCTAAGTGAATGTCATCTTGTTTCAATATAGGTCCAGAAATCATTATTGAAGCATTTCTTATTTTCCCTATGTTCTGGAACCTTTAAATAGCATCTGGCAGGGCTAGCAATTTGCAAAGTGGATAAGGCACTAGTCTTTCAAATAAGCTGACAGCAGTTCGAGTCCTGGGTGTGACAACTTGCTTTTACACTTTCTCCATCTCTCTCTTTCTCGCTCTCTTTCTGGTTATCACACATGCCCTGTAGCAAATTCAAAACAAAATAATAATAACCAATAACACTAAATAAATAATTTAAAAAAATAGCATCTGGCTTGCCAGTTTTTCAACCATTTGGCACATTGCAGGTTCTTTTTGTTGGCTTTTTCTATCATTTTATACACTTCTAAATCAACTTTGAAAAAAATGTTAAGTATGTTTTCATTGAATAATGTTACGTATGTTTTCATTGAAAATTAAATATTTAAT
>NW_006200247.1:0-552 GCF_000334495.1 Tupaia belangeri chinensis
TCCTTGAAACTAATAGGCCAGTTTATCATCTCTTCATTGATGACCAAGTCTTGATCATGGGTGCTCCTGTAGACAAAATTTCCTACTTTAACCAACAGCAAACTACGACTAGAAAAATCTCACAAGATTATGGATATCATACTGTATCATTTTTCTGTTTTCATCCAGGGGCTTGTTGTACCCAATGCTGCTTGTCAATTGGATTTTCCTCAGAAATGGGTAAAGCTGCATCAAAGACAGGATTTACAAATAAGGACTGCATTAAATATAGAGGTTCAAAAGTCCATATCTATCAAGTAATCCTTCTATTTTGTCATCTCTACCCTTTTTTGTAGGAGCTCAATATGGATTGAGTTGTCATCAGTTCTGTAGTCATGTGAGATGTACTCTCTTTTCTTTCTAAAAACAATGGAGGAGTGGTTGTAGCTCATAAGAAAAATTCTAGTATGTTTCCCAAAGAGTGATTTGTACATGAACTTTCATAAAACCCAGACTATCAAAATCTGTCTTAGACTAATTACAGGCTAAACTTGGTCATTCTTAAAGGGCACA
>NW_006200248.1:0-4728 GCF_000334495.1 Tupaia belangeri chinensis
TATGCCATGATCTACCCCAGCCTCAGCCAGCCAGGTGCACAGGCACCTCTGTGATGCCTGGTGTGCATGGGGGACCTTGGGAAGCAAACCCAGGACTTCACAGGTTGCTTCAGCATGGCAAAGTGTCACATGACCTCTGTGCCATGCAAATGGCCATCATCCCCATTCTCCAGAGGAGGAAGGTGACGTTTTAGAGGGCAAATGATTTCCCAGGGACACTTAGCAGATGAGCTACAGGGCGAGGGTTTAAACTGAGGTCTTACTCCCCCCAGGGGCAACAGCTTTCTCATGAAACCATACAGTCACTTTCTGGGTTGGTCATTAAGCTTCTATCAGCAAAAGCACAGGAATATGTTTCCTTTGTACGACTTAATACTACATGGAGATATCCTTTGGAAACTTCATGTGGGAGTGTTTTCTGTCTTGTGACTAAAAGGGAGGGAGGAACTGAGGTACAGGTGGCTACATGATCACATGTGCAAATATAACCATGTGTAAACTAAGTGTGTGCTTTAAGGTTCACAGGCCAACCTGATGCAAACAACCTGCTAAGTATAATATCTATTTAAAAAATAAATTGTTTTACACTTATAAATGAGTTAGGCATTCCAAAAATTCTCATTCTTTTACTAGGAAAAACTCTTACTTTCTTTGTCTGAAATAAAAATATCTGGAGAACATGTGTTTGTTGACCTAGTTGAATAGAACCATCAGGGCTCTGCATTCACACTAGCTGTGACTGCATTCCTAATAGAAGGAGTGAAAAGATTACCCCAAGGCCCTCCTTGACCTGCTGAACTGTAAATGGGCCACCTTCCAGAGCATTCAGGTATCTGCTTCCACTCGCTTCATATTCTGAAATAGCTCCAAAAGTTGAATATCACATAATGTTCAGCATCTGGTTCTCTCCAAAAAGAAACTTTAAAATTAGGTCTGAGTTAAGCAAGATGAGTAATAAGGTCATGTTAAACACTAGAATGTACTTGGAAAAACATAAATTGATCCTGTGTGAAGGACCAAACCAAGTCTAAATAAGTCTTTAAATCACTATGTAAATGCATTTGATTTGAAAGTTCAACCGAGGTCTTTGAGTTGAGATATAGATTAAAATCATACTCATTTGGTTTCTGCCAATTTATATTTATTTATATATGTGTTTGTGTGTGTGTGTGTGTGTGTGTGTGTGTGTGTGCCTGTATCTCGGTCTCAAAACCAATCCGCTGCAGATACTGAGGGAATCCAATACATCTGGGCCTATGGAAAACATCCCCTTATCTATAAAACCAGGATATTAAAAATATACATCTCACAGAGGAGCAAATTATTAATAGATAAAGCCCATAGGAAATCATCTAGGAAGACAGTTAAAAAATGACCATAGGACACATGTACTCAACAGAGACAGTCAGTGAAACAGAGGGAAAAGCACCTCCCCCCGGGGCATGGTTATACCACAATCCCTGCTCCTCCATTTCTGCATCCTGTTGGGATTTTTGGGACACACGAACATGCACCCACCATGTTTTTCAAGCTGCTAGGGGTGGGATTTGAACTGTGAGGTCATATTGGGTGTCAGCTTCTTTAACCACTAGACCATGGGACGTAGCCCAGAAAGATATTTTAATGGCTGTTAAGATGCACAAGTAGTGGGACCAGCAGATGGCATAATGGCTATGTTGCTGGACTTCCATGTAGTTGACCACGGTTCAAGTCCTGGACCCAGTGGCTTAAATTCACGCCGGGCACGTGTGTGTGCATGCCCAAGATTCCAAGAGGAGAATGGAGGAGAAGGGATTGTGGTGTGGCCATCCCCCCTCAAGTAGTAGCCATTAGCCATTGCTATAGTGAGTCCTTGCCCTTCTGATGCCATCTGATGTTCTAATAAGCTACTTTCCTTTATCCACCTTTCACAGATGCACAATCTTTTTTTTCCATATCTGTGATGAAGAACCTAATTAACTAAATACTGTAACATGTTCTAAAAAGAACCATAACAAAATAAAATTTTCTTGCTTCCTCGTTTTCCTAGACAATATTTTGTGAAAATTCACTACGGGCAAGGCATGGTTTACTAGAAGAAAGGAGTATGATTCCTGCTCGTCCTCTTATGAAGGGAGAACAGTAGGCCTTCTTCCCACTTCAGAAAGAAAACAGTGTAGGGAGCAGCATATGGCATAATGGTCATGTTGCTGGACTTCCACATAGCCAACCATAGCTTGGCATTCCAAACTCTGTGTGCCCAGACCGGGATTAATTGCCCTCTGGTGCCACCCCCGAATCTCCTCCTCCTGGATTTCCAGCTTGGGAAATCGGCACCACACTCTCCCAGGCCCCCTGGCCAGAACTGCGGCACCACCTTCTCCACAGCAGGCCATCAGGTTGCACTTGGGATCTGTCCTTTCTGGTCCATTCTCAGAGACCGTGCCCTTGGTCACTGTTATCTCTGTCTCGCCCCTTCCAGTCCATTCTCCATGCTGCAGTCACACTCACTTTATAAAACCCAGATTTGCCACTCTCCAGCTTAAAATTCCCTTGTTGGCTCTCCACTGCTCTGAGGGTGATTAACACATCAAAAAAAAAAAAAGTCATTCAGAATCCAGCAGGTGTCATTTCTCCAGCCTCACCCTCAGCACTTTATTCATCTTGAGCTTAGTTCCCTAAGCACACTGTGGTTTCTTCCTCCAGGCCTCTGATTGTCCACGTTCCTGGCCTGCAATATTCCTCCTCCTCTCGGTAACTCCTCCTTGTCCTTACAGTAACGGGCTGGCCATCCTTCCCTTAGTAGAGAGGCACTCAGTGATTGAAAGACAGTTTGGCCGAGAGTGAGGAGGGGAGGGCTTTGGAACCTGATGGCCCAGATTTGCATCCTGACTGCCAGGTAATGGCTGTGACACTGTAAGCTATCACTTCTCTGTGCCTCTATTTCCTCATACGTAAAATAGGGCATAATAGGAGTCTCTGTTATAAAAGGCTGTGGCGAGGATTAAGCAAATAAATATACAGAAAGTGCTTAGAACAGTGTTGACACCCTGCATGGCTCAGCCAATGTGTGCCATTAGTCTGACAGATATTCACAATACCCTGTGGATACTCCTGTGACTCAGCACTTATTAGAGACATCCTTATTTGACTACTTTTCTATATCCTAAGAGGCTCAGAGTTGGGACAACCATCCAGGGCTCCAGTTTCTCGCATGTAGTAAGCATTTGTTAAGTTCACATTACATACTTGACTAAACCAATGAATAAATGAGCTTGTTTTCATGACATCAACCTCTGCTCATCTTGAGTTCTGTTACGAAGGTAAATTCTGTCCTTTTATTTATTTAACATTTAATTTATTTAATTTAACATTTTTTGTCATAGGGCATATGCCTTTACCAGAGAGAGACAGTGAGGGAAACCCAGAAATTGTCCCACAGGAGGGATGGCCACCCACAACCCATTCTCCACTCTCCTTCTGGGATTTTGAGCTTGCACACTAATGCACCTGGAGTGAGTTACATGCCACCAGGTCTGGGACCCGACCAATGGTCACCCATGTGGGAGTCCAGTGCGTTAATCACGACGCCACCTGCTGGCTGGCCCGTTATCCCTTCTTGATAATTCTGTAAACTTATTGAGGGCCAGATCACAACGACAGTCATCCTGGCATATGCTTAGTCCCTCCAACCTAACTTTGCTTAGTGACATTTTATTCTAGTACTAGATACTAGATGCATTTCATTCTAGATACTAGAATAATACTAGTTGAATTAAATTCTCCTTCCTGAGAACAGTCTCTAGCTCTTTCAACCTGCCACATCTGGTGATCTACTTCTGCAAAGCCTTGTAAACTGGAATTCTAGGAACATTCTTGTAGACGTAGCTCAATTGTTGCATGAGTTAGTAATGCAAGAATGGCTGAGACAATGACATTCGAGTTAGAGGTTCAAGTTACATTTGGATGAAGTGTCCTATGCTATTTTAAAAGTTTATTCCTTTCTTTCTTCCATGAATGAGAGGCACAGGCAGAAAGACAGAGAAACAGGAACACCCAATAAGATCTCTTGAGCTACAATCCACCCCCAGCCTCAGCCAGCCCAGGATCACAGGTACATGCAAGGAAGTCTCTGCTCATGAACCTGGAGCCCTTCCACATGTGCCAGCCTTGCAGAATTATATTACTGCTGTCCCACTCTCTGGCCCCAGGATGTCCTGTGATCTTTTGGACAAGAATAATGAGTCCAGTTTTTCCTGGTTTCACAAATGCACCCAAGTATTTGGCACAGTCCTGATTTTCTCTTACGATGTGTGGGCAGAACAGCAGGGGAAGGAGAGTGGGAATGCAGTGGGAAGTAAGAGGTCCAGGTTTCATCCCAGGCTATCGACAAGATGTGACCTTGGAACTCCCAGTCTACCTGGCACTTACTTATCCCACCTGTAAAGCAAGGGAGTTTAAAGGGTTTTTAAGCTTCCCATGGATTCTGACACATCATGCCTGGTTTCTCTGGAAGTGACTCATTCTAGAAAGGCACTTCCTATGAACCCAGTTGACCTCAGAAAGAATAGAAAAAAAAATAGAAATCAACCCTAGCAGGTGTCTTCCAC
This sequence comes from Tupaia belangeri chinensis, assembly GCF_000334495.1. Lineage (NCBI taxonomy): Eukaryota > Metazoa > Chordata > Mammalia > Scandentia > Tupaiidae > Tupaia > Tupaia belangeri. The sequence goes on from NW_006200248.1 coordinate 4,590, forward strand.
ATCACAGCCAGTGATAGCTGAATATGATCATCACAGAGATTAACTGGCTACGTGTGGAGAGATTCAGCCACATCTGGTGGCACAGCCCAAAGATAGGGAGGACTACTGGAGAATACATGGACTTGTGAGCTGGACAGAA
>NW_006200248.1:5499-9019 GCF_000334495.1 Tupaia belangeri chinensis
CCTGAGTTTTAAGCCACCGGGTCTGGGACGTGAACCGCGGTCGACTACGTGGGAGTCCAGCGACATAGCCATTATGCTAACTGCTAGTTCCCGAGGGTGTTTGGTGGTTAAGGTGACCAGCTCTGGGAAATGCAGGGGCAGGGTTCAGGCAGGACATGGAATGAGAGCACTCGCTGCCACATACTGCCTCAGAGGAGCAGGAATCTGACTCAGCTGGAGTGACAGTCCAGGCCTCTGACCAGGGAGACGCTCTGTGATCCCCAAGGAGTGAGTGGAATGCTGCTTAGTTCCACAGAGTTCTGCCCATGTGACTTAAGTCTGAAAGTGGCTCGCCAAGAGCATGGCTATCTTGACTTGTATGGGGTCCTTTGGGCTTTGACATTGCACTTGTGAGCAAAGGCAGCATGTAGTGCTGGGCTTTCTTGCACTTTATTTCTTGCAAATCTCCCTCTTCCTCTCTCCTTTTCCTGCTCTCTCTCTCATTCAAGGAAAAAGAAAACTGAGAGAGGCTAATCAGCGTCACATGGCTGCTTTGTGGCAGAGCTGACCCGGGATCTGACCACGCATCTTTGGTCATGGTCTTAGTCTGTTTTTGTGCTGCTAAAAGAAATACATGAGACTGGGTGACTTATTGGGGTTTATTAACTCACAATTCTGGTGACTGGCAAGTCCCAAGGCGATGGTCCAACATCAGGCCAGCCTACAGCATGGCTAATGGCAGCACAGAGGATGGTGGCATGTGCAAGGACAAGGACAGCTGCAGGCAGCTCTTCTACAGCACCAGCTCTCACGAGAACTAACCCCCTCTCGTGAGACCTAGAATCACTGGGACTCTCAAAGACATCATTAATCTCCTCACACAAGTGTTGTCTCCATGATCCAAGCACCATGATCCAATCACCATCCACCAGGCCTGATTGCCTTCAACGTCAAATTCCACATCGAACTTTGGGGGACAAGCCATCATGCAACACCATAAGCGTCACCAAATTCAAAGCTTTTTCCCAGTCGCCTCACCTGCCTAATGGAGACTGTTGTGACTAGAAACCAGGCGTTCTTTCCTTTTTTTAGAGAGAGAGGTTTTGCTGTAGCACGTGCACACTTGCCAGAGAGACACAGAGACACAGAGAAACAGAAAGCGAGAAATCACCCTCCAGAGGGGATGGCCATGCTACTATCCCTTCTTCTCCATTCTCCTCTCAGGATTTTGGACACGCATATACACACATGCTGGGCATGAGTTTAAAGCCTCAGGATCCGGGACTTGAACCTCAGTTGACTATGTGGGAGTCCAGCAATGCAACCATTACAGCAGTTGCTGGTCCTGAAGCTGAGCTTTCAATTTGGAGAGATAATCTCTTTTAGGGTCAGACTTCTCGTGAGATAGACAGTTAGAAATTTTCAAAGTGTACTTTAAGGAATTTGGCCAGAAATCAGGAAGATACCCTCTTTACCAGGCATGTTTCAGGCAACTGGTTATCTTTATAGGGCAGCGAGTGAAAGACTCCTAACTCCATAGACAGGTGTCAAGTCCAAGTACTATCAACAAGAGCAGCTATATTTTCTGAGCTCCCACTGCATGCTTTGCTGTGCTGTAGCATGTGGTCAAGAGCACTCAGACTGAATTCAGACTATTCAAATGTGTGGGTTTGAATCTTGGCTCCACCATTTCACTAGCTGTGTGACTCTGGGCAGATCACTTAACCACTTTGAATCTCAGTTGCCTCATCTGTAAATTTCTCATTATAATAGTACCTGCCTTTACATGGCTGTGTGTGGGTAAACGAGTTAATATAAGGAACGTTGTTTTCCTTTTTTCGAGGTTTGCTCTAGGGCATCTGCATTTACTGGAGAGAGACAAAGAGAGAAAGTGAGAAATCACCCTCCAGGGGGATGGACACATTGGAATCCCTCTCCTAAATCCTCCTCTCAGGATTCTGGGCACACACATATAATCACCTGCCATGATTTTCAAGCTGCTGGGTCCAGGACTCGAACTGTGATAGTAAATGCTATCAAATTTTCACTACTCACTGTATAAACTTTAATCACATTCAATAGTAAAATAACAGTAAAAGTTAGGCCCAGCTGTGGTACAGGCGATGGGGTGCTACTGAATGATGCTAGAGCCACAGGGGAGGTCCTGGTTTGCATCACAGGCTAACCTGAACCTAAACATACCAGGCGTGCCTAAGGTACGCACGGTCCTTGGAGGCTGGAGGTTAGCATGCCATGGCAAGATCTTGACAAGAGTACTTGTCCCTCTCTCTCATGAAAAGAAAAATAAATTTTCAAAAACAGTAAAAGTTCGTGAAAAAAGAGCAATCCAATATAAGACCACCGTTTTCCTTTCCTTTCTTTATTTTCTTTTTTTTTAAGTTTGCGATAGGACTGTGCAATTACCAGAGACAGAAAGAGGGAAGGTGAGAAAGCACCACTCGGGGGGTGCCCATGCCACAATCCCTCCATTCTCCTCTTGGGATTCAGAGCAGACATGCACACGTGCCCAGCATGGTTTTAGAGCCATCGGGTCTGGGATTCCAACTGCACAGTGAGCCATGTGGGATCCAGTCACCTCAACCGCCCCGCCACCAGCTGGACCCATGTATATATGTATTTATTGTCAGAAGGCACATGTGCACATCAGAGAGATAATCCCCCAATGCAGCCTTCTCAGACCACAGTCCTTCTTCCCTCCATTTCTTCACTCTGTCAGGGTCCTAGGCACAACACATACCTGACATGTTTTTCAAGCTGCCAAGGCTGGGATTTGAACCACATCAGCCATGTGGAATCTGACTCCCCTTGCACAGTGCTTAACCATTGTACTCTGGGGCTGACCCTGTATTTGTAAATTTTTTAAAAAGTTCACTAGAAAGTGTGTGTACGCTCTTGAGACAGAAAGAGAGAGGGCGAGTGAGAAGCACTCCTGCATGGGGGGTAGTCACGCTGCAACCTTTTCTACTCCATTTCTCTTTTCAGGATTTTGGCACAAATGCACATGTGACTGGGTGTAGGACTTGAATTGGACTTGCCCATGTGGAACCCAGATGCCTTCACCATTACTCTGCTGATTGGCCCAGGCCCTGCATTTCGCTCCTCCCTTGATCTACTTTAAGAAATGTGCAAACTGGTTAATATTATTGGTTACTTTCTAGGGTCTACAATATCCAGCTGGGACTGTGATTAAAAAAGGAGTTAAGATCGCCCAGGGATGGACACGAGGACTGCAGAGACTGAACGTTTGCTCTTTTCTGTTGGTAAGTGAGACCATTTTCTTTTGTACAAAGAACAGCCACATCGTGTTGGGTGGAAGCAGGAAGTTGCTGCTGTTTGGATGCTTACCTGTGCATTGCAGGTGTGCACAGAAGATCAGTCGCCAAAGGAGTGGGCCATGCCAGCTGTATACCTGATGAGCTCAGCTGTATATCTAGTCTGTTGCTGGGTGCAGGTGGCCATAAGCTACATCCTCAAGGCTTCCTTACTGGCTGGCTTTCTGTCAGGTTTTGCCAACTGGAGA
>NW_006200248.1:9159-9612 GCF_000334495.1 Tupaia belangeri chinensis
CATTGTGCCAGTTATCTGATGCTGCATATCAAGTCTCCCCCAAACTTACTGCCTTTACGTCACAATATTTTCTCCTTCTCCCTCAGACCTCTGGAAGATGACCAGGCTCATCCAGGGAGGTGCTACGTGGGGTCTCTGGGGCTGCTGGACTCAGAGGGTGATGGGGGCTGGAGTGATCACAAAGACCTGCTCACTCACTTGTCTGGCAGTTGATGCTGGGTGTCAGCTGGAACATGTCTACTTGGCCTAGGTGGACCGGGCTTCCTCACAACATGGTGGTGGGGTTCCGAGAGCCAGCGTCCTGAGAGCGCGCCAAGCGTCCTGAGAGAGAGCCAAGTGCAAGTTGTGTCACCTTCTAAGACCTGGCCTTGGAGATGGAATATCTATTCTACTACATTGTTTGAAGCCACTAAGGCCTGCCTATGTTCAAGGAAGGAAGACGAGACTGCACCT
>NW_006200248.1:10964-12536 GCF_000334495.1 Tupaia belangeri chinensis
AGAATGAAAATTTATTTTCAGTGGTGGTACTGTGGAAAATTCCTAGTAAAGAACTGAAGGTTGGATTCCCCTTGCCTAATGGTATCTGAACAGATTTAGCAGAAATTTCTTTATCTACCAAGGATGAATCCAATTTGACCCCTGAAAAGACAGAATGTTTCTATCAAAAGCTTTTCAACAAGCATGGAGTTAAAATCATTTCTCAGATTATTCCTTTCCAGACTTTGAAAAAGGAGTATAAAGCCTATGAAGCCAAGCTTTGCCACCTGAATAGTTTTGATTTCTTCCTCACAGAGGAGAGGATCAGGCGGCTCTTATCATCGCACCTTGGGAGGCACTTCTATCAAAGAAAGAAAGTTCCATTAAGTGTGAACCCTCTGGCCAAAAACTTATCAAAAGAGATCAATAATTCTATTGGTAGAACCATCTTAAACATCTCAAAAAGTGGCTCTTGCAGTACTATATGCATGGGTCACCCTGGAATGCAGGACCAGCACCTCGTTGAAAATGTTGCTGTCGTGAAAAATTGCCAGAGAAATGGGAGAGTGTGACACTCTTGTTTGTGAAGACCAAGAAATCGATTGCCCTTCCCACCTTCTCATTTGTCAGCAGTCAGGGTGGAACCAAGAGAATATCCACTCCTATTCAGAAGAAAAAGAAGAAAAAAAAACAGGAAGGGAGAAACACAAAGGAAAAGAACATGAAAAACAGAAGAAGAAAGACAAAAAGTTAATGCAAGAGGGTAGCAAGGCTGCATCAGCCGGGACTACAGAATGATGTAGCACCAAAAACTGGCAGTGCCCCAGTGAGTAATCCTGGACCCCAGAAAGGAGCGGATACAGAACAGGGGGAGAAAGATTGGCCAAGGGAAAGCCCAACTTAAACTGAAAGACAAATCTGAAGATGAAATTCCAAAACTAGTACCAATAGAAGGAACTCCGGCTAGAGGAAATGTAGAGATGCAAACACATGGCACAGAAAAGATGTCTCCAAAAAGAGTTCCTGTCCCAGCACGCCTCGTGGAAAGAAAAGAAAGATGTTGCCAGCTTCAGAGACCCCCAAAACTGCAGAGCCGGGGACTCCAAGTAAAGGCCTGACTCCTCCAAGAAGCCAAAAATTGAAGAGATGGAAAGAGAAAAAACACCTCCACTGGGAAAAATAGACCCAAGGCAGACTCCAAAAAAAGCCTAGGGCCAAGTTCTTTGCAACTCCTAGTAAATCTGCAAAGAAATCTCCCCACCCCCCCCAAACAGTGGCCCCCAAAACCCGAAGTGCCCCAGTTGACCCAAAGTCAGTGAGTAAATCAGAAGGACGAAACATAGCGCATTTTAAGCATACTTCGTCCTGTCCCCGCTGTAGTCTTACCCAGGTCTGGAGGGTAATATGCTTATAAACCTCCACAGGTGATTCTGATGTATTTTTAAACTGGTCTTTGTGCTTGCTTATATACTAGAAGGAAAGGAAAGTAAAAAAAATAATAATTCCATTTCCATCAGAGGAATTCTCACCTTACATTCTTTTTTTTTCTTTCTTAAGAATTATTGATTTAACTTATTATAATTTTTAAATTTG
>NW_006200248.1:12974-19774 GCF_000334495.1 Tupaia belangeri chinensis
CCTCTCATTAACTTTAAAAAAAAAAAAAAGAGGGGCCAGCAGGTGAAGTGGTAGTTAAGGCACTGGACACACATGGCCAACCATGGTTTATATCCCAGACCTGGAGGCTTGCTCTCTCACTTTCCCCTTCTCTCTCTCTCTGGGTACATTAAAAACTATTAAGAAAATAAAATAATTTTTAAAAGAGAATACATCTAGAAGAAATGGAATGCAAAGACTCAAATATTCATAATTTGTGAAGGTTGCAAGGTATGTGGGAAAGAGCACTGGCTAGGAGTCTGGGGGCCCGAGTTCAAGTCCCGCTTTGTTAAGCACATAGGTGAGGCCCCAGGGCATCAGTTCCTCTCCAGAAGTCTCAGGTTCTGCATCTGGAACATGACCCTACATTCTGTGCTCTACTGAGTGCCTACTTTGTAAAGTATCTACTTTGGGGATCTAAAAATCTTTATCAGGGCCCAGTCATGGTGGCACTTGCTAAGTCACTGCTCCACCAGCTGGGATGACAGAGGATGCATGGGTTTGATGCCAGACAGGCCAGGCATGATGGTGTGCACCTTTAGTTCTGGTGACCCAGGAAGCCGAGTCAAGAGGATCACAAGCTTACAGCCTGCCAGGGCAACACAGTGAGACCCTGTCTGAAAGAGCTGGACATGGAAGTACATGCTACTTGGGAGGCTGAGTGGGAGAGTTATAATAGTGAGACCTTGTCTAAAAAAAAAAGTAAAAAATTAAAAAAGATCCTGTTACCTAGTGGTTAAGGAGGTCATACAGCACACAAGTGACCACATGGTCATTGAAATCCTGGCCCTGGTGACTTGAAAAAGGAATATTCTGGGCACATGTGCATGTGGACCCCAAATCTCGATGGCATGATAAAATGGAGAAGGGCTGCAGCATGACTGTGCCTCACTGAGGGGGTGCTTTCTCCCTCGCCCTCTTTCTCACTGGTATGAGCTCTGACTTACATACAACAAACTAGCAAAGCTGTAACAGATACAGGGGAAGGAAGTTAAAGCAAAATAAAACCAATTATAGAACATCTTTAATAAGCTGATGAGAAATTTAAATTTCTATTCTATAAGTATTGAGGAACATTTTAAACTCCACAAGGAAGAATCTCATACTAGTAAACACAATACTACAGAAATACTAGAAGAAAATAAAAACAACACTAAAAAATGGTGAGAGCCAGCCCTATAGCCTAGTGGTTAAGGGAGCCAGATCCTATATGGCTGACTGTGATTTGAGTCCTGGTCCCAGAAGCTTGAGTAACACTGTAGGTATATGAATATGCATGCCCCAAATCCAGGCAGGATGGAAAAACGGAGAAGGGATTGTGGTATGACCATGTCCCGTTGGGAGTTCTTTCTCTCTCTCTCTTTCTTTCTGGCAAGTATTCACAACCTCTGGAACTAAAAAAAGTTAAGGATGATAGCAGTGACAGCCATTACGTACTAGGCACTAATCCTATGTGCTTTATGAATGTAAGGTCACAGGACCATCACAGCTGGAGGGAGTTCGTAACAGTTATCTCCATCTCACAGGCAGAGAAACTCTTCAAAGAGGGAAAATAATGGGTTGTTAGAAAAGTCATGGTGTATTTAACTATGGTTTTCAATGCAAAAATGTGTCATGGCTTTTCTGACGACCTGATCACTTGTCCAAAGCAACACAGCCAGTCAGCAATGGAGCTGAGACTCTACTGCTTGGACAGTCCTAAGTCTGAGCTCATTTCCCCACACTATCAGACTTTCAGCTTGGGTGGGAATGAGCTAATAGTAGAAAAAATAAGTAGAAAGACATGATTCAAATGGACAAGACATCCTAGGGGCAGCACCAGAGCACTGGGCAATGCAAATTCATAATGCCAGGAAACTGAGATCATGTGAAGGCAAAACAGCAGCAGAGGCCCACTGCTGAGACTAGTGTGGCCTATGAGGTGGACGAGGTGGCTGCCTGTGACAGACAGCCTCTCCTCCCTGATTTCCATCTGGGTGTCTACTGCTTCCTCTGCAGCCCGTGAGCTCAAGGGCAACTTGCCTCTTGGCTGAGCCAGCAGCTCAGGCCTAGGCTACTCGGCTTCGTTCCACCTTTTGGCCTTGCACTGGCTCAGGGATGGGTGTGTCACCCAATTAGGGCTCGTAAAACCTGACAGAGGCTTGCTAGAGGCTGTTAGAAAATTTACTTGCTCTTCTAAGACGGCTTCTATAATGAGTCTTTCTGTCTCCCCAAAGAAGGATGGGGAAATGCGGAGCCCTTGAAGTGTTGCCAGGGGTCCTGTAATTACAGGGAGCCAGACGCAGCAGACACCACCACCACAAAGGACAGAGAGCTGTGAAGAAAGTGGGGGCGAACACGCCTGCCCTGGTGTTGGAAAGAAACCAAGTGATGGGATGGAGACAGGAATATAACCAGCCAGGCTGAGAGGGCCATGCCTGCCCAGCCTGCAGTCCCCTCAGGCCATGTGTCTCAGCAACACAGTTTGTCCCATTTCAGACACTCACGGACCCTCTGGTGCAGGCCACGGTTAAGCTGGTATGCAGCACCATGCAGTTCTGTAGACAGAGAAAATTTTTTTCTTCTGATGCTACACTCTCCAGAGGTATCTGGGGCCCACCTGGGATGATGTATGAGGCATACATTTAAAAACCCAACACATCTTTAAACTGGTATCAAAGTAACAAAGGCTGTTCTGTCAAAAAGGATCAACCGCTTTATTCACCTGTACATGACATAAAAGCAAGCAAAGTCAGGGTGATTTCCTCAGCCATCCTTTCCACACTTTGTGCAGTTTTAGTGAACTATAAATCACTGACTTCATGCCTAGAAGAGAAGAGAGTGTGAGCACATGGAGGCCTGCTGAGTGGATTCTGAGCTGGGGTCCGTGAAATTCTCTCAAGAGTCTTGCCTTTGGAGTGGGGCAGCCATGGGCTGATGTGTGTGCTCTCAGAGACCAGGGAGCTGAAACCTGCTTAAGGTCATTGTGATCGGGACCAGCAGATGGCGTAGTGGTTATGTTGCTAGACTCCCACATGGCCAACTACAGTTCAAGTCCTGGACCTGGTGGCTTCAAATTCATGCTGGGCGCATGTGCATGTGTGCCCAAGATCCCGGAAGAAGAATGGAAGAGAAGGGATTGCCACATGGCCATCCTCCTTAGGAGGTGATTTCTCACTTTGTCTCCTGCCTCTCTGGCAAGACACATGTCCTGTAGCAAAAATCTACTTAAAAAAAAAAAAAAGTCACTGTGATCAACGTGGGGAGAAATGTTTCTCACTTAGGCAAGTACTGACAGGGCAATATGGATGCCAAGGGTAGCCGAGTTACTGGGATAAGTGAATCTTTTCAGTTAGGAGCACGTTGGCAGCCTTTAATTTAGTAGCTCATTCAAAAAGGAGGAGAGGGACTGTGTATGAATGGACACCCTTGGCCCCTTCTCTCCCCCAGGGCCTGGATTCCAGCCCCCAGCCCACAGCAAGAGCCCACTGTGCATCCCCCTGCTGGCCCACAGCAACTGCTCCTCCTGCCACTTCAGTAAACCCTGTGTCCCCCTTTCCATCTTCCCTAGGCTGAGCAGACCGTCTGGACTCCCGGGCTGCTCCCGGCCACCCGTGCTCACCTCCAGCTCAGCAATGACCACACTGTCAGGTGCCTGCCTGCTGACCAGCCCTCTACCTGGACTGCGGGCTCCTTGGGGACAGGGACCTTGTCCCATGTGTCTGTTTTCACCGAGTATAGAGTGGGCACTAAGGAGATCCTGTTAAAATCCTCCCCCTCCAGATGCTGACCCACAAGCATGCCCTCCCCCGGGCTAGCTCATCACAAGAATGTGGTGAAACTGGAGGAGAGGTCCTCGGGGGCCAATGGGAAAGAAGAAAGGAGGCAAAATAAACGGGGCACTGTTCATCAGACCTAACGGGATCCCATTCACACAGGTTACGGCTCAGCTTCCTCTGTGTGGAGGGTGACATTATTCAGCCTGAGCTTCGGGGTGTGGGCCGAAGGCCAGACAGTGCTTTCTGCTCTGAGGTGCAAACTGCAATGTGGAATGCACGTCCCCAGCAGTGCACTTTGCAAGCACATGGACCAGGCAACAGGACTCTTTCTGGAGATGCCTAGCACTGGCGTGTAAGCACTCTCTTGAAAGTGCCTTGCCCTGTAAGCTGCCCAGTCAGCTGAGAGCCTATGAGGAGGTTACTGCAGACAGCCAGCGGCAGGCAGGAGGGCAGGTTACCAAGAAAATCAGTAATGGACGCCCCAGCCCGGCTTATCTGCCACCGACTACCTGCAGGTGCCACTGCCCCAGCAACATGCTCAGAGCCTTCTCCCTGCCACTGCCTCTTCTAATTCCTCCTGAAAGCAACCACTCTTAAACCTCACTCACTTGCCCAGTCGGAACCAGCCAAAAGATGGAGCAGAGCCAGGTAAGGCTGGCACACAGTGAGTGCCACACGGCATCCTTGAGGCCCTGAGTCAGGCTGGAGGAAGATGCACGGCCATGACAATTAATTCCCAGCTCGACTTCTCCCTGCCACTGCCTCTTCTAATTCCTCCTGAAAGCAACCACTCTTAAACCTCACTCACTTGCCCAGTCGGAACCAGCCAAAAGATGGAGCAGAGCCAGGTAAGGCTGGCACACAGTGAGTGCCACACGGCATCCTTGAGGCCCTGAGTCAGGCTGGAGGAAGATGCACGGCCATGACAATTAATTCCCAGCTCGACTTCAAACACCTTAGTCACAGACTCCTTGGAGACACTGAAGGTTAATACACAAAGTCAATGGGTGTCGCCGTGTAGCCGTTTTTGCTCCGAGTAGATAGAAATCATCCACACTGAGAGCACTTTCCCCTTGGTGGCTCTGCAGGGGGAGATGGCCGCAGGGAGCTATGTCAGAGCGAGCACTGCAAGGAGTCAGGAGAACGAGGAGACCCGACTGCCTGAGCTGGCCAGATGGACAGCATGACGCTCCTGCTCAGGGTCTCAGTATCCTCATTTGCAGAATGACCAGGTTGGACTAGATTAGGGGCCCTTCAGCAAGGAGCCCAAAGGTAAGCGAGGAGGTCAGTGGGAAACTGCAGGAAGTCTGGATGTGCACATGTGCCCTGCTGTGCATGGGGCCAGAGTTTTAGACAGACCGTCACAGGTGCACAAGGTTAAGAACCACCAGATGAGGACGAAGGGTTCTTGGGACCACCAAGTAGTGCGGTGGTTATGGCAACGGACTCCCACATGGTCAACCACGTGTGAGTCCCAGACCTGGTGGTTTGAAAATCACACTAGGTGCATGTGTGTGCATGCCCCAAATCCTGAGAACAAAATGGACTGTGGAGTGGCTTTGGGGGGTGGGGGTGGGGTGATGTCTCACTTTCCTTCCATTTGTCTCTCTTTAATAAGGTAGGCACTCTATGGCAAAAAAAAATAAATTAATTAAATAAAAAAAATAAAAACCTTAAAAAGAGTGAAGGATTCTTTCCTTTTTAATTCAACAAAGTTCAAGGACTTGAACTTCATAACTTAGAACAGGCAAAAATTTCCTAAGTAGGATGTGAAACATTCTTAACTACAAAAGATAAAATCAATAAATTGAGTTTTGTAAATGAAAATTTTTCACCCAAAGAGTAAAGTGACAACCCCAGAGTGGGTGATTCGGTATCACATACGGCCAGCAAAGGACTTGCACCAGTCAGAGAATTCATACGAAAGGGCAGACAACGTGACAGGAAAAGGAACACACGCAGCATGAAAGGGGATAATAAAGTTACTGGGCTAGCAGGTAGTGTGGTGGTTAAGGTGCTGGACTCCCACATGGCTGACTGTGGTTCAAGTCCCGGACCTGACAGCTTTCTCACCTTGCTCACTCACATTCCCCTTCTCTCTCCCCTCTCTCTCATGAGCATATGTGCCCTATAGCAAATTTAAAAATAATAGTAATGAATTAAAAATTAAATGAATAATTCTTAAAAATAACCAGCAACTATTAGTCAAGGAGGTGCTGCAAGAGGAACTGAAAGTTGGTAGTATCTATTATAGCTCCATATTCACCTGCTTAATGATCCAAGAATTCTATCACTATGTATGAGGGGATTCCAAAATGTTCATGGAAAATGGAATTACAGTCCAAATTTATTATGGGGAAACGTAACTCTGTAATCCGGGCATAGTTCTTTCATAACACATACTCCCTATGAGCTTTCTAAGGACCCTTCATACACTCGTAAGACCACGAACCCCCTGGGCAGATGCACTGCCAGTGAAGTTCTTCAGAAAACAAGTGGGCAGAGAAACAGCTAGGCTAAGAGGTCTCCACCGTCCCATGATGCTGGCTTTCAAATTCATGGGACAGAAAATTAGAACGTCCCAAACAGACTCCCACTTAATTCAAATCAGTTACACTATCTACAGAGAAAATTTCTTCTGAAGCAGAAGTACAACCTGTTTTAAAAACTTTCAAGGCTTAAGTGGTAAGTATATCACACACACAAAATCTTTACCATTATGTGCTGTTCTCACTTAAGTATGTAGGTCCCTGGAAACGAAAGAAACCTTTAGTAGTAAGAGCTCAGAGGCAGAGGATCCGTTCTCCTGAGTCTCGGGAAGGGGCTGGAGAGGATCAACCATGGCACGCCAGGATCCTCTCGGGAACAAGACTAAGCCTGCCTGGCTAAGTCAGTTGAGTCTCCCGAAGCTAGGAAGGCAAACAGGTATTTGGCCCCAGAGTTAATTCTGATCGACCAGAAAGTCAGGTGGGGGGTAATACAATCAGATTTCAAAAATTAAACCCATCACCTGCCCAGCCTCCT
>NW_006200248.1:19792-22951 GCF_000334495.1 Tupaia belangeri chinensis
ACATCCACTGGACTCTCTTTTCTCCATTAGCTATGAGTCTCCATAGCAACAGCTCATCTCCTTTCAGTCTACTCTTACTCTCTCGCTACAGTGGTCTTTCTACGATTCTTCGGTGGCCTCCCTCTGACCTCCAAAGGACCTCTGGATAGTCCTTAACATGGCCTTCAAGGCTCTCCCTGGTCTGTGTCTCCCTTCTCTCTCAGGCTAGTCAGTAAATCTCCCCATGTCTCACCTACCCACTCCCACATCAGAATGCTTCAAGAGTTGGGGTCGATAGGTGGCATGGTGGTTAAGGTGCTGGACTCCCAACATGGCTGACTGTGGTTCAAATCCTGGACCTGGAGACTTGCTTTCTTGCTTTCCCTTAATCTCTCTCTCTGGTCAAATTAAGAAAAAAAAATTACTAAACCCAAACAAAATTAAATACAAAAATAATTCCTAAATAAAAAAAGAATACTCCCAAGAGTTTACTCCTCTCCATCAGATGAAGAACTTTCTGCTAGGTCGCTGTGTGGCAGTCTGCTCAGCAGGTCCTTTGTCACCAGTCTGAGAGGTGATGCCTCTGCAGCTACCAGGAGAGGGAGAGACGGGCAGCACTAGGCCACTACTGCTCTCTCCCACTGCCCCTCAGTGGTGGGGCTTCCTTGGCAGTGGGGCGGGCTACCTTGCAGAAAACTTAACTGTTCTACTGACAGCAGAGTCTCAGAGAAGTCAGTATGATTTCTGATATAACCAAATCCCATGCTAAAGGCCAAGAAAAATAGTGTTTGGTGGGGTCAGCAGGTGGCACAGTGGTGAGGGAGCTAGATTTTCACATGCTGACAATGGTTCAAGTCCTAGACCCAGTGGTTTGAAAATCACAGTGCCCGTGTGTGTGTGTGTGCCCAAAATCCCATGGAGAGAATATAGAAGGGACTGCAATGTGACCATTCCCCCAGAATGTGATTTCTCACTTTCCCTTTGTCCCTCTGTCGAGTTCACATGCCCTATGCCAAAAACCAAAAAACAACAACAACAACAAAAAACAAGCAATCAAAAGAAAAGTGTTTGGCTTTAGATGCATTTCTCTACTTACACTTGAACAAGGCTGTATATGGTCTCAGGGTATTTCGAGGGAATGAGAGTGTGCCAGAACCGGCCCCGTGGCCCAGTGGTTAAGAGAGCCAGCTCACACATGGCCGACCTCACAGTTTGAACACCGGACAGAGCAGCCCGGGAAAAACACCACTGGGCATATGTGCAAATTCCCAATAGGATGCTGAAATGGAAGAAAGAGGATTGCTGTGTGATCATGCCTCACTGGAGCATGCTTTCTGCCTCTCCCTCTCACTGGCCAGGTCCCTTGGCAAAAAAAAAAAAAAAAATATGTCAGCCCACATGAGCACACACTGCCCTGGCACTTGGCAGTTGGCTAGAAAGGGCAACTCTGAGCTGGTTACAGACACAGCATCCTTCCCGGGTTCAGATCTAGACTCGCCCCAGTACACAAGGCACAGGCGAGGAACCAGGCACAATGCTAGCCACTCTTGTTCGAGCCCCAGAGCCCCTTGTGAGCTGGGCTACCGGTAGCCCCATTTCACAGAAGGAAGGTTAAGTAATTCCCTATCATTTCATTTACAGACTAAGGAAGGGGAATAACTCCAGTATCAGACCATGTCTTCTCCCAGAGCCTTAGCTGGTCCCATTAGCGGGCTGAACTGGGCTATGAAAGGTGTGTGCTGGCACGGACCCCTCCTGCCCACCCACCCCCCCCCCCCCATGCAGTGGGCGCGCGAGAGGGGAGAGTGATAGCTACCGGGAGTCCCAGAGGACACCAGGCACACTGGGGCTGCCTCCCCGTAGAGACCATCATCAGATGTGTCCCCTGGCTGAAAAATTGAATAAAAGCAGAACTTGAGATTTCAGGGAGAAGGACCCAGCAAAAGCAAAAGAGGATGATGACAGCTGTGACCACGACGAAAGGACTTGAGAAGGACAAGGGGCAGGAGGACAGAGGTTCTGAGCTGAGGGAACAGGGAAGAGAATGGCAAAGCAGCCCTTCAGGGCCTGTCCCTGCTGCCCCTTCCAGCTGAATCCCAGTTAGCAGGATGATGCCATCTGAGCAGGACGGTGTACAGAGGTGTGGGTGAGAGAATTCAGGTAGCTTCCAGGTAATGATGACAAAGAGAGCAGACAGGGCTCAGTGCTAGATGCATTCATACATCTTCTTTTTCTTTAATTGATAGAAGGTACACGCACTTGTCAAAGAGAGACAGAAATAGAAAGAGAGAGAAACAAAGAAACCACCAACCACTAGGGAGTGGCTGGCCCGCAACCCCTTCTCCATATCTCTACCCTGGTAAGCTTTTGTATGTTTTTCAAACTGCCAGGACCAGGGCCAGGCCCCCAACCATAGCTGGCCATGTGGGATCTGGCCCCTTTTAGTCACTACTATGGGGCCAGATCTGTATGTCTTAAGACATCATTTTTATAACCCAGTGAGGCAGGCATAATTATCCATATGAGATGAAAACTGGGAGAAGTAGGTAACCAGTCCAAGGCACAGTGGACAAGCTGTAATCTGAACTCTTGGCTCTGGGGCTCACAACCTCCTGCCCTTGGCCTAGGCTAGGGCAGCCTTCATCTCAGCCCACGCCACCATAAGCACAGAGACCAGAGCACAGGTAGGTTAACCCAGAGCATTGGAAGGGCTGCTCGCCATGTTCCAGTGTCTGTGACCGCGGTCCCAGGTCACACACACTCTGCCTCTCTGGCCTCCCACTGTCGCATTTGGCATCTCTCAAAGTGAAAGGGAAGCAGGTGAGTGCTCAGTGGGGGCAGCATCTGGCTGATGTCTGTGATGCACTGCCCCCTGCTGGCCAAGGACAGAACACGTGCAGAGAGAAAAGGCTCAAGTTAGGTTGGAGATATAAAGAGGGCATGACACTGGATTTTCTAAACCATCTATTAGAGAAAATTTTGTTTTGTTTTGTTTTGTTTTTTTAAGAGATGTTTGCTATAGAGTAGGTGTGCTTGCCAGAGAGACAGAAAGTGAGAAATCACGCCCAGGGGGATGGCATGCTGCAATCCATTCTCAGGATTTTGCACACACATGCACACTTGTCCCATTTTAAGCCTCTGGGTCTGGGACTCAAATCACAGTTGACTACGTGGGAGTCC
>NW_006200248.1:24170-24483 GCF_000334495.1 Tupaia belangeri chinensis
GATGTGTCCACTGGCTGAAAAATGGAATGAGAGCAGAACTTGAGATTTCAGGGAGAAGGACCCAGCAAAAGCAAAAGAGGATGATGACAGCTGTGACCACGATGAGAGGACTTGAGAAGGACAAGGGGCAGGAGGACAGAGGTTCTGAGCTGAGGGAACAGGGAAGAGAATGGCAAAGCAGCCCTTCAGGGCCTGTCCCTGCTGCCCCTTCCAGCTGAATCCCAGTTAGCAGGATGATGCCATCTGAGCAGGACGGTGTACAGAGGTGTGGGTGAGAGAATTCAGGTAGCTTCCAGGTAATGATGACCAAGAG
>NW_006200248.1:24885-32683 GCF_000334495.1 Tupaia belangeri chinensis
CCCCTGCCCTTGGCCTGGGCTGGGGCAGCCTTCATCTCAGCCCACGCCACCATAAGCACAGAGACCAGAGCACAGGTAGGTTAACCCAGAGCATTGGAAGGGCTGCTCGCCATGTTCCAGTGTCTGTGACCGCGGTCCCAGGTCACACACACTCTGCCTCTCTGGCCTCCCACTGTCGCATTTGGCATCTCTCAAAGTGAAAGGGAAGCAGGTGAGTGCTCAGTGGGGGCAGCATCTGGCTGATGTCTGTGATGCACTGCCCCCTGCTGGCCAAGGACAGAACACGTGCAGAGAGAAAAGGCTCAAGTTAGGTTGGAGATATAAAGAGGGCATGACACTGGATTTTCTAAACCATCTATTAGAGAAAATTTTGTTTTGTTTTGTTTTGTTTTTTTAAGAGATGTTTGCTATAGAGTAGGTGTGCTTGCCAGAGAGACAGAAAGTGAGAAATCACGCCCAGGGGGATGGCATGCTGCAATCCATTCTCAGGATTTTGCACACACATGCACACTTGTCCCATTTTAAGCCTCTGGGTCTGGGACTCAAATCACAGTTGACTACGTGGGAGTCCTGCAACGTCAGTAACCATCACACCATCTTCCAGTCCCAATTGAACCATTAAAAAAAAAAAAAAAGATTGAAGAGCAACGTGTCTTCAACCAGCTTCGGCAATGTACTAACTCCTTTTTTTTTTTCCCAAAAACTGCTATAGGGTATGAGCACTTGTGAGAGAGAGAGAGACAGAGAGAGAGAGACAGAGAGAGAAAGAATGTAAGAGAGCATGGGGGATGGCCATGCTACAATCCCTTGTCCTCCATTTTCTTCTTGGAATTTTGGGCACACACGCACACATGCCCATCATGTTTTTCAAGTTGCCGGGGCTGGGACTTGAACTGCATGGCTGGGCATATGGGATCCAGCTGCCTGAACCACCATGCCATCTGCTGGCCCACTCCTGTCCAGCTGTGCATCACCTGCCCCTTATCCACCTCCTTTTACCATGTTTTATTTTGAAGCAGATTCTAGACATCATAGGATCTGTAAATATCTTACTTACATGTCTCTAAAGCAATTTTTAAAAATCTAAACAACAAAGACCATAATTCTAACAATTTCTCACAGCATGAAAAGCCAAAATTAAAAAAAAAAAGGCAAAAAAAAAACCCCACACATACAAATCATCAAGCCTCACCTGAGGAGAATTGTGGCAAGGGAACCACAGTCATGGCAGACACAGCTTAACAGTCCGACCCACCCCAGGAGAACAGAGCACCTGGTCTACGGTCTGGCCAGGCAGGCCCCAGGGACACTGGCTAATGAGTGTCCGCACTGGAATGCAAAGCTGTACACCCAGTGGGCAGAAGACCTTCAGGGTAGCAGGGCTAGCACACATGCTCCCGAGTCTTTGTTGAATCTTTTGAAAAACTCAGGAGGCTAACATTATGTTCCTGGGGCTGAACGCCAGATGGGAATCCAAGGCGGTGGGCTGGGAGACAAGGAGAGGTGTGGCATACCAGCTCCCTGGCCATCCCCAACCCAGGAACCAGAATGAGGCTGCGAGATCACTCCTTCCCTGGGCTACCTCTGTGCCATTTCTCCCCCTGCACGACACTTGTCTATTTTAAAAAATATATTTGTTTCTTTATTTTATTTTTAATTTTATTTATTCATTTATTTTAATTTGACCAGAGAGAGACAGAGAGAGACAGAGAGAGAGAGAGAGAAAGTGAGAAAACAACCCACCAGGTCTGGGACTCAAACTGTGGTCGTGCATGTGGGAGTGTCCAGCGCCTTAACCACCCCACCACCTGCTGGTCCCGTTTATATATTTTAAGAGAAAGATTTTTGCCATAGGGCACATGAGCTTGTCGGAGACAGTCATGAAGTGAGAAACTGCCCCTGGGAGGATGGCCACACCACAATCCCTTCTCCATTCTCCTCTCAGGATCTTGGGCATGCACGCACACACACCTGCTGGGTCGGGGACATGGACCAGGTTGACTCTGTGGGAGTCCAGCCACATAACCACTCTGCCACCTGCTGGTCCCAGCAATTGTCTATCAACATCCATGCCTCCCCCTCCAGAGCATGAGTCCTGGCAGGCAGGATGGTGTTGTGTCCTGAGCGGTGAGCACATGAGATGCTCGGCACATTCTTTTCCAGGAGAACCGCCTAGAACAGCCATCACGTGATGAGGTCAAGTGCTGCAAAGCACGGGCATGGTCTGCCATGGCCAGCTAAGACAGGCAGGGCGTGTGCCAAGTGCCTGAGAGCAGATGGGCTGGAGGACTGGGCTAAGGGTCACGGCATGGCGAGGGGAGGGTGCTGGTCTGTGTCCATCTCTGTCTGTCTCTCACGCACGCGCACACACACACACATACACACACGGTCATGCATGTGCTCTATCTCGTATCTTCAGAAGCAAAAGGGAAGCAAGTGAATGCTCAGGACAATCAGCCTCTGCACTCCAGGGCTACCAGGCAATGAACAAAGGGTTAACATATACTAAAACCTTCAGTAAGTGTTTAAGAAAGAATGGGGAGGAAATAATTAACTGTACATTGCTAAGGGGACCATGAATTGATACAGTCACTTTGGAGGGCAATTTGGCAATATCCAAAGATACATTTAATGCTTAAGCATTAAATGAATGTAAAAGCATAAAAGAATGTAATGCAAAAAAAATAAAAAAGGAGCATTCACAATGACAATGACCAAAACAAGAGCTTCTGGAAATTAAAATTTTAATAGCAGAAATAAAAAATTCAATTGAAGTGCTGAAAGCTAAAGCTGAGAAAATTTCCAAGAAGGTAGAACAAAGGCTTTAAAGAGATTTTTTAAAAAGAAGAAGAAAAAAAAGAAAGAAAACCAAAGGACTAGTCTAAGAGATCTAATATCAGATTAACCGCCATTCCAGAGGGGCCAGCAAGTGGCATGATGGTTAAGGCTCTGGACTCCCACATGGCCAACCACGGTTTGAGTCCTGAATCTGGTGGTTTGCTTTTTCACTTTCCTTTCTCTCTCTGATCAAATGAAAAAATAGTAATAATAGAATAAAATATTTCTTAAAAAGTAAAAAGAAAAGGATTTCCAAAAAGAGAACAGATAAAACAAATGACAAAATTAAAGAAATAATAAAAGATAATTGTCCTATATTCCCTTATTCTGGGTTTCCAAACTGAAAGGGCAATGAGTATCAAGGAGAATAGATAAAAAATGTCACATCGAAGCACTTGGAGAGCCCTGGGTAAAGGACCTCACAGGCTTCCAGGGAGATGATGGATCATAAGGGATGATGGATCAAAATGGCTCTGGTGGGACCAGCAGTTAGCGTAATGGCTGTGTCACCTGACTCCCATGTTGTAGCCAACTGCAGTTCAAGTCCCGGACCCGGTGGCTTAAATTCACGACAGGTGCGTGTGCGTACATGCCCAAGATCCCGAGAGGAGAATGGAGGAGAAGGAATTGTAGCATGGCCATCCCCCCTGGGTTGTGATTTCTCACTTTCTGTCTGTCTCTGTCTTTCTGGCGAGCACATGTGCCCTATAGCAAAAACCTATAAAAAAAATTTTTTTTTAATTAAAAAAAAAAAAAGGCTCTGGTCTTCTACACCAACCCATGAGTGGGACAGCAATCATGGCCATCATTTCACGGTTCAAACGAGATCTATACCTTGATTAAGTATCAGGTGTGAGGGTCGACGAATGAGATTTCCAGAAATGCACGGTCTCTGAATTTATATGCTTTCTCAAGAAATTATTGGATGATGCACCTCACCGAAATGAGAGTGTGCCACACCAAGATGATGAAAGGCACACGTTACAAAGGGCAGATCTGCCCGACAGGACAGGGGAGGACGAGGTCCCTGGGAGAAGAGCTTGAGCAGGGAGGCAGAACGTGTTAGAGGCTCACTGTCACACTGACTGACTTAGCTGAAGGACACCACAACAACATAAGACGGAGGTGAGTGGTGCGGGCAAGAGCTGAATCCTAATCTCTGACAGACAAGTTGGTAGATGATGTGAAAACAAAGAGCAATGTGGATTTACTACTGAGTTTAGAAAAATGGCAGAAAAAAACACAACAACCCACAGAGGGTGAGAAACAGCTGACTGAATAAGGGGCGTGCTGTTTTAGAACACGGTACACAACTCCGCTAAATGCAAAATTATAAGAGGAATCCACACACAGGAGCTACTCAGAGTAGCTGGACCGCCTTCCAACAACATGCCCCAAACAGTCCAACACTTTTAGCTGGCCAGATCACAGTGTTGTTATGGCTGTTCATAAACAACTATAATATTTCACCACAGAAACTCAACTTTTTATAAGCACTTAGAAGATACAGCTTTTACATTCTGTTTCTTTTTTTCTTAACTCTTAAGTTTTTGCTATAGGACACATGTGTGCACTGGAGAGAGAGAGAGGGAAAGTGAGCAATCACACCTCAGGGGAGATGGCCATGTTGCAATCCATTCTCCTCCAGCGATCCTGGGCACGCATGCACACGTGCCTGATATATTTTCTGCTTTTTTTTTAAGAGAGGTTTTTGCTATAGGGGTGCTCACCAGGCAGAGAGAGACAGAAAGTGAGAAATCACCCCTCGGGGGGATGGCCACACCGCAATCCCTTCTCCTCCATTCTCCGCTCGTGATCTTGGGCACACACGCACACGTGCCCAGAGTGAGTTTAAGCCACTGGGTCCAGGACTATGTGGGAGTCCAGCCACACAGTCATTACGCCAACTGGTGGTCCCGGCCTGGTATATTTTGCAAGCTGCCAAGTTTGGCACCTGGAGCACAGAGCTGGCCGTGTCGAATCCAGCCGCGTTAACCACCACTCCCCTAGCTGGCACTCATTTCACTTCAATCTGTCTCTGGATATAACTCCGAGGGTGTGTCCATTCACCAGACAGAGAAAGAGACAGAGGGAAGGTGCAAGCACTCACTCCTCGATGGAGCACGTCACACTGCAATCCCTTCTCCTCCATTCTCCATCCTGTCAGGATTTGGGGCACACATGTGCACACGCCTAGTCTGTTTTTAAAGCTACTGGGTCTGGGATTTGAACTGCATGGTCAGTCATGTGGGATCTGGTTCCCTTAAGCACTAGGCCATTAGGCCGGCCCGAGGGTTACAGTTAAAAATTTTATTTTTTGCCAGATGGCACATGTGTTTGCCAGAGAGAGGAAAGGTTAAAGAATAAACACTATCAATGAGGAATGGTCATGCCATACCCCCTCTGCCTCCATGTCTCCTTCCTGCTGTGATCCTGAGGACATGCACACGCAAGCTGGGCATGTTTCTCAACTGCCAGGTCCAGGACCTGTAGCATGCGTCCGGCTGTGTGGACTCTAGTTTCCTTCACCCCAGGCCATAGGACCGGCCCGAGCTTTACATTTGAACCGAGAGTGCCAACGCCAACCAGTGCGGCGGGTACACATAGACTTCCTACAGTTCTTACCAGCTGTAAAGATGCCCTTGGTGCTCTGTCTTATACTAGAAGGTCTCATGATGGCTGAAAGCCCTGTGAAAACAAAACCAGAGAGGCTACCAAAAGCCACAGATGTTACCATATCATAACAGTTTTAGAACCTGAGACTAAATATTCCTTCCATTTACCAGATAGGAGCAGCAAATCTTCCCCTGTCCTGGTGTCACAGGAGCCATGAACGTGGGGCCAGGATTGAGGGGCTGGGACCAGGAGCGGCTTGCTATGGTGGGACACGAGCCTGCTGTGTAAGCCAGGGAAGTCAGAGCCCCTCTGCACCTGCGTCTGCTCTCCGTAAACAGGGCAGGCAGCAGGCGAGCGATCCTCAAGTCATTTTATGACTTCAAATCTGCTGACAACTTCTGGTTCTCAGTTCTAAGATATGAAAAGATAAAAAACAAGTGGTTTAATCTAGGAGAAAAATTTTTGTTCTGAAGACACACACATAGGATCCCTTAGCGATGAGCAACTCTTCAAGCCTTCCATCCACTCAAAAGGCCGCAGAGTGCTGGCTATCCCCATCACCACGTTACGCAGTGTGGCTCACTCAGGTCTGCCTTCAGAGCAAGGGGCTGTGAGCTGAGCACATGCTCGGAAAACCTGGTGCAGTCCGTGAGCGAGTGAGCATGGGCTGGCCCACAGCAGCCAGAACCCAACTGCGGTCTAGTGCCCAGCGTGGCGGTAGCAGCACCAGGTGGTGCCGTGATGGCAACACGACGAAATCCATGTGGGAAAGTCATAGGTGCATGTCCTGGACGTCCCTGAGCATGCTGGAGGCACGAGAGATCTGACCGAGACTGGAGGTAGACTGTGGCGTGGAGGCTTTTTGGGGGTGCCTGTCTCTCCTCTTTCTCTCCCATGTAAGAAATCAATCAAAAACTTAGTAGTTATCATTGTATTTGCATTGAGCACAGTGGCTTACAATGGAGAGTTCAGTAAATATTTACTCAATGAAAACAGGAAAACGAAGGCACTTGAGGGAGGGGCACATTCTGCAAATGATCATTACACCTCCGAGGGAGTATGTCTCAGAAGATAAGGTCCAGATTTCCTGATAAACACTGGCAGGCCCAGGACTAATGCTGTGGCTGGGGACCATGTAGGGGGGAACCTGCCAAACTCTGAATGAGATGTGTGGCTGGGAGCTGGTCCAGGAGAAACGCGTTCCTGGCGCTGTCAGAGCACCGAGAGTGGAACCATCTCCGCCTCTCTCAGAACACCATAAATCGTCCTAAACGACCTCTAGAAGTTATGCTGCAGGAACAAGAAACACCGTTCCTCCCTTTGACAGTGACTGAGGACTCAGGAATCTGAAAACAACACTTCTACCAGCTGTGAATGGGGAAAATAGAGTCAAGAAAGGCCCCCATTGTCACTGCTTTCTTCCTCCCAGAGACGACCTCTCTCTGGGTCTTGCTAGGCAAGAAGAATTGGTGTGTCCGGTCTGCTCTGACTCCCGCCCCCCAGGCCACGCTTCCTCAGTGTCAGACTGGGGAACCTACCTAGCCGTATCACGTCCCCGCAGTCGGGATCGTGAACGAGTTGTAACAAAGTCTCTTCCACATCTTGTTTTTTCCCAGGAGGATCCATGATATGATTCAGATGTTGCTGTAGGGTTTTGGGCGGTGTCATTAGCTGAGAGAACTGTCCTTCTGGGCTTTTATCTATGTGAGAATAAAAAAAAAAACAACAACAACAAAAAAACATCTATAGGGAGTGCTTTGCATTCCATAAATATTCAAAGACACATGGCTTCTATTGAAAACCACACAAACATATATGTGCCCACGCCCTATGCTAAGAAGGCTCCTTTCTATTTTTTTCCTTCAGTTTTGTTATACAGTGTGCACACCCCCCAGAGTGAGCTGGGGAAGGTGGGGCAGTGAGAAATCACCCCCTGGGGATGGCCACGTTGCAGTCCCTTCTGTGATCCCCTCTCGGGATCCTGGGCATGCAAGCACACAAGCCGCTCTGTCTAGGACCTGAGTTGTGTAGTCAGCTAGCTATGGGGACCCAGCACCTTAGCCACCAGGCCATGGGTGGCCCTACTCTTCACATTTAAATTCAGAGAGACCGAGTAACATGCCCAGGATCAATGGTCAACCAGAGAATGTGATCCGAATTTGTGTCTCCTGCCCATAGGGCCTTTATACACCATGCTGTATTTCACAAGATATAGAAACACACTGATGATCAAGACTAATCTAATTCATATCTAATCCCCTGGCATGTAGTAAGTACCCAGACACATGGGCTGAACAGGGAATCAATAACTGAACCAGCGAGACTTAGTTGTCATTACGTGTTA
>NW_006200248.1:33144-34568 GCF_000334495.1 Tupaia belangeri chinensis
TGAGAAAGCACCTCCAAGGAGGGTTGGCCACACTGGAATTGGAGAAGGCATCTGGGCATGCTCATACGTGCACCCAGTGTTTGTTTTCTGGAGAGGTTTTTGTTATAGGGCACATGCGCTCGCCAGAGAGACAGAGAGAGACAGAAACAAAAAGCGAGAAATCACCCCCCAGGGGGATGGCCATGCCGCAATCCCTTCTCCTCCATTCTCCTCTCGGGATCTTGGGCACGCACACACATGGCATGAGTTTAGGCCACGGGGTCCGGACTTGAACCACAGTTGACTACATGGGAGTCCAGTGATGTAGCCATTACGCCATTTGCTGGTCCCAACGCCCAGTTTGTTTTTGAAGCCACTGGTTCTAGGACTTGAACCCACAGTTGACCATGAGGGATCCAGCTGCCTTAACTTCTACATTTACCTGCTGGCCCCACATGAATAGATATATTTATTAGTTACAAACAAGTTAACTAGATTTTCTAGCTTTGTCTGGAAAATCTATTTAAGATCTAATGACATATTTACTGGCATCAGTAAAGGTAGAGATATTTTTACCTAAATTTTTGCTACTTATTAGTAGGATGGGTCCAAATTCACAGGTTTTGTCCCTAATATAGTTTGGGCTAAATAAATGTCAAAAAATGTAAATACTGGGGCCAGCAAGAGGTGTGGAGGTTAAGGCAGCTGCATCCCATGTGCCCAACTGCATGGTTTAAGTCCCAGGCCTGGCAGCTTGAAAAACACGCAGGGCACATGCATGTTCAAAGTCCTGAGAGGAGAATGGGGTTGAAAGGACTGCAGCACAGCCAACCCCTCCCCCGCACTCTCTATCTCTCTGTCTCTCTCTGGCAAGGACACAAACCCTGTAGCAAACTAAAAAATAAATAAAACTACATGGGAGTCCAGCAACACAGCTATTACGCCAACTGGTGGTCCCATAGTTTTAAAAAGCAAATGTGGCCATGTGACAGTGGATGCTGTGGGCGCTGCCTCGATCTGGGCTTCGGGGTCAATGTTGTCATTTTGCTAGCTGCTAGGAGAGCTGGCGGGGTCCCTCCTCCAGAGTCCCTCCCAGACCTCTCCTCAGCCAAAAGGGCAACCTCTGTCCAGTAACTGGAAGTGTAGGAGTGCAGATGAGGCCTGTTTCCAATCTGCCCAACCCCTAGCTTCCGCAACTGCTATCAGGAGCGGTCCTGGGATCCAGGCCCTAAGACAGCACTGTGGGGCTATCACAGTGTGGAAAAACAAGTGGGAGCCTTGGAAGCTGATACTCCCTCCCCAGGCCAAAGGAGCAAAGAAAACACAAAGTCACATCCCAGAGGATTGGCGAGGTCGGTGCCAGCGGTAGGCTAAAGGATATGGGCGTGGTGGGTCTCATGCATCAGGCTGGCTAGGCCATGGCACCCAGTAGTCTGGTTATAAAC
>NW_006200248.1:34667-37143 GCF_000334495.1 Tupaia belangeri chinensis
CAACCAGGTGAAGGCCTTGAGAGGAAAGACTAAGGTCCCCAGCAGAAAGAACCCTCTGGACCAGTGGTCCCCCACCTACCAGGCCAGCCTTGTGTAGGTCAGTCCCTGCACGGATGGGGGTGGGGGCTGTTCCTGGGATGACCAAGCACGCCCCCCTTCACCATGCACCCCATTTCTACCACTGCACGTTGCAATATACAACAAAATCATCACACGACAATAGGGCTCAAGCTCCCGTGAGACTCCAAGACCATGGGTTCTACAGGAGGCGGCATCCAGGCAGCGATGTGAGTCACGGGGAGGGGCCACACACATGGATGAAGCCTCCCTCACTCGCCTCCCCCCAACACCCACTGCGTGGCCTGGCAGACACACAGTGGTCCGTGTGTGGTCTAGGGGTTAGCTTCCCAACTATAGGAGACATGGGTCTAGAAACCAAGTGGAGGGTGAGGCAGCCCCGTGTACCATCACCCCAGTGATCCACTGGCTCATTCTGAGCGGCTCCCCTCAACGCCCCCCAGAGTCTATGTGTCTAGAGGATGAATGCTTCTACCAGAGGACACGGAACGTGTCCTATTAAGCTATGATTGCAACCAGTCACCTTAGAAACCTAAGCCAAGGGTCCACAAAAGGGAGCACGTGGCCATGCTGGCAGGAGCACCAGGCCCTCCCTCATCAGGATGTGGGCTGCTGATCCCCGTCTCTCAGTAGTCCTTACCCGGTTTTGATGGTACAAGGACAAGGGGCCAGGGTCTCTGACTCCTCGGGGAGAAGATGCTCACTAGGTGAGCGGATGTGCTAGGTGAGGGTGAAGGAACCTGGAATGGGTCGCAGAGGAAAAGAAGCTGAGTGTTGGTTGTCCCCTGAAGACCACACAGAGCTGGGAGCTTTATCTCAAGACCCTAACCTTAAGCTTGCCTGTTTTTCCAGATAAAGAAATCAGATCGTGCAGGCTTATGTAGGCCACAGAGAGGAGTTTGGATAAGTTTATTGTCACAGTTAAAGGAAACTCTTGGTCTTTTTCTCCGGCTTAGTTTCTAGAAAGTTGGCAGCTAGGCATATTTCCTTGTCCTCTTGTCAGAAGAGAAAGCATCTCTGGAGAAATGCAACAGATAACCACACTGGGATCTTCCAAGGAAACAGCAGACCCTCGCTCCATTCCCTACTCTGAAGCCCGTCGGCTGACAAGCCCTATCACAAAGAACTTCCAGTCTCTGCTTTAACGCCTTGTTCTTTAAACTAAAAACAGGCCAGGAAATACATTCAGGCATTTGAGGAAAGTCTCCAACATAACAGATGAGACCAAATCAGCAGAGAAAGGGAATGAAGAAAAAAAGATATGTAAGGAGCAAGAAAAAACTTCAGAAATTATGATAAAGATTATAAAGAGAGAAAGACAATGCCTTTAAAGAAGATTAGGATACTAAAAAAAGACTTCTGTTGCCAGACGTTGGCCCAGCAGTACAACACAACACTCTGTGAGGCTGAGCCCTGCGGGAAGGCTGCGGGCTCAGGCCTGCAGACCAGCAAAGCATACCACGTGCCTGTGTGCCGTGACCCAGGCTGGCTGAGACTGGCAGTAGATTATGGCCGCAAGACCGCGGGGGGTGGGTACTGTCCCGCTGTCTCTGTCTGTCTCACTCATGGGATAAATACATAAACTTAAAGAACACTCGGGGGAAATTAAACATTTAATAGAAGGAGGGATCAGCAAGTGGCATGGTGGTTAAGAGTGCTGGACTCCCACATGGCTGACCGCAGTTCAAGTCCCAGACCTGGCGGCTTTCTCTCTCTCTCTCTCTCTCGCTCGCTCACTCACTATCACTTTCTGGTCAAATTAAAATAAATAAATGGATAAAGTTAAATAAAATAATTCTAAAAAATAATTAACAGAAGTGTTAGGTAACCCATCTGAAAATTTTTCTGGACAGATGAACAAAAAACTCTGAAGAAACTGGAAAGAGGGGAAAAGAGGTCCAGCAACCAATGCTCAGAAATTCCAGAAGGAACAAACCAAGAAAATGAGTATGAAGACATTAGTACAGAACTAATAAAAGAAAATTTACCACTGGGTCAGCAGGTGGTGTGGTGGTTAAGGTGTTGGATCCCACATGACCAAGTAGGCGGTTCGATTCTTGGACTTGGCGGTTTGAAAATTACACTGGATATGTGTGCATGCACACTCCAAATCTGGAGAACAGACTGAAGGAGACAGGCCTGTGGTGTAGCCATGCCCTCTCGGAGGTGATTTCTCACTTTCCCTCTCTCTTTCTCTGGCAAGAGCACATGCCCTATGCCAAAACTTTACAAATTAAATAATAATAAAATTTTTTTAAAAGCCAGAATTGAAGCTCATAAATTTCTAGATGCGAAAGGTCTACTGAGTGCCAGAACAGTAAATGAAGCAAACATATACAAAGACAAAACATCATGAAATTCCTTAGAAACACTGGGAAAGGGAAGACTCTAAACACTG
>NW_006200248.1:37383-38798 GCF_000334495.1 Tupaia belangeri chinensis
AGGAAGGTACTAGCAATAAAAGACATCACCATTAAACCTGGAAGAGGAAGTTACAAGTAAGAGCCAGGGAAGAGGGACAAAGCAGATTCTCAGGGTGATGACAGAAGTTCCAGGAGCCTGGCTGTTCAGGAAGCCTAGGAAACAGGACCCGGGGCTCCAGGAAGAAAGACTGTCCCCAAGAAACCGAAGATGCTTGACAGATCTGTCTGTAACAGGGAATTTTTAGCACATCTGTCAGAGTCTGGGAATGAATTAGTGACAGGAATATAGAAAAACTAAACGAGTGAAACAAATGAGACAATTGTTAACTCCAGGAAAAATGAACATGTACAGGACAAAAATTTCATAATACTGTATCTCAACAATAAAGAAAAAGCTGTCATAATAAAGTAAATACTATTGTCAACTCAATCAAAAATGAAGAAATAACTGTATGTCCAACAAGTGAAGATGAGGCAGGAAGGGAAGAGTGTGTGTTTGTGTGTGTGTTAGTGTGTGTGTGTGTGTGTGTGTGTGTGTGTGTGCGCGCACATGCGCACATATGTTGAGGGGGGCAGTGTAAGAGAGTAAGAAATCCTCATCTTCACAAATCTTCATGGAAGAATGGCAAAAATAAAGTACAAAACAGGAAAAAAAAAACAGTCAAATCCTTTTTTTTTTTTTAGAACAAAAGGTATGAGGAGATAATCAGTTAAAATGATGAAAGCTGTTACCTCTGGGAAGGAGGGCTGAGAAGGCAGGAGGAGGCAGAGCAGGGAAGCACTATTTTGTTAGAAATCGCAAGTTACCATTTGACTTTTTTTTTTTCTTAAATGGGAGTAAGGGAGAGCGAGGTATCCTATTTTTTTTAATTGCCAGAAGGCATGTACACTTGCCAGGAAGAGAGACAGAGAGAGAAAGGGAGATGGAGAGACGGGGGGGGGGGGGAAGCCTGTGGGGCACATCAAGCTGCAATCCTTTCTTCATTTCTCCACCCTGCTGGGATTCTGGTCATCTGTGCACACACGCCTGGCATGTTTGTCAAGCAGTCAAGCCGGAATATGAGCCACAGTCAGCCGTGTGGGATCCAGCTCCCTTAACTATCTGGCTCTGGGGGTTGGCCCAAGGGAAGTGTCCTTGACAAGGCCTCAGTATTGCCTCCCTCTGCCGCAGCCTCCCAGGTGGTCAGGGCTGCAAGTGTGCACTTGACAAGGCGTTGCTAATGCCTCACTCTGCCCCAGCCTCCCAGCTGGCCAGGGCTGCAGGTGTGCACTACTGGACAGTTCAGGGAGGTCCAAGGGCTGAATCCGGACCTCACATGTGGCCCCAGCCCATGCAGTGGTACCTTAACACCTGTTTCACCACAGATGGGCCCCCTTCAGCTTTAAAGCCATGTGCACACATTACTTTGACAAAAGTAAAAATTAAAAACAAAA
>NW_006200248.1:39095-40743 GCF_000334495.1 Tupaia belangeri chinensis
ACGGGTTTTCCCCCCCCCCTCTTTTTTTAGAGGGGTTTTTTTTTTTGCTATAGGGCATGTGCACTCACCAGAGAGAGAGAGAGAAAGGAAGCAAGAAATCACCCTTTGGGGGATGGCCTTGCTGCAGTCCCTTCTCTGTTCTCCTTTTAGGATTTTGGGCACACACACACACATACCCAGTGTTTTTGTTGTTGTTGTTGTTGTTCATTTTTTTTTTGGAGAGGTTTTTGCTATAGGGCGTGTGCACTCACCAGAAAGATGGAGAGAGACAGAGAGACAGAAAGTGAGAAATCACCCCAGGGGATCTTAGCCATGCACACGCACCAGGTGTGAGTTTAAGCCACCGGGTCTGGGACTTGAACTGTAGTCACCTACATGGGAATCCAGAGACATAGCCATTACGTCAACTGCTGTTCCCATGCCCAGTGAATTTTAAGCTGCCAGGTCCACAGCTCAAACTGTTGGTCAACTACGTGGGAGTCCAGCGACATAACCATCATGCCATCTGCTGGTCCCTGATTACAATGTTCTTTTAAATACTTTAAATTCCATAATTATTTACTTGGAAAAGTATTATAAATAACTTAAAACTTAAGGTTAGGATAGAAATCTAATCTTACTCAACTTTTTCAGGTACGTCTCTTTTGCATGATAGTTTTTTGCATTCCTTTTCTTTCTTTTTTAGAGAAAGATTTTTTAATAGGGCGCATGTGCTCACTGGAGAGACAGAGAGACAAAAAGTGAGAAATCATCCCCCAGAGGGGATGGTCACACCACAATCCCTTCTCCATTCTCCTCTCAGGATTTTGGGCATGCACATATACATGCCCAGCATGAGTTTCAAGCCACTGGATCCCAGAGTTGAACTGCGGTCACCCATATGGGAATCCAGAATCTTAATCACTATGCCAGCTGCTGACTCTTGCATTCCTTTTAAAGACTTAAGTTGCTAGTGATCAAGAAATTCTATTTAAATTTGCAAGATATTTTTGGAGTCTTAGTATAATTTAATGTAGTTCCCTTTAAAACATTTCAAAACAAAGAATTTATATGTGTATTCCGTAATTCTTTCTTAAGACAGTCTCCCGCTTTTCTTGTCCAAAAGGATGCCACTTCTTTTCATCAGATTGATCAGTTTGGTTAGTATTTGCTGCCATCTAGAGGTGACAATAGTTTAAGGTCGGTTATCCTGAGAAGTCATTCTGTTCACTGATCAACTCTGGTTTCCCTGGGAGTAGAGAACTAGGGCAAGAGTGGACAGGAAAATGATCGTTTTCAACTGTTTTTTATTATATACATTTTCAACACTTTCCAGTGATTTTTTTCTTTGATAAGTTTTTGCTATAGGGTATGTGTGCTTGCCAGAAAGACAGAGAAACAGAGACAGAAAGCCCCCAGGGAGGATGGCCACACTGCAATCCCTTCTCTCCCATTCTCTTCTCAGGATCTTGGGCACACATGCCCACGTGCCCGGCCTGAGCTTAAGCCACCGGGTCCAGGACTCAAACCGCGGTCAACTACATGGGAGTCCAGTGACATAGCCATTACACAATCTGCTGGCCCTCACACTTCTCTTTTTTAAGGTTTTTACCACAGGGCACATGTACTTGCTGGAAAGAGAGTGAGAGAAAAAGTGAGAAATTACCCC
>NW_006200248.1:41226-44963 GCF_000334495.1 Tupaia belangeri chinensis
GATTTCTCGCTTTCTGTCTGTCTCTCTCTCTCTCTCTCTCTGGCAAGCACACATGCTTTATGGCAAAAATCTCTCAAAAAGAAAAGAAAGCAATATAACATCTATACACATTCAATCTCATTTTATCTCAAAATAACTGAGACAGGCAAGGAGAGAATGAAGGAAAAGGTCATTTTCTGACTAAGTGCCAGGCAGTTAACTCCCTCTGAGGCTGCACTGTCAGCTTCCTACATTAATGAGGATACTCCAAGGATCGGAGATTCAGTCCTGGTGTGGGCTGAGGGGCTTACCGGGCTAGGCGGTGTCAGGGCTGGGACCCCACCACAGACCTGCTGGATCCTGAAACATGTGTTCTTTCTAGAATGACCTCTCTGCTTCCAATGTCCAACAACTTCATGATGAGGGCAGGGCAAGCACTGATACCCCCATTGTGCAGATGAATTACCCAGGTTCAGAAACATACGACAAGCTCCCGAGTTCATACAAACAACTAACAAGTGACAAGAATAAGTATAGCCCCAGGGTTCTAATTTTACACTCTTTACTCTTCCCATCAAGCTATATATTTTATAAATTTAAGAAACAAAAACACTTGGAAAGAAAATGAGTAAAAAGATGTGTGTGTGTGTCTGTGTGTGTGTGTGTGTGTGTGCCATAGGGTGCATGTGCTTGCTGTAGAGGGGGAGACAGAAAATGAAAAATCACTGGAGCCAGCAGATAGTGTAATGGTTACATCACTGGACTCCCACATAGTCGACCAGGGTTTGAGTCCTGGATCCAGCCACTTAAACTCATGCCAGGCATGTGTGTGTGCAAGCCCAAGATCCCAAGAGGAGAATGGAGAAGGGATTGCAGCATGGCCATCCCCCCATGGGATGGTTTCTTGCTTTCTATCTGTTTCTATGTGTTTCCAGTGAGCACATGTGCTCTATAGCAAAAAAGAATCTCTCTAAAAGAAAATAAACAAACACATAAATAAACAAATAAATAAAGGCAAAGAAGAAATCACTCCCCCTAACCAGAGGGATCGACATGCTGCAATCCCTTCTCTCCCATTCTCCTCTCATGATTTTGGGCACACACGCACACATGCCTTGTGTGATTTTCAAGCTGCCTTGTCCGGGACTCTAACCACACAGTCAGTCATGTGAGATCCAGCACCTTAACTACCATGCCAGCTGCTGGCCCTAAAATGGGCATTTACAACTTTTTCAATTGTATTTATTTGCTCAATTATGAGCTTACCTAGTTATTTAACTTATAAATGAGAAATTCATCTTTACAGTATAAAATGATTTCAGTAACCCTATCGTTTCCAGACTTGTTTTTTTTTTTTTTTTTTAAAAAAAAACATTTATTTCTTCTACAAGAGACAGAAACAGAAACACAGAGAGGAAGGTACCCTCAGCAGGGTGGCCCCACAGGACCCACCCTCGGCCTCAGCCATCCCAGACCACAGGCATGCTCAAGCATACTTTCCTGGTGCATACAGGAAGGCCTTGGGCCACAAACCTGGAACCTTCCCATGTGGCCCTCTTTGTCTAAACTTGTTTTTCATTGCCAGAGGGCACAAGCACTCAACAGAGAGAGACAAAGAAAGGAGGAAGAAACAAAGCAGCCTAATGGGGCATGGTCACACCACAGTCCCTTTTCCATCCCAGGATTTGGGGTATGCGCACACATGCACATGACTGCCATGGATTCTGAACTATGGTGGGTCATGTGGGGTCCAGCTCTCAATGCACAGTGCTGAACCACTGTGCTACAGTGTCAGCCCTGTTTCTGGACTTTTCATTGGGCCAGCCAGGTGGCATAGAGGCATGGTGGGTAAGGCAGCTGGACCTCACATGGCCACCTGTGTGGTTTGAGTCCTGGCTCTCATAGCTTGAAAAATATGCCACGCACATGTGCATGGCTGCGTAAAAATCCCAAGAGGGGGATGCAAAAGAAAAGATTGGGGTGTGGTCAACCCCCTTGTGGGCATGCCTTCTTTCTCTTTCTCTTTCTCTCTCTTGCTCTTTCTTTCTCTTTTAAAAATTTTATTAAAGTGAAAATGACATACAGTGAAGTGCACTGTAAACATCTTAAGAGTATAGTTTAATTAATTTTCATATATGCATATACCCAAGTAACCACCACCCAGACAAAAAGTTTCTGGACATTTATGGAGCAACACTATTAAATTTTAAGTCCAGGTACAAGCCACGAGTCTTGACAACCCATGTACACCAAGACATTTCAAAGAAAATTTTAAAAGAATTATTCAATTTTATTTATTTAATTTTCAATTTGCTATAGGGCACATACACTCACCAGAGAGGAAGGGAAGGAGGGAGAGAGGGAGAGGAAAGGAGAGAGAGAAAATGAGAGAAAGTGAGAAAGCAAGCCACTAGGTCTGGGACTCAAACTATAATTGGCCATGAGGGAGTCCAGTGCCTCAACCACCATGCCACCTGCTAACCTCCCAAGAAAGAAAATTTTATGACACAAACTGAATGAACTAAGATTATATAAATGTCTAATTTTTTTTGAGAAATTTTTGCTATAGGGAGTGTGCACTCACCAGAGAGGCAGAGAGATGAAAGACAGAAATCACTCCCCAGGGTAGATGGCCACTCTGCGATCCCTTCTACTCCATTCTCCTCTCAGGATCTTGGGCACACACGTATGTGTGCCTAGCATGAGTTTTAAGCCACCGGGTAAGGGACTTGAACAGCAGTTGACTACATGGGAGTCCAGCAACATAGCCATTACCCCACCTGCTAGTTCCGTCCTGCATTTGTTCAATGAACACTTACTGAGCAATCGCGGTGACGGGGGTAGCAGTAGGACAGACATAATTCAAACCGTCTTGTATTCCTACTACTTCTGACACTGAATATGTATTTTTGCGTTTTTTTTATTTTTCATTCCTTCACATCGATCAATTCTTCAACTCTCCAGATACCAAGTAGATGCCCCACAACTCAATTCTGGCACTATGTTCCTGAACTTAAGAGTTCCCAAGCCAGGGAACCAGCAGTTAGCATAATGGCTATGTCGCCGGACTCCCACGTAGTCGACCTAGGTTCGCGTCCCGGACTCGGTGGCTTAAAACTCACGCCAGGCGCGTGTGCATGCATGCCCAAGATCCCGAGAGGAGAATGGAGGAGAAGGGATTGCGGCATGACCATCCCCCCTGGGGGGTGATTTCTCACTTTCTGTCTCTATGTCTCTGTCTGCCTGGCGAGCACACGCGCCCTATAGCGAAAACCTCTCCAAAAAAAAGATAAAAAAAGAGTTCTCCAGGCCAGCAGGAGGGATGGAAGTTAAGGTGGCTGAATCCCACATGGCTGTGCGGTTCGAGTCCCAGAACTTGTGGCTTGAAAATCATACCAGATACATGTGTTTGCCTAAAATCACAAGAGGAAAATGGAGGGGAAGGGACTAAACCATGGCCATCCCCCCGAAGGGTGTTCTCTCTCTCTCTGGCAATCACATGTGCCCTATAGCAAAAACAAAAAAACAAAAAAACAAAAACAAAACAAAACAAAACAAAACAAAAAAAGAGTTAGTTCCCAAGGCTAAGAGCTCAGCTCCACAACTCCAAGTCCAGGGCCCACAGACATCAGATCCACCAGAGAGGGCGGTTCTCACAGTCCCCTCCTCTGGTTTGGTAACTTGTGAGAAAGCCTTGCAAATCTTAGGAAGACACTGTATTTACTGGGAAGTCAGAAAAGTCATGACATTCTTCTACA
>NW_006200248.1:45017-45540 GCF_000334495.1 Tupaia belangeri chinensis
GGGGTGCAGAGCTTCTGTGACCTCTCTGGGCACAGCAACCTCTGGCACCTCCACGTGCTCATCCATCTGAGCCACTCTGAACCCTTCCAGGGCTGTTATGAAGGTTCTATCGCCTAGGCATGACTGCTTAGGTTGCTAGTCCCTGTCCCCTCCTGGGGGACAGGGGGCTGGGGGGGTGGCTGAAAGTTCCAACCCCTATAAACACAGGGCTGGCTCCCCAACCAACCAGTCCCCACCAAGAAACTACAGGTCGATCACTAGTCACCACATCAACATAAACTCAGGGAGGGCGGAAGGAGACTTGCTGTGAATAGCAAAAGACACCCTGAGCACTTCACTCAGAAATTCCAGACATTTTTAGGGGCTCTGAGCCAGGAAGCAAGTCAAAGACCACATATATATTTTTATATCACAGTATCACAAGGGAACATGGAGACATGGTTTGGCCATGAGTTTAATAGGGAGTATGAGAAGTCTGAAATTCATCTCCATTTCCTGGAGTTCCATCTCACACAATCACAAC
>NW_006200248.1:45810-57249 GCF_000334495.1 Tupaia belangeri chinensis
CACTGGCAAAATGTAAAAACAAGCAAACAAAAAACACTCACTCACGGGCTTTTGAAGTTGACCAGCGACATATGAAGTATTCCAGTTGAGGAGATCTTCAATCAGGACACTAGTGCTAATCACCCCATATTTGATAAGCTACAAAAGAAAAGAAATGAGTAAGATAAAAAGCAAATACTTACTTACACAAGTACAAAATATAAGAAATCAAATTCTTTTTCTCAGAGAGATTTTTGCTATAGAGTGTGTGTGCTCACCAGAGAGAAACAAAGAGACAGAAAGAGACAGAGAGACAGAAAATGAAAAATCCCTCCCACACCCCTATCCCCCGGGGAATGGCCACATTGCAATCCCTTCTCCTCCATTCTCCACTCAGGATCTTGGGCACACGCTCCCATGCACCCCGCATGAGTTTTAAGCCGCCAGGTCTGGGACTCAAACCATGGTTGACTATGTGGGAGTCCAGTGATTAATTATTCCATCTGCTGGTCCCAAGTAATCAAATTCTTTACCAGAGTAGTGCTCTGACTTCCAAAGCCACTCAGGCATGCCTGCCTTGTGAAACACACACTTCCACCAGAACTGTTCAGAGGTTTGTCCAGGACTGACTCGCCCTCAGGTCTGTGAGGCGAGAGGACCACTACTCTCACTTAGGACCATACGAGCTAAGGCAGAACGGCTCTTAGGCGCCATCAGTACTGGTGCTCGAGGGATTAGAATGAAAAGCTGGACTTTGCCCATTGACAGTTTGAGAAGGGATGGTTTAGTTGCTCTTCATTTGAGAAACAAACCGAGGCCCAGAGAGAATGAATGACCTGCTCCAGGTGGTACTGGAAGTAGCAAGGTCAAAACCAGGCCCAGACCTTTGTTCTCATCTTCCAAAGTCCTTTTCATTAGCGTTTTCAGTGAGCCAGCAGGTACCTTGAAGGTTAAGGAGACTAGATTCCACATAGCCAACTCCATGGTTCAAGTCCCAAACCTAGCAGCTTGAAAAACAGGTAGGGGCTGGCAGGTGACGTGCTGGTTAAGGGTACTAGACTCCCCAATGACAACTGTGGCATGAATCCCGGACCTGATGGCTTGCTTTCTCACTTTCTCTTTCTCTCCCATGCTCTATCCTTCTCTGGTCAAGTAGAAATAAATAAGTAAATAAAGTTTAAGAAAATAATTTAAAAAAAAATACCAGGCACAAGTGTGTGCATGTCTAAAAATCCCAAGAGGAAAATGGAGGAAAAAGGATTGCAATGTGACCATCCCCCCAGGGGGTGAGTTCACTTTCCATTTCTCTCTTTCTGTCTCAGTCTCTCTCCAGTGAGGGCATGCACCCTATAGCAAAAACTAAAAAAGAAAAAATAAAAGCTTTTGAGCTGGCCCTGTAGCCTAGTGTTTACGGGAGATGGATCCCACATGGCCACCATAGTTTGAATTCCAGCCCTGGTCGCCTGAAAAACACACCAGGAGAATGTGTGCTTGCATATCCCACATCCCAGGGATGGAGAG
The DNA here is from genome assembly GCF_000334495.1 of Tupaia belangeri chinensis. Classification (NCBI taxonomy): domain Eukaryota; kingdom Metazoa; phylum Chordata; class Mammalia; order Scandentia; family Tupaiidae; genus Tupaia; species Tupaia belangeri. The sequence goes on from NW_006200248.1 coordinate 47,311, forward strand.
AAAGAACTGCGGTGTGACCATGCCCCCTTGGGAGGTTTCTCCCTCCCTGCTTCTCTGGCAAGTGCACATGCTCTCCGGCAATTAAAAAGAAAGTATTCAGTGACATCCTTTACATGGTGACTATCTCCTCTGCTACTGACTATTCCAAAAACTTTTATAATTATGAAGACACATTCATAAATAAAACCTTTTTATCAGGGCTAAACATGTGTAATTATGATCAAGTCCATGTTGATAACACTGCATAAACCCTGAATGTCGATTTCCTGGGTTCCAATGTCCCGTTGTAGTGTCAGCATAATATTAATTATGGAGACAGAACAAAGCTACGTGTCTCGCATTCCTAAAGTGGAAGTGGAAAGCTGTGCTGGATAACCACCTCCTTCCCTCCAGCCTAGCTGCCTCCTGCAGAAAGCCCATCTCACAGCAGGCAAGTAACAGCGGGAAAGCAGGGGGAACACCACTGGTCCGGAAAGAGGGTCTGACACTGACTAGCTGCGTGGCCTTAAGGAAGCCATTTCCTCTTTCTGAACCCAATTTCCTCATCTACACAATGCAGGTGGAGCAGGATTGGACCTTCACTAGGAAAGCAAATACCGTCAACCCATGAGTTCTGCACATGCACATTCAACCAACCACAGACAAAACGCCATGCTGTTGCTGGCCTGTACTTTGTAGGTAGGCCTCTGATGGTTGTATCCTCACTCGACATGCACAGATGTACATCTGTATTATTATCCTCCAGACGATACAGCCTAATAACATTTACATAGCACTAACATTGTATTAGGTATAGCAAGCAGTCCAGAGATGACTTAAAGCACAGGGAGGATGTGCACGGGCCACACGCAAATGCTATGCCTTCTGGATAAGGGACCTGAACATCTGTAGATTTCCGTATCTGCAGAGGTGCTGTAACCAATCTCCCACGAATACCAGGGGATGACTTTACATGGCCTGAAGAGTATATTCAGACATCCCCAGTCAATCCCACCACTCACTGCCCAGCCAAGTTTAGATGGATCTTCAAGCCCTTCTCAAGTGAGCACACAATCTCCTGCCATTTGGAGTGGGGTCCTTTGACCACTGGCATCAGCATCAGCTCGAAGTTTGTAAAAAAAACAAACAAACAAACAAACAAAACAGAATTTCAGGTTCCATCCCAGACCAACTGAGTGAGAGCCTACTCTTCATTTTATTTTTAGAGAGACTTTTGCTACAGGGTACTTGTACTCACTGGACAGGCAGAGAGAGACAGGTGAGAAATCACCCCCAGGGGGAATGGCCATGCCACAATCCCTTCTCCTCTCGGGATTTTGGGCACGTACACACCTGGCTTGAATTTTAAGCCACTGGGTCCAGAACTCAAACCATGGTTGACTGAGTAGGAGTCCGGCAAAGAGCCTGCTTTTCGACAAGTCCCCACATGATTCATACACATGTCAAAGTCAAGCTGCTTTAAGCAACCAGCAGTAGAGCTGGTATGGCAGGTGGAAACCAGATGTCTTTCCTAGTCCAGCTCATCACCAGAGGCATCTGATTTAGACCTCACTGGTCTCTGCAGGCTGGGGGCCTGCTTAGCTCTTAGCAGCCTTCCTAGAGATTGGGGTGTGGTCAGACAAGCCATCTGTGGGAATCCGTGGATCTTACCTGCTCCCCTGCTCTCCAACACCCCTCTGTCACATTCCACCCACGAGCTGGCACGAGGAAAAACAGTCAGTCACATTGCCCCACACGGTAATAACAGAGGAGGGGAGATTAGGACCCCAGTTTCTGATGTTCGGGGGTTCAAGACCTCTCGTAAGAATGTGAACTTTTCCTGACTGCAAGAACATATCTGTTTAGCTGGTATTCCAATAATAAAAGTGAACCACCACTTACACTAAGACAAAGGCCTGAAGTTGAGACCAGCAGATGGCATAGCGGTTATATCGCTGGACTCCCACATGGTCGGCCACATGGTCGGCCGTGGTGCATGGCCAGTCCCTCAGGGGTGATTTCTCACTTTCCCTGTGTCTGTCTGTCTCTCAGTCTTCAGTGAGTGCAGGCACCCTAAGGCAAAAACCTAAAAAAAATAAATTAATAAAGACAAAGGGCTGAAGTCACTTACCCGATCATCACACGTGATCAGCGGGTTGTAGTAAACTCCAGCACCATAGTTATTCTGGATGGATGTGATGATCCTGGGCCCCAGACTTTTCAGGAAAGCGTAGTGGCTCCAGTTTTTCTTCAGGTTCTTTGAATGCCACATAACGGGGTCCTCTACTGTAAACATAATGTCCAGAATGGCATTCTGTGAGGTGAGGAAAAGAGAAGGGCTTCAGGATTAACTCTTAGAAAGGAAGCAGAGGGGACCAGAAGGTGGTGTGGTGGTTAAGTCGCTGGACACTCCCACATGCCTGACCACGGTTCAAATCCCGAACCTGATGACTTGCTTTCTCACTTTCTTTCTCTCTCTGTATTTCTCTCTGGTCAAATTAAATGAATGAATAAATAAAACATTAAATATATAATTCTTTTTAAAAAAAGGAAGCAGAGAGTGAAAAGGCCGGAATACTAGGCCACTATGACTAGCAGTCAGAAGACCTAGAGGTGTCATCAGAAACTTACGCAATTCTCTGGAGCTTCTCTGCACTTTATCGATATGAATAGTAACAGCAAACACTCAACATTATCTGTGTTCTCAGGACTCAATACTTGGGACATAATATGCAAGAGGACCTCCAACAGTTTGTAAAAGAAAAAATGGAATTAAATAGTTTATCTTGGTGCCAAAAAAAATACCCTTCAAATCGATGTATAGGTTTTCTATACTATGCATTTTCCACAAACTATTTTTTCAGAGATTTAATTTTATTTATTATTATGATTTTAAATTTTGCTATAGGGCACATGTGTGTGAGAGAGAGAGTGAAGAGATAAAGCAAGCTGCCAGGTGCAGGACTTGAATCACAGTCAATCATGTGGGAGTTCAGTGTTTTAAGCCATGCCACCTGCTGGCCCTCCACAAACTTTTAAAGATTCCTCATATATAACACATCACTGCATTCTCAAAACAATCCTGCAACAGTCCCAATTTTATAGGAAAGGAAACCAAGGCATGGGGGAAGCTCTTTGCCCAAGGACATGCAGCTAGCTAGTGGCAGGCCTAAGGAGAGCAGGTCCCAGCTCTGTGAGCCAACCACTGTACAACCTGCCTTTCAGCTAACCGTGCTCCACTTCCCTTCCAGATCTAATTAACACTATATGGAAAATCTCTAAAACCTTCCGTGAAAGTGAGTTACTCTCACTCATTCACCACTCATTAATTTTCCATGAGCCCTGGCAGGTCGTAGGTAGAAGAGCTCAGGGTTCACTGCAGAAGAGAACAGACACAGTAGCACTAAATTGACCTGATAGAGGAGTGCCCAATCTACTGACCTCGCTCCGAATGGGAGTCCCTAGCCGTGAAAAATGTGAATCTCAAAGAACGTGAGCTTTAAACAGGCATGGTGGAAGCACTAGGGAACTGGGGAAGGGCAGGGAGTCACGTTAAGAGGAAACTGCTCCCATGGATATGCGATCCAGACCTGCTCTGGGAACTGCAGTTCGACAGCTGGAATAGAACCCCTCTATGTGGTGGAAGATGAGACCCGAGAGGGGTGCCGTTAGCCATGCTACAGAATGCTCCGGCAGAACTGGTTGGAGGAAGAAGAGGCTAAGGGTGGGGGAACCAGACAGGAAGCCACTGCAGGATTCCAGGTGAGAAATGAACAGCTACTGTACCCTAAGGACTGGGGGTAGGGACCAAGTTGAGATTTAGGTATCAGAATACAAGACTGCCATTGAGATGTAGTGAATTAGAGTAAAGAAAAGAGAAGGATTTTTTTTTCTTCTTGGTGGGAAGCCAGATATGCTCAAAGAAAAACCTTGATGGGACCAACAGTTAGCATAATGGCTATGTCGCTGGACTCCCACGTAATCAACTGTGGTTCGCGTCCCGGACCTGGTGGCTTAAACTCACACCGGGCGCGTGTGCGTGCGTGCCCAAGATCCCGAGAGGAGAATGGAGGAGAAGGGATTGCGGCATGGCCATCCCCCCGGGGGGTGATTTCTCCCTTTCTGTCTCTCTCTCTCCGTGTTCCTGGCAAGCACACGTGCCCTATAGCTAAAACCTCTCAAAAAAAAAAAGAAAGAAAAGAAAAGAAAAAAGAAAAACCTTCACTCATACCAGGCGCTTGTGCGTGCTTGTCCAAAATCCTGAGAGAACGGACGAGAAGGGATTGTGGCATGGTCACCCCACCCTGGGGGCTGATTTATCACTTTCTATCTCTCTGGCAAGAGCATGGGCCCTAGAGCCAAAATCTCTCTGGAGATGGGGGGAGGACAAAAAACTTCATGGAAAAATGACAAGGCTGTATTAGGGGGCAAAAGCCTTGTGAAACTCCTGCTGACACTTGGGATTTGAGAGACACAGGCCCAGCTGCGGAGGTGGACCGTACACTCTGCAAGGTTGGAAGTCATACAGAAGAGCGGGTTTCAGTTCTTTGCTGGGTCTTTTTTTTTTTTTTTTGGAGGTTTTTGCCATAGGGTGCATGCGCTCTTCAGACAGAGAGAGATAGAGATACAGAAAGTGAGAAATCACCCCCCAGGGGGGATGGCCACGCCACAATCCCTTCTCCTCCATTCTCCTCTCGGGATCTTGGGCATGCACGCACATGCACCTGGCGTGAGTTTAAGCTACTGGGTCCAGGACTCGAACCACAGTTGACTACATGGGAGTCCAGTGACAGAGCCATTACGCTAACGGCTGGTCCCTTTGTTGGATCTTTACACAGAAGATCAGGGGTTGCTCCTGAGACCTTGTTGAGGGTCCTTGTCTTTCACTCTATCTCATGAACAAAAGAAAGTAACCTTTAAAAAAAATTTGGGAAACATGGAAAAGCATGTTTGTTTTTTTTTTAGAAATTATGTAACTGTTTATTAAAACAAATAACTGACTTATAATAACCTGCATTGTATGTGTGTGTGTGTGTGTGTGTGTGTGTGTGTGGGTATATATATATATATATATACACCCACCACCTGCAATTTCTCACGGGTTACTAATTTAAGGGAAAATATTAAATACCAGTATGGGTGGGAAGCAGGAAATCCAAGTAAAAGGCAAGTTGGCCTCAACAGGAAGTGAACAGTCAATCTTTAACAGACTTGATCACATCCAGGCCCTACTGCAGTCTGCACGGGAAATTCTGCAAATCACAAGGAAAGCCATGCCTCTCCTTAATGCTGTTGGGCTCAGCCAACACCAAAGAAGGCCAACTTCTGCCCCCAGCAGACACTGCCCTTACATGTGCTGAGCGTGGATAAATACACCCGCCACTCACTCACTTCTGCTGCTAATTATCTTCACTGCACCTGCCCTGGCCCTGCAGCCAGAAGCCAGAGGATCATTCTCTATTTCCTCTTGCAGCTAGCAACTCAACCTCGGCTGTGCAGTAGCATCACCTGGGAAGTTCATAAAGTCCTGGAAGCCGTGACCTTATTACAGAATCAGCATCTCCATGGGTGAAACCCAGACATGGCTAGTTTTTTAAAGCTCCCCCGAAAATCCCAATATTCAGCCAAGGCTGAACACCCCAAAGGACAACCCGATGACTATTTCTTTTCTTCCATCTCACCTCTGCTTTTCCCTCCGCCTCAGGGCGTCTCCTGCTCTAGTCCGAAGGGGACTCCTATCCTTGGACATCAGCTCACGCGGTCGTGATAGGAAGAGCACTTCCTGCGGTTCGTGCTCTGCTAGTTGTCACGTGGAGTTTGCTGGGTGGAAGAGCTGCTCTAAGGCTCCGAAGGGATCAAAGCCACGGGGCACTCGGGTCAACAGGCAGAGTCCCGGCGTGGCCTGACTGCGGAGCTGCCCCGGAGGGTGCGGTCTCCGAGGCCGGGTTCACCTTCTGGTTTGAATTGAGCCCCGCCTGGCGGTACACCCCGGAGCCATAGGCGAAAGCCAGGCTCAGCTCCTCGGGGAAGTGAGGTAGCATCTTGCGAAAAGTCACTCCCGAGCTCTGCAGCGCCTGCAGGGCCCTGGGGCCGGGCCAGGGAAGAGGCCCCTTGGCAGAGGAAGGCTCGACGTAGCCGGGCAGGGAGCGGACACCCTGGCAGTGGTGAGGTTGGGAAGCGGGGCCGGCCCGAACAAGAGGAGGCCAAGGCTGGGGAAGAGGCCCCTTGGCAGAGGAGGGACGGGGCCGGGGCCGGGGCCGGGGAAGAGGCCCTTTGGCAGAGGGGGACCGGGGAAGAGCCCCCTTGGCAGAGGAAGGCCCGACGTAGCCGGGCAGGGAGCGGACGCCCTGGCAGTGGTGAGGTGGGGAAGCGGGGCCGGCCGAACAGGAGGAAGTCGGTAGTCGGGGGAGCTCCAAGGACTGGGAAGTCGTTAGGCGCCAGCACCGACCGAGCCTGTGAGGAACGTGGGACTAGACTCCGGTGGGCGGCGGTTTCGCTGCCCGGCGTCTGCCTTGGCCACGCCCCCCGCACGCACGCGCGCTTCAGAAGAGCAAGATGCGGAGCTGTCCGCGGTGCAGGGATGCGCGGGCGTCGCAGAGACCCCTGGTGGTCAGAGGAGTGCACTGCAGCCTGGTAACCTAGACTCACCGCTTGAACAAATGATTGGGAGTATGAACTCAATTCTGTGCACAGCTCTTGAGCCAAGGAACCCTTCTTTGTAATTCTCCCCTCAAACCACGTTGTAAAAAATGAATATAAAATTATGTCTATAGGGCCAGATGGTAGCGTGATGGTTGGAGTGATTGGGTCCCTCATGGTCAGCGAAGCAGTTCTAGTCCCAGACCTGGGGGCTTGAAAATCTTATCAAACTTGGGGGCATGTGTGCCCAAAATCCCAGAGGAGAATGGAGAAGAGGGGATTGTGGCATGGCCTTCTGCTCTGAAGGGTGATTTCTCACTTCCCCTTGTGCTCTCTCTCTCTCTCTCGCTCACTCTCTCTGGAAAGTATATGCTCTCTAGCAAAAACTAAGATGGAGAAGGAGAAAAGAAAGAAAAGGAGATAGAAAAAAATCATGCCTATGGGGCTGGCTTGTGGGGCTGTGGTTAATTGCTGTGCAGAGGTAGCCAGATCCCATGTAGTCAACAAGGGTTTGAGTCCTGACCTGCTGGCGTACAAGCCTGGACACCCAGGATCCTGTGGAATGGAAAATTGTGGGAATCTCTCCTCTCTCTCTCTCTCTCATATGCATGTGTCCTCTGGCATAATAAAAATGGAAATCATGCGTGTATATTGCAGAGTTTTTTAATGAGGCAAAACTCCCATGCTACACAAGGAACCGTTCTGAAGTGTACAATTCGGTAGCATTTAGTACATTCACAATGTTGCATAACCATCGTCTCTAGTTCCAAAACTGCACAATATTTTGAAGGTTTAGAAAAACACAAGTAAAATGAAAAGCATGCCCTATTCCACCATCTGGAGATTACCACTGTGAAGACATGGCTGTGATTTCTTCCTGTGAAAACCCTTTCAAATCCAGAGAAGGGTATGCAAGTGCTTCATAAAAGGTAAAGGACCACACACACAGTCTCTTATTTCATAGTTCATTTTAAGGCTAGAGAAGAGACTTTGCCCCTTTTCTTTGGGAATTTGTCCCACAAAGGGCACTCTCAATGCAATTTTAGAAGGAAATGGGACTCTTCGGGGGTAGGAAAGATCTTAGACCTCTCCTCTTTATGTTTATTCATTTATTGACTTTTTTCAAAGAGCTATTTATTGGGGCCACCAGGTGGTGTCATGGTTACAGCGCTGGACTCCCCCAGAGTCAACTGCGGTTTGAAACCTGGACCAGGTGGCTCAAGACTCACGCTGTGCACATATGCATGTGTGCCCAAGATCCCAGGAAGAGAACGGAATGGAGGAGACGGGATTCCAAGTAGGAAGCTGTCCATAGCTCCATCATGAACTAAAAGTGGCCAGACCTGGGTGTGAGACAGGGGTAGGACTAATTCAAGTGGAAAAATGGTTATTTGAATTTACACCCTGGGTCCAGCATGGGGGCAGGTACTGAGGTTTCAGGATGAATAGAGCTGCTTGGAACCAGCAGTTAGTGTAATGGCTATGTCGCTGGACGTCCATGTAGTCAACCGCAGTTCAAGTCCTGGACTCAGTGGCTTATACTCACACCGGGCGTGTGTGCATGTGTGCCCAAGATCCCGAGAGGAGAATGGAGGAGAAGGGATTGTGGTGTGGCCATCCCTCCCAGGTAGTGATTTCTCACTTTCTGTCTCTCTGCCTGTGTCTGTCTTTCTGGTGAGCATACGCACCCTAGAGCAAAAACCTCTCAAAAAAAAAAAAAAATAGAGCTGCTGGCTTGCAGGAGCCCAGGGTGGCTTAAAACTCACGCAGGGCATGTGAGCATGTTGGGCACGTGTGTGTGCGTGTGTGTCTCCTCCTCCTGTGGAGGACACAGACAAGCAGGACAGAATATATTGTGCAGTGGAGCCAGCAGATGGTGCAGCAGGTATATCGCTGGACTCCCCCATGGCCTACCGTGATTCAAGTCCTAGACCCGGTGGCTTTGAAATCATGCCATGTGTGAGCATGCCCAATATCCCAGGAGGAGAATGGAGAAGGAATTACAGGTGGTGTGGTGGTTGGGATATATATATACATATATATATATATATGTATATATATCATATATATATGAGATCTGTGTGTGCTCATTTGCCCCATCATTGTTGCTATGTGGGAGAATAGGTCTCTTGTTGAAATCTGAAATTTCTTGGGGTAAAAAATTTATCTGCAGGGTTCCGATGTGGCTTGCTCAGTACCTCAAGCCCGAAAAGATGAATTACTCCTTGGAGAAAATGACATTAAACTTATTTCAAATTCAGGTGCCTCGAATTGGCAAGCCACAAGAGTTAAAAACAAGGGGACGACCACTGGGGGATGGCGTCTCGGCCTCTGAGAGGGGAACAGTGCGGCAGGCTGATGGATGATAGCTAAGCGTTCGCCGGCTACAGAGACAAAATGCCAGATGACGTCGAAGACCTCGTGTGACATTCTGAAGATGCAATAAAAGATGTTTGTTGATTTCTGGTTTTGTTTTTCAGTTTTTTTTATGGGATACAGGCACTTGCCAGAGAGAGACAGAGCAAGAAAGAGAGAAAGTGAGAGGGAAAGTGAGAAAGCAAGCCGCCATGTCCAGAACTTGAACCGTAGTTGGCCATGTGGGAGTCCAGCAGCCCAACTACCACACCATCTGCTGACCCCCTCCCTCACCTTTTTGCTAGAGGGCATGTGCACTTGCCGGAGAACCAGAGAGAACGAAAGCAAGAAGTCACCCTCCGGGGGGATGGCCACACCACAATCCCTTCTCCATTCTCCTCTCGGGATTTTGGGCATGCATGCACGCATGCCTGGTATGAGTTTTAAGCTGCCAGACTTGGGACTTGAACCGCGATTGACTACATGGGAGTGCAGGGATGCAATCATTATGCCATCTACTGGTCCCTAAAATAAATTTAAAAAAAATAATTTAAAGGCAGAATTCTTCTATAACCTGAGCATTGCAAAACAAAATATCCATTGAGTCAAGGGGGTCAAAGGTGACTAAATGCCCTTGATGTAGTGGTTAAGCACTCTCACGTGATGGACTGCAGTTCGAGTCCCAGAGCTGGTGGCTTGAAATTTATGTTGGGTATGTGTGTGTGCATGCCCAAGATCCAGGGAGGAGAATGAGGAAGGAATTGCTGTGTGGTCAACCCCCTGGGGAGTGATTTCCCACTTTCTGTTTCTCTAGTGAGTGCACATGCCCAAATAGGAAAAATCTCTCTCAGACAAAAAAAGGAGAGAGAGAGAGAAAGAAAGAGAGAGAAAGAAAGTGGTGTCTTTTGGGGCCAGTAGGTGACATGGTGGCTAAGGTGCTGGATTCCCACATGGTCAACCATGGTT
>NW_006200248.1:58350-59083 GCF_000334495.1 Tupaia belangeri chinensis
TCTCTGTCTTGCTGGCGAGCACACGCACCCTATAGCAAAAAAAAAAGAAAAAAGAAAAAAAAAAGGCACATGTGGGGAACATCACAGGGAGACCAGGTCTTTGCAGCATGAACTGCCCACTCTCCTTGCTTTGCGCTTTGCAATAAAGCTGGACATTCCTTCATCACACCATGTGTCTGTGGTTTGGTTGTATAGCTTGGGTGAGCACACTTGATTTGAGTTCAGTAACAGACAGACATATAAAAAGTCATCGCAGAACCAGCAGATGGCACAATAGTTACGTCACTGAACACCCACGTAGTCGCCCACGGTTCAAGTCCTGGACCCAGCACCCTAAACTGACATCGGGCACATATGTGTGTGTGCCCAAGATCCAGTACCTTAACCACCACACCACCTGCTGCTGGCCCTCTTGAACATTTGTATCAGCCCCCAAAGAATTCTTTTACCCATTAATAACCACTCTCTGTTACCTCTCCCAAACTTGTCCTAGAAAACCATTCTCTCTTTTTGTTTGTTTGTTTCAGTCTTTGCCTGTTGAGACGGTTTAGGAAAGTAGAACCAGACAGCCGTGCAGGCTTTTGTACCTGGCTGCTTAGCTCAGCGTCAGGCTTTCAAGGTTTATGGATGTCGGAGCATCGTGTCAGCGGTCCTTCTCTTCCTCTTCCTCTTTCTCTCTTCCTCTTCCTCTTTCTCCTCTTTCTCTTTTCTTCTCTCTCTTTTCTTTCTTTCT
>NW_006200248.1:59169-60690 GCF_000334495.1 Tupaia belangeri chinensis
TTCCTTCCTTCCTTCCTTCCTTCCTTCCTTCCTTCCTTCCTTCCTTCCTTCCTTCTTCTCTCCTTCCCTCCCTCCCTCCTTCCGTTCTTTCTTTCTTTCCCTTTCTTTCTTTCTTTAAATTTTTTTTTCAGGAAGCCAGCAGGTGGCATAGCAGCTGCGGCCCTGGACTCCCACATGGCTGGCCGCTGTTCGAGTCTGGACCTGGTGACTTGAAACTCATACCAAGCTCATTTGTGTGCATACCCAAAATTCTGAGAGGAGAATGGAGAAGGGATTGTGGCATGGCCATCATCTTGGGGGTTGATTTCTCACTCTCACTTTCTCTGTGTCTCTGGTGAGCGCATGCATCCTATACAAAAAAATCTCTCTTAAATGATTACTATTACTATTTTTGCTAGAGGGCCTGTGCTTGCCAGAGAGTCAGAGAGAAGAGGAGGGAAACTGAGAGTGCCCCCATCAAGTTACGGTCATGCTGCAGTCCCCTCTCCGCCAGCTCTCCGTTCAGGATCTGGGGCATGCATGCACATGTACGCAGGGTGTCTTTCAAGCCTGGGTCTGGGACTTGAACTGCACAGTCAGCGATGTGGTATCCAGCTGCCTTATCCACCATGCCGCCGGCTGGGCCAGAGCCAGGATTTCTAAACAGGAAAAAAAAAAAAAGGCGTTTTTCTTCAGATTTGTAGCAGCCTTGCTTTTATATAAAAGAGCAAATCTGGAAGACACAGAACACAATGTTTGTAAGCTAAATCTCTGGAAGAAGGAATTAAAAAAAATAAGAAAAAGAAGAAGAAGAGGAAAGAGTTGGAATACATGAAGAAAAAAAGGGAGAATTTGAGGATAGAGAATGGATCTGACACATTCCTAGGCTCTGAGGAGGGGCTCAGAACTTTGTCTTACTCCTGAGACCAGAAGTGGATATTCAGAATCCTAGATAGGTTTAGCAAGAACATGGAAACATGCCAACAGGTGGAGTGGTGGTTGAGACACTGGATTCCCACATGGTGAACTGTGGTTCAAATCCTGGGCCTGGTGGCTTACTTTCTCACTTTCTACTTTTCAGTCTCTCTCTGGTCAAATTAAAAAACCAAAACAAACCAAAACAAACCAATAACAATCATTCTTTTTTTTTTTTTTCAAGAGAGATTTGTGCTCGAGAGTGCGTGTGCTCGCCAGAGGCAGCCCAAATATCCCCAGAAGAGTGCCCCAGGGAAACAAGCTTGACCACTGTTCTAGTCTGACCACCGCATCTGCTGGGAAAAAGACAGAAGACAACACACTGTGCTCACTGTGGACGTCAAGGCCCAAGCACCAGCTCACACAGGCTGGGAAGAAGCTCTATGATACCGACATGGCCGAGGTCAGCACTCCACTAAGGTCTGACGGACAGAGGAAGGTCTGTGTGTGACCAGCTCCTGATTGTGATGCTTTGGGTGTTGCCAACAAAATTGGGATCATCTACACTGAGTCCAGCTGGCTGATTCTACATACACATTCCTTTTTTTTTTTTTTGGGGGGGTTTTT
>NW_006200249.1:0-1177 GCF_000334495.1 Tupaia belangeri chinensis
TCCATGAACGGATGAATGGATTGAGGAACTGTGTCTACATACTCCATGGAATACCATTCAGCCAGAAAAATAAAACAAGAACACCCTGGCGTTTGATAGAAAGTGGACGCACATGGAAGAATTTTTGCTGAGTGAAACAAGTCAGGCTATGAATCAGAGACATTGTATGTCTGCACATAGCACATACCGACTGTCTACACTCTATCACAGAGACTGAAAGACTGGAGGACATAGAAGCATTGAAAATTGTTATGGACTCTGGGGACAAGGGGGAAGGAGACTGAGAGAGGGGAAGAGTGCAGGAAGAGAAATTTGGGACAAAATGGAGAAGACATTTGTGGGACACACATATGGTTTGCTGCCCGTGGATGTCGTGCATAATATTCTCAACTCACCTGCTGTGTTGCATACGTCATGTTGGCGAAAATCTCTTTACAAACTAAATGATGTTTAACAATTGAATGTATAAGTAATAATAATAGTAATAATAATAATATTTTTAAAAATAAATTTTTTTCTCATGTGAAGGAGCAACATAATCCTCTTGGTCTTCCTGACCATGCACCGGAGCAAGCTGACTGCTCCTTGATGTGCGTCTTACCGGTCATATCTAGTCATACAAGGTTTATCTCTCTGCAGGCCTTTCACAGTAGGAACAAGTGTCAGGGCGCACTTTTTCGATGGTCTGCTCTATGACAGGCGGGCAATCACAGCATCCCTCGGAGCCCTTCTCTATCGCTCATACCATGCTGCCTGGCCTCTGTGAGGCCTGATCTATTGAGAGTCTCCCCAAAGGCCCCCTCTCCTTGCCTCTTTTGTAAGCTGACTGCTCTGTCTGCCTGGCCCCCACATTGTCACATACTTGAAACTCTCCTCAGGGCTTTACTGGGATCTCTGGAGCTCACCTACTCCCCCTGCAGACACATCACTTGTTTCTGCCTCATGAACTCTAAGAACTTCTCTCACATTCTCTTTGGACTTGATCCTGACGCAGGCATGCAGACATGGCGAGCAGAGGCGGAAGGCCTATCTCGAGGTACTGTGAAGTCCAGATTTGGGCGAGGTCTTCCTCCTCTTAGAGCTCCAAGCTCAGGACACACAATTCAAATGAATTCCTTTGATACTCCTGCCGACACCCCCTGGCTGTTGAATTATATGCCGAGAGGTAATCCACAGA
>NW_006200250.1:0-5426 GCF_000334495.1 Tupaia belangeri chinensis
ATCAGCACTATCTTTATATTTAGTGGGAGGCTCAGAATGAGTGTGATTGTTGGTACCTTTGCACTTTTCCCACTGAAACTCACGTAGTGAGGCCTGCATGCATATTGTGACACTGAGATCCTGACATGAAGTTCATGTTAGAATCAAGATGCTGACTCTGGGTGCTCGCTGTTCACTGGGGAATGGTAAAAGTGTGCTTTGTAGAGAAGTCATAGGTATCTGAAGGCTGTTACCATATACAAACCAGTGATGATATCCACCCCCCCAATTTCTGCTCTATTCCCCTCTCAGGATTTTGAGTATGCATGCACAAGTTCCTGTCATAATTTTCAAACTTCCAGGCCCAAGACATGTACTGTGGTCAGTCATGTGAGAATCCAGTACCTTAACTGCCATGCCACCTCCTGGTCCCTTCATGATATCTTTTACAGCACAGTAAAGAAAGCTTTCTTTAAAGTCTCAAAACATACAGGGGAAATGTGGCCATGAGATTTTGCAGTAGTTCAAGAGTATTAGGTTCAAATCTGAATATATCGAGGATAAATAAAATTTGTACCCAAAGAGCAAGGTGGGAATAATTGTATAGAAAATTACTAAGTAGCAACATTAGAGGTAATAGAGATTCTGGCCAAATCCACTTGTATGGATTATATACGAGTTTGCAGATAGGCCTGGGAGAATTTTCAGACATCTGATTAAAGTTTTATCTAGCAAAAGTCAGAAAGTAGAATAGTGGTCAAGGCGTTGTACTCTGATGTCGTCATGATTCTAGTTGCAGACCCAGAGGCTTGAATCTCACAATTCATGCTCCACACAGTGATTGATTTCAGTCTGATTTTAGACCACCTAATGGGGAATCATAAATTCCTCTGAAACTAGTAATGGGGGCATAGTGAACATTCACCAGACCACAGAAAGAAAACCACAGTAACTGCTTTATGCCAAGTTCATCTCCTGTCTACCTAGAGTGGGAATCTAACTCCTAACTCAGCATAGTGCTTAAGGCAGCTGCTTCCCACATGGCTGACTACATGGTTGGGGTCCTGAATTGAGTTGTTTGAAATACATGAGAGGTGGGAGTATGCCTGTATGTACAATAATTCCAAGAGCAGAATGGAAGTAAAGGCATCATGACATGACTTTCTCCCCAGGGGATGAACTCACGCACTCTAGATGGTAGAGCATGAAGTCATTGAACTCCCACTTGGCTGATTGCAGTTTGAATCCTGAACTTGATGTCTTCAAAATTATGCTGAGAACATGTAAATGTGGCCCAAAAAGAAAATGAAGGAGAAGGGATTGCAGAATGGCCATACCTTCTTGGGGGATGATTTCTCACTTTTTCTCTCATGGTCTCTCTCACTAAGGTACACTCACTATGACAACAACCTTTTAAAGAAGAAAAGAAAAAAAACACTTTGAATGTTTAAATTAAGAAATGTAAGATGTAAGAAATTAACACCAGAATAATTACACAGAGAATAGAGAAACAATTAAAGACAATATATAACACTAATTTAATAACCAAAACATGAGTTCTTTTTATCATTATTTTTGTAATTTCATTTTCTTTCATACATTCAATCACATTGTATTTGGCTTATAAAATGGATATTTCAACAGGTGAGCACTTCTCCCTGGCACAGTTGATAAAACTACAAAATATTTTTAACAGATAATACCACATTTCTTAGCACCATTAATGCTTTCCCCCCCTATTTTTCTTCTAAATATCCTTCCTCAGACCTTCCTCTTTCACACACACTATATCTGGTATTTACAACTATATACTGTGTTTCTATATCCTTTAGTCAATTAGATTCAGTCATGAGCTATTTTTAAAACTCAAAACATACTTTTAGCAAATATTATTTTAAAAGCTAAGAATTTCTAAGGGAAAATGAACAATTATGAAGACCAATTAACTACAGAGAAAAAATTTTTTTTACAAATTTGTAAAACAACTTTATGCTGCCAGTTATTGACTAAAAGATTTAAATTAAATGTTCAATTTTGTTCAAAAACATATTTAAAAACAGTTTTTTTAGAATTAACATTATAGTGTATAAAATATAGAAAAAGCCCAAATGTACTTGAAATATGCCAAGTAGTTAAAAAACTGGCAAGTCAGATGCTATTTATACTTTATTTATTTAAACAATTGTTTATTTAATATTATTTATCATTATTATTTTGTTTTTCATTTGCAACAGAGAGATAGAAAGGAGTGGGGAGAAAGTGAGAAATCAAGCCACCAGGACTGGGACTTGAAATGTGGTTGACCATATGTGAGTCCAGAGCCTTAAACACCATGCCACCTGCTGGCCCTGCCAGGTGTTATTTAAATATTCCAGAATATAGGAAAAATAAGAAATGCTTTAATCATAGTTTCTGGAACTAAATAGAAATAAGGTGACATGTGGGATATACCCAATTCTAGAAGGGTTATGAAGGTGAGTGTATGCATGGTGACTGTAACTCATGATTGAGTACTATTTATTCTAATACTGCCAAAAGACTATGATACTAAAGTTCTCATCACAGAAAATGTGAAATATTTCAGGTGATATATGTAGTAATGGCCTTAGTCCAATTGTTTATGTCATATTTAAAGATATTAAAACCACTTTGTATTTTATAAATATACATATCTGTGATGTCTCTCTATATAAATCTTTTAAGAGTATGAATATAGTGAATGTGTGCATTTTAGTCTTATTCTTTTTAAATTAATTTTTAAAATTATTATTCATACATTAAAATGCTATACATCATTTAGATTGTGAAGACTTTACCTAGCATGATATACACCTCAGTCCAGCCCAGTTAAGACTATTGTACACATCCTCATCAACACATAAAAAAACTTTACCTGCATCCCACAAGTGTCTTACCTCTCCTTTTTCCCTCTAATTTCCTTTCTATGCTTTCCCTCCCACACTCTCTTTCCACTTGTCTCTAGTGTCCATTACAATTTTTAATGCTTTTCTGTTCTCCAGTCTTTCAGTCTCTATCATGGAGTGCAGACAGTCGGTATATGTTAAGTGAAGACATACAATGTCTCTTTTGCCTGACTTGCTTCACTCAGCAACAAATCTTCCATATTCATCCACTTTCTATCAAATTCCAGGGCCTTGTCATTTTTTATGGCTGGATAGTATTCTATGGAATATATGCACCATAATTTTTCAATCCATTCATCTTTTTGTGGACATTTGGGTTGGTTCTATGACTTAGCAATCATGAATAATGCTACAATGTAAATAGTTGTGCAAGCGCTTTTCCACTGAGTGCTCTCCTGTTCTTTGGGTAGATACCCAGGAGTGGAATTGCCTGATCATATGGTAGTTCTATTTGCAGGTATTTGATGAAGCTCTGTATCATTCTCCACAGTGGTTGGACCAATTTACATTCCCAGCAAGAGTGTAAGAGTGTCCCCTTTCACCATATTCTCTCCAGCACATATTATTATATTTTTTGAGAGGTTTTTGCTATAGGGTGCCTGCACTTGCCAGAGAGACAGAGAGAGACAGAGAGATAGACAGCGAGAAATAACCCCCCGGGGGGATGGCCACGTTGTAATCCCTTCTACTCCAATTCTCCTCTTGGGACCTCAAGCATGCACGCACACACGCCCAGCGTGAGTTTTAAGCCACTGAGTCCGGGACGTGAACTGTGGTCGACTACATGGGAGTCCAGCAACATAGCCATTACACTAACTGCTGGCCCCTATTATATATATATTTTTAAATCTTCGCCATTATAACTGGGGTTAGGTGGTATCTCATTGTGGTTTTGATCTGCATCTCCCTTTCAATGAGGGATGTTGAGCTTTCTTTCATATGCTCTTTGGCTGTTCCTATGTCTCCTTTGGAGAGTTGTTTTTTCAGTTCATTTTTCCATATTTTAATTGAGTTAATCATTTTCTTCTGGGTAAGCTGCTTGAGTTCCCTGTGTATTCTGGTTATCAGTTCCTTATCTGAGGCACAGTTAAAAAAAATTCTCCCCCATTCCAAGGTTTGGCAATTCACACTAATTACGGTGTGCTTGCTGTACAGAAACCTCTTAATCTGATGTAATCCCATCTGTTTATTTTGGGAATTATTGCCTGTGCTTTTGGGGTCTTGTTTAAGAAGTCTTTGCCTACCCCAATGTCTCCCAGTTTCCCCAGGGTTTTCCACCAGTAGTTTTATAGTTTGCAGTCTTAGGTTTAGATCATTGATTCACTTTGAGTTAATTTTTGTTAATAGTTAAAGATAGGGGTTCAGATTCATCTTTCTGCAGGTGGATACCCAGTTTTTAAAATACTATTTGCTAAAGAGGTTTCCCTTGTCCCACTGGATTGACTGGTACCCTTTGTCAAAAATGAGTTTGTTGTTTTGGGGTTTATTTCTGGAGTCTCTACTCTGTTCCATTGGTCCTCATGTCTATTTTTGTGCCAATACCATGCTGTTTTGATTATCAAAACTTTGTAATATATTTTGGGTCAGGAAGTGAGACGCCACCTACTCCTGTCTTCTTGTGCAGGATGGCTTTAGCAAAACGGGGTCTTTCATGGTTCCAGATAAAATCTGATTGTCTTTTCTAGGTCTATGAAAAATATCTCTTGTAATTTTATAGGGATTGCATTAAACATGTAGATTAATTTGGATAGAATTGACATTTTGATTATATTGATTCTACCAATCCAGGAACATGGGATATACTTCCATTTTTTTAGTGTCCTTTCCAATTTATTTTTTAAGGTTTTCTTTGTAGAGGTATTTTACTTCCTTGATTATTTTTATTCCTAAGTATCTTATGCTTCTTGTGGCTATGGTAAATGGAATTACTTTCTTAAGTTATGTCTCTGCATTTTTTTAAATATAGAAATGCTATTGATTTCTGTAAGTTAATTTTGTATCTTGCCACTTTACTGTATGTATTTATTACTTCAAGAAGTTTTTTTGTGGATACTGTTGGGTCTTCTATGTAGACAGTCATGTCATCTGCAAACAGAGCTAATTTCATCTCTTCTTTCCAGGTCATTTCAACTCTTCTTTCCCTATTAGAATGCCTTTTATTTTCTTCTCTTGTCTGATCACTTTCACTGGAACTTCCAGTACTATATTGAATAAGAGCAGAGAAAGTGTGCAACCTTGTCTTCTACCATTTTTTAGTGGAAAACCTTTCAGCTTTTTTCCAATTCAGTATACTGCTAGCTGTAGGTTTTTCATAAATGGTTTTTATTATGCACAGGTTATTTATTACTGATTCAATCTCATTGCTGGTTATAGGTGTAGTCAGGCTTTCTATGTATTCCTGAGTCAATATTGGTAGATTATATGTGTCTAGGAATTTGTCCATCTCATCCAGGTTTCCTTCTATGTTGGCATAGACTCGCTCATAGTATGCTCCAATGATGTTTTATATTTCTGTTATGTCTG
>NW_006200251.1:0-230 GCF_000334495.1 Tupaia belangeri chinensis
TAGTGTGAGGGTTAGTGTTAGGGTTAGAATTAAGGAGAGTGCTAGGCTTTGGGTTAGGGTTAAGGGACAGTGTTAGGGTTAGGGTTAGAGTTTATGCATAGTGTTAGGGTTAGTGTTAGGGTTAGGTTTTAGGAATAGTGTTACTGTTAGGGTTTAAGCATTGTGCTAGTATTTGTGTTAGGGTTAAAGGACAAGGTTAGGTTAGAGTTAGAGTTAAAGGATAGTGTTAG
>NW_006200252.1:0-857 GCF_000334495.1 Tupaia belangeri chinensis
ATGGAAGAGGGATATTTGTGAAATAATGCAATAAGTAGTGACTTCATGCACTTAAAACAAAACAAAGCAAAAGATGTGGAAGAAATACCCCAGTCTCTCTTCATTTCCCCAGTAAGAAAAATCCAATCAGATGTGTGATGGCAAGAGAACATGGATGATACAATTCATAAAGATTAAAAATACAGGGCCAGTAGGGGGAGTGGTGGTTAAGGTTCCTGGACTTCCTTTGGAGTCCTTATTCTGGGAGCTTGAAAATCACACTGGGTGTGTGTGTGTGTGTTTTTGTGTTGCAAGCTGAGCTCGTTTGTGAGTGTTTGTGTGTGTGATGTTGGCTTGGCCATCTCCTCTAGGGGATAATTGCTCACTTTTCCTCTCACTGCCTTTCTGTGACAAGTGCACATACGCTAAAGCCAAATCCTTAAAAAATAAAAGAGAGAGAGAGAGAGATTGAAAATATAAGGGGCCAGATGATGGAGCAGTGATAATGCAATGGGGCCCACCTAGGAAGGCCTTACTTGTCTGAACATGCCAGGCACTCACATGCATGCCTGTGATCATCTGGGTGAGCCAAGGCTAGGGGTAGAGTGAAGATCCTTTTAGGGGTATCTGCCTATCTCTGTCTTTCTTTCACAAATGGTATAACTGAATAAGCTTTGCAAAACAAACAGAGAGGACTAAGGATTCATCAGATGTGCATATACTCATATGACTTGTCTTATAGGCTGTATAATACACTAGTTACAAGATTTGATGTAAAATTCCACAAGCAGTAGGTTGAATAATATTTGTTGAACTTAATAAAAATGTACCTATTTTATGGTAAGTTTTTAATTTCCTAATATGCTCAGAGTATAAAT
>NW_006200253.1:0-570 GCF_000334495.1 Tupaia belangeri chinensis
CACACACACACACATATATATATATCTATATCAACTTCAAGAAAATAAAAAAAGTTAAGAAAAATTTGCTTAAGACTTAAAGCCAGGAAAAAGGTTAGGATACTGTTCAAACAGAAGGTGGACACTAAAAACTCAAAAAGCAAATATGGACAGAGTTAAGATTTAGTAACAAGAGCTATAATGTTCTTTGAAACATTTTTTTCTCTCTCGATTCCCCCTTCTACCAAAGAGAAGCATAAACTAACTTATTTGCAAAAAAAATAATAATAATAAAAAAAAGTTTAGTCTCCATTTAGTCTGTTATCTTTACAAAGTTCCATAAGTATAGTAATTGACTTAGCTGGCTTGCTGGGACCTTTTATAAGGGACTTCAGATTCGAATATATTTTTCTTTTAAATTTATTTTTTTATATTTTAAAATTTTTTCTGGCTTTAATTAATGAATTTAATTCATTCACTGAGCATTGTCATAGCATACAATTGTGATTTCCCATCCAGAATATGCTGTGTAGCGGCTTAATCATACATGTTACGATTAGAAAATTTTAATTTCTGGTTTCATATATATAT
>NW_006200254.1:0-225 GCF_000334495.1 Tupaia belangeri chinensis
TTCTTTCCCACTGGATCAACATGGAAATGGGATTTTTTCTTTTCCAGGAAAAACTTCAGAGCATCAATGCCCTTTCTGTAGTATCCACGTGTCCATAAAGTATAAAGTCTCTGATTCCTTTGTTCGTATTTGAATGAGGCACCTTCATAAAGGAAACAGAGCAAATGATGTAGAATCAGGGGGTGATGGCCCGGTCACTTACATATACAAATTGAAAGCAACTAC
>NW_006200254.1:703-2681 GCF_000334495.1 Tupaia belangeri chinensis
AACAACAACAAAAAGCCAGACACCTACCCCACAGAAAGCTTTTTCATGAGTCATCTAGGTAAAGTCGTCATGACTTTCTTCCATATAGCCACAGTTTCAAAGGATGATTGTGTCATCACCTGAACCTAGAACTGAAATGTATCAAAAGGCATATAAATGTGTGTGAGCGTTTTAGGTTCATACATCCTGTTAAACTACTTTGCTCCAAAATGACCATTGTATTCCCACACTTGGATTCCAATGGATAAGCTGAAATCATTCATGTTAGGCTGTTTTCCTGAGCTGGTTACTAAATTAGAGCTAATCACATTAGCCACACTCCTTTCAATCACAGAAAGTCCTTATTTAAGCTGTTCCTGCAGCCTACTGTCCAGCTGCAACCAATTCAGGATTTCTCTACCTCACTCCCTTACTTTTGTTTTTGAATGCTACTTTCTCTTTGCTTCTCAAGTCACCTTCCCTTTCTGCAAGCTTATATACCCCATGACCAGCAGCTAGCCAAGTAAACTGTATTGGAGGGAGAAATCAAGGTGAAAAAAAAAATAAAGAAAACAGCAAAAACATGGACTCAAAAATGAAAAACTATTAGTTGATGATAATGCATATGGTAATATTGACGTTGATTGGACTAATATGCAATCTACACATGTCCGGAAAGTCCCTATTGTATGATGTATAGATGTACAGTAATTAGGTGTTAAAAAAAATAGTAAAAATTAGTATGGCAAGATGAGCAGATTGTGTGGCAGTATCATCACTGGACTCCCACACGACAAACTGTGGTTTGAGTCTTGGATCCATGGCTTAAAAAAATCATACCTGACATCCGTGCATGTGCCCAAGGTCCCAAGAAGAAATTAGAAAAGGAATTGCAGTGTAGCCATCTAGTCTGGGGGTGATTTCTCACTTTCTCTTTCACCGTCTGTCTGTCTCTCTCTCTGGTAAGCACATGTACTCTAAGGCAAAAAATTCTAAAATATTTTAGTGTGTGTGTGTGTGTGTGTGTGTGTGTGTGTGTAAAGAAAAAAGAAAAAAGGGACTAGAAGTTAGCGTAATGGCTGTGTCGCTGGACTCCCATGTAGTCGACCATGGTTCGAGTCCCAGACCCGGCAGCTTAAACTTACTCTGGACACATGTGCATGCATGCCCAAGATCCCGAAAGGAGAATGGAGGAGAAGGGATTGTGGCATGGCCATACCCCCTGGGGTGATTTCTCGCTTTCTATCTCTCTGTCTCTCTCTGTCTTTCTGGTGAGTGCATGTGCCCTATAGCAAAAAACCTTTGTAAAAATTTTTTGTCTAAAAAAAAAGTTTTTTAAGAGGCCTTTGTCTTGGGGGCATGGACTCACCAAAGAGAGAGACAGAGACAGTGAGAGGGAAAATGATAAAACCCTCCCCCAAGGGAGATGGCCATGTTGCAATCCCTTCTCCTCTATTCTCTCTGCAGTTTGAGTCCCTGATCTGGTGGCTTGCTTTCTCAGTTTCCATCTCTCTCTCTCTGATTCTGATCCTCACTGGTCAAATTAAAATAAATAAATAAATAAATACAGAACTAACTAACTAAATAAATAAAAGTTAAATATTTTTTAAAATACATTTAATAATAGGAAGATGTTTGTATAAATCACATTGTTACAAATTAATATCCTATGGGACCAGCAGTTAGCGTAATGGCTAAGTCTCAGAACTCCTATATAGTCGACAGCAGTTCGAGTACCGGACCAGGTGGCTTAAACTCACGTTGGGTGCTTGTGCGTGCATGCTCAAGATTCTGAGAGGGGAATGGAGCAGAAGGGATTGTGGTGTGGCCATCTCCCCTGGGGGGTGATTTTTCACTTTCTGTCTCTCTGTCTCTTTCTGTCTTTCTGGTGAAAATTACTATCATATGATGTTATGAATAAAACTCTCATAATAGGAAATCATAAACAGCGAAACATTTTACAATACTTAAAATGAGAAAAGCAAAAAATTACAATAAG
>NW_006200255.1:0-469 GCF_000334495.1 Tupaia belangeri chinensis
TATGCATCCAGGAATTTGTCCATCTCTTCTACGTTATCTTGTTTGTTGACATATAGTAACTCATAGTACCCTCTAATGATATTTTGTGTTAGTAATATGTCTGTTGTAATATTGCCTGTTTCATTATGTATTTGATTAATCTGGTTTCTTTCTTTCTTCTTCTTGATCAGTCTAGCCAGTGGTGTGTCGATTTTGTTAATCTTTTCAAAGAACCAGCTTTTGCTTTCATTTATTTTCTGTATAGTTGATTTATTTTCTATTTCATTTATTTCTGCTTGAACCTTTTTTATGTCTTTTCACCTGGCATTATTGAGGTTTGTTTGTTGTTGTTTTTCCAATTCCCTGAGGCGTGATGGTAAGTTTTCTATTTGCCATCTTTCCATCCTTTTCTTATGCACACTAATTGCTATGAATTTTCCTCTAATGACTACTTTTACCGTGTCCCATAAATTCTGGACACTTGTGTACT
>NW_006200256.1:0-848 GCF_000334495.1 Tupaia belangeri chinensis
GAGGAGCGGGCGGGCCCCCAAACTGGGGACAGCAGGGGAAAAGGCGGGGCCGGGCGTGCCTCTCGCAGCGAAGGGGGGCGCTCTGGGCTCCGCGGCCGCCGCAGGTGCTGGGTCGCTGGGCGGTGTGCTGGGGAGGGCCTTGCGCCTAACTGCAGGGAGATGCAGACCTGGCCGCTCCCAATGCTGTGCTTGTTTCCAGGACTCCACTGGCGATGAAGGAGCTGCTCCCAAAGCTGCGCTTGTTCCCCAGACTCCAAGCGCGATGAAAGGTCCCCTTGGGTCATCTTCCAACTGGCCTTTTTTGTGGGGGAGAGATTTTGCTATTGGGTGCGCGCACTCGCCAGAAAGATAGAGACAGACCGAAAGCGAGAAATCATACACCCCCCCACACACACACACACGTGGAAGCCACGCTGCAGTCCCTTCTCCTCACGATGTTGGACAGGCACACACACGTGCCCTGCGTGAGTTTAAACCACCGGTCCGGGACTGGAACCGAGTTCGACTACATGGGAGTCTAGTAACATAGCCTTTAGGCCCACTGCTGGTCACCCAGCTGACCTTTTAAGATAGTCATCTGTCACCGTCTGCCCTGTGCTTGGGTCTGGCTGAATCATGATCAGAGGGCTGCTGGTGAGGAAGAGAAAGGACCAGGGAATTGGGGAGAATGAGACAAAGACATAGAGTAGAAATGGACACAGGCAGCCTGAGCCTAGGTAGCCCAAGCAACTTGTGCTGCTGCTTGAGCCTCTGCTGAGCTGCTGCTTCAGCAACCCAGACAAACTGGGCCTCTTTATTTATAGTACAAGGAGACATTACACATGTATGTTTCACACACTTCATAGATT
>NW_006200256.1:924-1714 GCF_000334495.1 Tupaia belangeri chinensis
GGGCAAGGTGTATCCCTTGGTGGTAATCCCATCTAGAGCAAATCTCATCTTCCTTTCTAATGCAGAGAACTAGCTGTTAGGTATGGGGAAGGAGCTAAAGAACTTCTCCATAAGGACTGCACCACCACACCCAGAGTAGGCTAAAGAACCTGTCAGATGCAGAGCAGGGATTGGACTTTACTAATTGGGGTCAAGATGTTTCTTGAAGTCCATCAGATGTGTCTGTTGGAATGCCCCTAGCAATGTCCACCCTTGCTCTGTCTGCAGTGAAGGTCAAGGAAAAGACAAGTTACAAGGTTCTGCCAAACCCCAAGAGCCTGTAGTGTTTGCTCAGAGCATGTCCCCACACCTCAGGTTTTCTCTCTAAACGTGTCCCCACAGTCATCTACTGGCATCACCAGATAGCATAATGATACCTTCGCTGGACTCCCACATAGTGAAAGGTGGTTTGAGTCCTGGAGCTGGTGGCTTAAAACTCAGGATAGTCGCATGTCTATGAATGCCCCAAATCCCCAGAGGATGCAGGAAAAGGTATTACGGAGAGGCCATCCACCATTGGGAGGGGGTGATTTCTGACTTTCTGTCTCTCTTGTGTCTCTGGTGACCCCAAATGCTCTGTAGCAAAAATCTCTCTCAAAAAAAAAGTCATCTGGACTTCACTGCTCTGCCCTTAGGGGGAGCGATCTTAACACTCTAACTAAAGGTCCTGCTCCTGGAACCTGAGCTCTTGCTTGTTAATGGATGGGAAAGTGTTGAGCTCCTTGTGAAGTCCTTGGTTCTTTGAGTCCAG
>NW_006200257.1:0-4705 GCF_000334495.1 Tupaia belangeri chinensis
TTCAACACTCAACAGTTTACTTAGCATTTTCCTTTATATAGTTGGTAGGTATTGTAACATTTAATGGCTGATTGATCTTGTTGTAAATGTACTTGACCTTTTCAGGGAAGTGACCTTCTTCCAGTTTCCCAGCCAAAAACATGAACTTAAATAATAATAATAATAATAATAATAATAATAATAATAATAATAAAACTACAGCTCACAGCTGACTAAGGATAATTTGTAGATTTTTCTTTTATCAAAAGGACCCAAGTAAGCAATTTGGTCATTAAGGTGATAGACTAATTGGGCAATCTAATTGGGGCAACCTGACTCACACTGGGCGTACTCAATTAGGTGATCAAATTCCTCACTTTACCTGTGAGGAAGGTGCGCAAGTGCAGGAGAGAATGTATGGATTCAAATTTAAAGAAAGAACATAGGCAATGTAACAGGCCTCCCACTAATGAATATTCATCACCTCTAGTAATAAAAGTAACAATTAACCAGTATCAAGCGTGTTTGCCACTTGGCAATTTGCCCGCCCAACAACCTTTTTGGGTGTACTTTCTTTCTTTCCTTTCCTTTCTTTCTATTAAACCTTCTTTTCTATCTACTTCATTCGTGGTTGCGGTTTCATTTTGCGCCTAGGGACAGATCTCTAATTTTAGTGATCTGGACCTAAAGAACCAAGGATTTCACACTGCAACTCAACACTTTGTTTGCCACTTGGCAATTTGCCCGCCCAACAACCTTTTTGGGTGTACTTTCTTTCTTTCCTTTCCTTTCTTTCTATTAAACCTTCTTTTCTATCTACTTCATTCGTGGTTGCGGTTTCATTTTGCGCCTAGGGACAGATCTCTAATTTTAGTGATCTGGACCTAAAGAACCAAGGATTTCACACTGCAACTCAACACTTTTCCATCCGTCAACACCCTTCTTCCAGTTTCCCAGCCAAAAAACATGAACTTAAATTATAATAATAATAAAAAAACTACAGCTCAGAGCTGACTTAGAAAAAGAAAGTCTTTGTTTTTGCTTTTGAGATGTATTTATAGAGAATCTGATTGAGTTTTTCTCCCACACTCCTAACATCCTGGTCTGAGATGCATCATCACTCCCATAGATCACTGTGATAGATGCTAAATGTTTATCCTACTCTTCCTCTTGTTCTATTGTCTGCTTTTAGCACAACAGTCAAGATTCATTTTAAAACTAGAGTCAAATCAGAATATTTCTCTGTTCTAAGTTCAGTAATGGCTCCATTTCACTTAGAATAAAAGGCAAAATCTTTACAATTATCTGACCTTCTGTTGCCTGTTTGGCTTCTTTCAGTATTACACCCTTGCTCCCTTGGCTTCAGACAGTGTCTTCCTAGGTCTCCTTGAGCACATCAGGCAGGTTTTCATTCTGTGGCATCAGCATCAGGTCCACCTGTTTTCTCTGCTCACAACGTTCCTGAGTTAAGGGTGGATGGCTAATGCCTTCCTCACTATAAGACATTGTTCCAGTTTGCCCTCAGTGAGACTGCCTTTATCACTACACTTAATATAGTAGCTCCATTGGGACTCCCAAGCCACTAATTGTGCTCTATGTTTTTCTCTTTTAAAAGTATTTTTCAACATTTAGCATACTATTTATTTATGTATTTTTTTATCCATTCCCACTCAGATAGAAACTCCAAGAAGATAAGAATCTGTCTACTTCAATCATGAATACATCCCAAGTTTGATGCACAGTGCTTAGGACATAGGAGAAACTCATTGTGCACCTTGCGTCAATGTTGTTAAGTGTTTGGAATTTGAAATCTGTGTCAGAGACCTAGAAACTAAGGATTTCTAGGGCATCTAGGTAGCATGGAGGTTAAGGCACTGGATCCCACGTCTCTACATGGTATGAGTCCTGAACATGGAAGCTTGAAAAACACTGTACATTCATGCCCAAAATCCTGAGAGGAGAATGGAAGGGGTTGTTGCATCTGGCTCAATGCTCTGAAGGGTTGTAGGGACACGTTTGGAAAGAGAACCTGAGGTGTGGGAACATGCTCTGAGAGAATAACACCTGCCCCTTTGTGCTTTGGCAGAACCTTGTAACTTTCCCTTTCCTTGACCCTGCCTGGAGACAGAGCAAAGGATGGAAATTGCTAGGTGCATTTCAACAGACACATCTGATGGAGCTCAGGAAACATCTTGACCTCAAGGAGCAAACTCCAATCCCTGCTCTGCATCTGAAAGATTCTTTAGCCTTCTCTGGGTGTGGTGGTGCACACTTTATGGAGAGGTTATTTAGCCTTCTTTGTGTGTGGTGGTACATGCCTTATGGAGAGGTCCTTTAGCCTTTTGTTTCTTCCCCACACCTGCAGTTAGACTTCTCTCCATTAGAAAAGATGATAATGGGATTTTCTCTTAATGGGATTATCACCAAGGGATATACCTGGTCCAGTATGTCTAAGGTCTTATAGATTTGTTACCTGCATCTTATTGTCTGTAACTTGGCAACGAATCTACGAAATATCATAAAATATACATATGTACTGTCACCCTGTACTATAAATAAAGAGGCCCAGTTTGGGTGGCTCAAGCAGAAGCACAAGTGCAGCACAAGTTGTTGGACTACCTAGGCTCAGGCTGCCTATGTCCACTGTTACTCTGTCTCTTTATCTCGTTCTTTTCTATTCCCCAGTCCTCTCAAGATGAAGGGCTTCCTCTTTCTTGTCCTCTTTCTCTTCCTCACCAGCAGCCCTCTGATCATGATTCAGTTAGAGGCAAACCCCAGGACAGATGCTGAGAGAGGGTGATTTCTCACTTTCTTTCTCTGGTAAGCACACACACTCTATAGTAAAACTAAACAAACAAATCAGAGCCAGCATGTGGTATAGTGACTGGGTGCTATACTCCCACATGTTCTAATGTGCTTTGAGTTCCAGGAAAGTCATCAAGTGAACACGGTCTATAGCAAAAATCTCTCTCGTAAAAATATATGTATAAAACAGAGACCAGCATTTGGCGTAATGTCTATGTTGCTGGACTCCCATGTAGTCAACCACGGGTCAAGTCCTGGACCCAATGGCGTAAACTCACGCCGGGCGCGTGTGCGTGAATGCCCAAGATCCCAAGAGGAGAATGGAGGAGAAGGGATTGTGGTGTGGCCATCCTCCCTGGGGGATGATTTCTCACTTTCTGTCTCTATTTCTCTCTCTGTCTGTCTGGCGAACGCACACACCCTATAGCAAAAACCTCTCTTTCTCCCTATATAAAACAACAACAAACAAACAAACAAAAACAAAAAAAAAATCTGTTTTCTTTAAGAATGTTTCATGGGACCAGCAAATGGTATAAAGGCTGTGTCACTTAATTCCCACTTAGTCGACGTGGTTTGAGTCCTGGACTGGTATCTTAAAACTCACACCAGGCACCCCTCCAGGGAAGATGGCCATGCTGCAATCTCTTCTACATTCTCCTCGCGGGATCTTGGGCATGCACGCACATGTGCCTAGCATGAATTTTAAGTCACTAGGTCCAGGACTCAATCCATAGTCAAATAATGGTAGTTCAGCAACATAACCATTATGCAATCTGTCAGTTCTGACAGTGAAGAGATTTTGAAAGCCATGCAAGAGAA
This sequence comes from Tupaia belangeri chinensis, assembly GCF_000334495.1. Taxonomy (NCBI): domain Eukaryota; kingdom Metazoa; phylum Chordata; class Mammalia; order Scandentia; family Tupaiidae; genus Tupaia; species Tupaia belangeri. The sequence goes on from NW_006200257.1 coordinate 3,604, forward strand.
GATACAAATAATCTAAAAAGTACAACCAATACACAAGTCAATGAACTTCTCAAAGAAACCTTGTAGGCCAGGAGGAAGTTGTTGATATAGTCAGAATGCTGAAGGGAAAAAAAAGAATCATCAGCCAAGAGTACATACCTGGAAAAGCTATTTTCAGAAATAAAGCAGAGACAAAGACTTTCCCAGAAAACTAAAGCTGAGAGAATTTATTACTCCCAGATTTGTAATGCAAAAAATTACGAAGAAGTTTGTTTTGTTTATTTTCTAGCAGGTGACATCTGCTTAGCAGAGACAGAGAAAAAAAGTTAGAATATATCCTCCATGGGATATAGTCATGCTGCAAGTCCAATTCCAGTTCTCCTTTTGAGATTTCAGGCATGTATGCATATGTACTCAGTATGTTTACTGAGTACAGTATGGTTACTAAGTACTCAAGCCTCTGGTCCAGGATTTGAATTGTGCAGTCTGTCATGTGAAATCCAGTTATATTAACCAGCATAGTACTGGCTGACCCAGGAGTTCTTAAATGAAAAGAAAAAAATGCTAAGCATGAGGAAGAAATATCTGGAGGTATAAAAATCACTGGTAAAAATAAGTATCTGAACAAATTCTGAATATGCCAATCCCATCATGATGATGTATAAACTACTCATATCTTTAATATAAAGACTAACAGACAAGAACATTAAATGTATTCCAGTTAGTAAAGTATAAAAAATATTAAAAATACAAATGGTAGCATCAAATATTCAAAGTGTGGAGGCCAGCAGGTGGAATGGTGGTTAAGGTTCCAGACACACACATGCAGATACTGGTTCAACTTCCAGACCTGGTGACTTGAAACTCATGCTGGGCACAAGCGTATGCATGCCAAAACCTCCCAGGAGGCAAGTATAGGATAAGGGGCTGCAGTGTGGTCATATTCCCTGAAAAGTGATTCCCCATTTTCTCCCTCACTGTTACTCTGTTCTTTTGGTGAGTGCTTGTACCCTATGGCAAAAACCTAATAAACAAACAAATAAAAAATATTAAATTATATGTGGGCAGATGAAGTTGAAATGCTGAATGCCTATTTTTTTTTTTTTTTTTTTTTTTTTTGTTT
>NW_006200257.1:5035-14016 GCF_000334495.1 Tupaia belangeri chinensis
ACAAAAATGGAAAATTATCTGCTGATAATGTGTATGGCAATATCCTTGATTGGGCTAATACACGGTGTATTCATGAAGGGTAAATTCATTTGGTATGCTGTAATGATATACGTGATTGAATGTAAAATATTAAATTAAATTAAAAGAATGAAAGTGAAGGAAAGGGGAAAAATATTCCCAGAAAACTTAAATGAAAAGAAACAAAAATAACAAAAGCAGAGAAAAATACAAAACAGAGAACTAGAGACCAATGTCCCTGAAAAAATATAGATACATGGGAAAGCTCTGGGTTTGTGTCAGGAGACCTCCCTAACTACACCAGACACACACAAGCCCATGATCCAGCTTGGCTGAGACTGGGGGAGTTTTGTGACATCAAGACTCTGTTGGAGGTTCCTTTCTCTCTGTTTCTCATCTCAAGAAAAAAAGAAATAAACTTTTAAAATAATAAAATGTAATCTAGTACTTTTGCTGGAATTACTGAGAAATCATCCCTTCCTTCCTGATTAAGTTATTGAGTAAGTGTTTTAATACTGGAGGCCAATCTGGAGTGCTACATTTTGGATGCAAGACACTGTTATTCTTTTGTCCAGTTGTGCTAATTCATATTCTATCATTTTAGCTTCTGATGTAATCCTCTCTTTCTGACTCCTGGGATGAAGACAAGGGAGAGTAAGAGATCTCTTTAGTGTCCCACATAACTCTATGACTGTCATTTTCTTGGGTCTACAAAGCCTTTTACCCAGATATTTAAAATGTGGCAAAAATTACTTCAACATTAGCCACCTCTATGGCATTTGGCCCTAGTGATAATTTTATCCAGGAGATCCCTAAGGTCCTTTTTGTGCAAAAAGCCTCAGATCTTAATGTGGAGATATGCTATTAAACTTGTTTCATTAATATTTTATTGAGGATTTTTCCATCTATCTTTTATCAGGGACATTGGTCTATGGTTTTCTTTTTTGTTATATCCTTCTCTGCTTTTGTTGTCTTTTTTTTTAATTTTTGTTTTCTAGAAATATTTCCCCCTTTCCTTCACTTCCATTCTTTTCATTTAATTTGATTACTATCATATCAACATTTATTTAATATCAATTAAATTATTAATATTAATAAATTATTTAATATTAATGACACATTATACATCACTGTCAACTGAGATTTGGGTAGCTGGTTTTATAATCTTGTCTGGGATCTCCTACATATTCTAGCCTTATCTATTTAAAGTCTAATCTAATATGATCTTGATCTGAATATTGGTGCTCACTTTCTGGTAGTCTGTCATCCAGAATATTAGTCTGAGCTTGTTTTCTTGACAGATGGTACCACGGAGAAAATGGAAGGTCACAAGGCCTCCTAGGTACAGATTCAGAATTGTAATTTTATTCATGTCTACCACCTTGCATAAGCCAAAGTGACTTGCAAGAACTGACCAGAGTCTCAATGGAAAAGAATGAAGTCAAGTAGATATTCAGAGGTTTATGACTGTGTCCACAATGTAATACATCTACTGAGCATGCTTATTATGTGCCAGGTGTTTCCCTAAGTGTTGCATTATTTATTTAACTCAATCTTTAGCAGTGCCCATAATACTACTTCATACTCTGTCCTTGTTCATACTGATCTGACTAAATGGAAAGCTTTATAATTTGGCAAACAGAAGCATCTTGCTTATGTTTTTCAATTTAACTTCCTGAGCCATCAGTTTCAGGAAGTTTTTCATTTAGTTAAGTGACTGGGTCAATGGCTTTTTATCTATACTCCCTTAGTACCTGTAAATTCCCTTATTACTATGTGCATCACATTGAGTTGAATTCAATTAATTTCTATAACTCTTCCATTAAATGTACTTTTCTTCTCCCCAGGAACTTGGTAGGTGATTTATCTTGAGCCAATTAATCTATCTTCCTGTATCTCAGGTGGCTCATTTATAAGCAGGATAGTAGTGCTAGCAAATCTACAGATTTTTAGTTAAGATTTAATGTGTTAATATTTATAAAGTGCTTATGAAATGATTAGGATATTATAAGTACTCAATATTGTTAGTCACTATTAGTATTTAAATTGGCACTGTCTTATACATTTTCTGGCATAATACACATAACCCATAGAGTGTAAATGAGCTAGAAAAGTTTAGACTTTTGGTGAAACTTTATCATTGTTAAAAAGCAGTAATAATCTGTATGAGATAACCCATGACCTCTTCTAAAAGCATAATGTTTATTGAGATAAGCTGAAAGAAATTCATAATGGAGTTTCGTGAGATAAGTTGAGAGAATTCAAATTCAGTTTGGAGTGAGAAAGATACACACTTAAATACCTATCACTCCTGGAGCCAATAGATGGTGCAGAGGTTATGTCTCTGGACTCTAGTTTCTCATCTCTTGCCACAACTGAGCTATCTCTCTGTTCAGTAACTAGATGGTTGGATTTTGTTACCCTGCCCCTTAGTCATTTTGAGAAGCAAAGAACTCACATCACGAAAAATGCATAGGGTGAATGAAAAATATGTAAGGTTTTTTCAAAAGGTTCTCAGAACATGATGTGACCAGCAGTTAATGTAATGGCTATGTTGCTGGACTCCCATGTAGTCGACTGTGGTTCTTGTACTGGACACGGTGGCTTAAAACTCATGCTGGGTGCATGTGCGTGCGTGCCCAAGATCCTGAGAGGAGACTGGAGGAGAAGGGATTGAGGCATGGCCATCCCTTCGGGGGGGTGATTTCTCGCTTTCTGTCTCTATGTCTCTGTCTGTGTGGCGAGCACACGTGCCCTGTAGCAGTAACCTCTCCAAAAAAAAAATTCTCAGAAAATGCAAATTATGAAAAATATGCATGAATTAAAATTTTTTTGCAACATAACTTGATCTTTAACTCCATTTTTCTATGAACTTTTTGAAGTCACCTCTAAAATACACATATTTTGAATTTTATTCTTTTCATTTTTTTGAGAGGAGATTGCCTTAGGTCGCATTTTCTCACTGGAGAGAGAGAGAGAGACAGAGAAAGTGAGAGTCAAAGTGACAAATCACCCTCTGGAGGGATGGGCTCTCCTTAATCCATTCTCCTCCACTTCTCTCCTGGGGTCTTGGACACGCATACACACATGCCTGTTGTGAGTTTCCAACCACTGGTCTGGCATTTGAATGGTGGTCAGCTCTGTGAGAGTCAAGTGATATAAGTACTACATCATGTGCTGGCCCTTTGTATCTTATTCTTTAGTCTCTATTGTGCAGTTTCACCTACACAGGCTCAGCTTAGCCTTCTAAGAATATGGCAACTGATTCAGGTTACACAAGACACTCTGAAAACTGACCTTTTCCTTTGTCTACACAGTCTTTCCTTCATAGGCTTCTTTGCCACAGATTGAATCCTCTTCACCTGCACTGACCTCTGATCTCTGAGAGAATTATGATGACATGCTTGTCCTTCCTACCTACAACATATTACAAAACTCAACACCAGTAGAATTCTGTAGCTATTCGGTGTTCATCTAAGTTGTTTCCCTTCTCTAAGAAACCTCAATTACATGTTGTCTAATACTGAAAACAACTATTCATACATTTTGCTTGAGACTTATGTCAGGAAATTCCAGTGACTCTTATGGCCATATATTTTAAACATTATGTTTTCTTTTAAGAAACCAGATTTGTGGTTTTTTTTTAATAGTTACACTTTGTGGTTTTGATTTGCATACAACATATAAATAGAACTACTATATTACTCAGCAATTCCATTTCTAGGTATCTACCCAAGTGTCAGGAAAATGCTGAGTCAGAAAAACACTTGCACATCCATGTTTATTGTAGAATTTTTCACAATTGCTAAGACATGGAATCAACCCAAATGTCTATGAGCTGTTGAATGGATTGAAATAGGGTGAACACATACGCTATGGAATATTACTCTGCCATTAAAAAATGAGTCCTTGCATTTGATAGAAAGTAGGCAAATATGGAAGTTTTACTGCTAATGGTAGCAAGCTGGCCTATGAAAGAGAGGAGAGGCATTGTATGTCCCCAACCAATATATAACAAATATCAGCACTGGGTGGCAGAAACTGAGTAACTGCAACTTACAAAAGCATAGAGAGCAATGATGATACTGGAGGCAGTGTGGGAGGAGGGTGAGAAATGGGAGAGTGTGATAGGGAGGGAATTACGGAAAAGAAAAAAGAAGCAAAACATTTATGGGACCCAATATGGAGAGAAATCTATTGATTATAATTTATATGGCAATGCCTTTGACTGCACCAATATGCAGTGTATTCAGAATGGGAAAATTCATTTGGTATGGTGTAATGATACACAGTGATTGATCATAAAGAATAAATACATAATTTAAAAAATTAGCTACTAGTTATAGAAGTGATAAACTAATGTACTTTTCTTACTTATAGAATATTCAATCTTGAGAAGGAGATAGAAAATAAGGTAAGTCAATTCATAATTATACAAAAATAATTATACTTTTGATCATCATTATGAAGAAAATGAAAATGTTGGAGATAAAGAATAATTGCAGTAGTGGAAGAAGTTTAAATAGAGTAATGGGGGAATGCTTCTCGGGAAATTACACTTAATTTGGTCATGGGTTAAGACTTAGGACCAAAAAAAAAAAATTAAAAAAAAAAGGGAACCAGCAGTTAGCATAATGGCTATGTCGCTGGACTCCCACGTAGTTGACCACGGTTCACATCCTGGACCCGGTGGCTTAAAACTCACACCGGGCTCCTGTGCGTGCATGCCCAAGATCCCGAGAGGAGAATGGAGGAGAAGGGATTGTGACGTGACCATCCCCCCGGGGGGTGATTTCTCGCTTTTTGTCTCTATGTCTCTCTGTCTGTCTGGCGAGCACACGCGCCCTATAGTGAAAATCTCTCAAAAAAAAAAAAAAAGACTTAGGACCAAAAGTTAAAGAAAAACAAAAGGAGGTCAGCATATTGCATACAGTTTTCATTGATAGACTCCCACACTGCAAACCAGTTTTTGAGTAGCAGACACATTGGCTTGAAACTCATGCCACTGGATGCATATATGTGTGGGCCCAAGATCTTGGGAGGAGAAGGAATTGCAGCATGGCCATCCCTCTTGGGGGATGATTTCTCACTTTGCTTCTCAGTCTTTCTCTCTTTCTCTAACTCTCTCTCTCCCTGGTGAGCACACATGCCCTAAGGCAAAATTTTCTACCAAAAAAGAGAGAGAGAAAGAGAATCTGAGGAACAGCCATATGAAGAAGAAGGGGACTCATTTTCAGAGAGGGAGAAGAACTGTCATTGAAATGAGAAAAGACTTACATTGCTATGGGGCAAATGGAAAAAAGAACAATGGGACTGATACATGTGAATATGAGGGACTCAGTGAGTGTTTGGCATGGCTGGCAGATGATATGGTGGTTAAGGAAGTGGACTTCTTGGGACCAGCAGTTAGCACAATGGCTGTGTCGCTGGAATCCCACGTAGTCAACCGTGGTTCGTGTCCCAGATCCTGCTGCTTAAACTCACGTGGGGCGTGTGTGTGTGCATGCCCAAGACTCCAAGAGGAGAATGGAGGAGAAGAAAAAAAACATGGCCATCTGCCCTGAAGGGTGATTTCTCCCTTTCTTTCTCTCTCTCACTCTCTCTCTGTCTTTCTGACAAGCTCATGCACCCTGTAGCAAAACAAAAAGAAACCCAAAAAACAAACAAACAAAACAAACAAACAAACAAAAAACCCTCTCCAAAAAAAGAAAAAAAAAATGTAAAGTGTACTTCTTGCCTGACCGTAGTTCAAGTCCAAGACTTAGTGGCTTGCATTCTCTCTCTCTGGTGATCACATGAGCCCTACAGCAAATTAAAAAATAATAATTATCAATACAATTAAATAATTAATTTTTTAAAAAGTGTTGGGAGAGATAGAAGCATTGGCAAGATAAAAAAGGAAGTTCTAAGACAAGTCAAAAGTTTCTAAGAGAATGAGAAACCAAGGAAGGGTAACAGTGTGAAAGTATCATAATCTTCACATTATAAATACTCAGATCATAAAGCAGACTAATCTTTTTGAAGGTCCCATTGACTGCCAGTGGAGAATGGACTTTATCATTTCTAACACATTTCTGAAAGAACAACTTTAGATGGAAAATACATCATATTATCAGCAAGACTATTACCTACCAACCACAATCTTTTGTTTCATCCATAGTTTTTTCATGGCATTTTTCACCTCTGAATTCCTCAAAGTGTAGATCAAGGGATTTAACATGGGCGGAATGATTGTATCAAACAGAGTCATACCCTTGTCTATGGGGTAGGTAGCCACAGGCCTCACATGCAAGAAAATACACGGCACAAAAAACAACAGAACCACTGTGAGGTGGGAGCCACAGGTGGAGAGGGCTTTGTGCTGCCCTTCAGAACTGTAAGATTTCAGGGAACAAAAAATAACTATGTATGAAGCAATTAGAATAAAGAAGATAGCTATACACATCACCCCACTGTTGAGGATGACTAAGAGACCCAGGGTGTGGGTGTCTATGCAGGCAAGTTTCAACAATGGAAACAAATCACATATAAAGTGATCAATGACGTTGGGGCCACAGAAAGGTATTTGGTACATGAAGAGAAGCTGTACTGTGGCATGCAGGGATCCCCCCACCCAAGACCCTCCCACCATCAGCCAGCACACCCGAGGACTCATGATGACCATGTAGTGCAGGGGCTTACAGATGGCCACATAACGGTCATAGGCCATCACAATGAGCAGGATGATGCCTGCGCCACCAAATCATGCAGCCTTTCAGGGAGATGGTCGTGCTCTTAGAGAGGGAGTCCACAATTACCTTTGGGGCAATGACGGAAGAGTAGGTGACATCCAAAAAAGACAAGAATATAAGAAAAAAGTACATAGGTGATCGTAGATTCTGACTTGCAATTAAGGTTACTATAATGAGTAAGTTTCCCAAAAGGGTAGCGACATACATGATTAGAAACACAGCAGAAAATATTTTCCTCAGCTCTGGGTTCTCTGTAATACCCAAAAGGATGAATTCTGTCACATTGTTTTTGTTTTCCATTTACCAGGTATTGACATGAGTTCCAGCTGAAAGTGGGGAAACCTAAAAAATAAATATGTAGTTTTATTTAGTGATTATTAGGTCTCTTGTATTTCCAGAATCTTGGGGAGCTTGTTGTTCATAATTATACATTTACTCACGCTCCAAATACTTAATTTTTAATAACCTATTAACTAGGGACCAGCAGATGGCATAATGTTTATGTTCCTGGACTCTCACATATTCTACCGTGGTTTGATTCCTTGACCTGACGGCTTAAGACTGCACTGGGTTTGTGTGAATTTGTGCCCCAAATCCTGAGAAAATGGAGGAGAAGGGATTGCAGCATGTCCATTCCCCCTTAGGGGGTGATTTATGACTTTCTGTCTCTGGCAAGCACACGTGCCCTAAAGCAAAAATCTCTCTAAAAAAAAAAAAAAAGAAAGAAAAGAAAAAGAATGTACTAAATAAAGATTTTTAAATTCATATACCTCATTAATCCAAGTTCACCTCATGTTTCTTCTCTATAAGTAATTCTTTCATATGAAATAATTTCTCTTTATCCTTCTCCTCCATTTATAATTACTTTTAAATTAATTATTTATTTAATTGTTATTACCATCATTATTATTGTTAATTTTGCTACAGGGCACATGTATTCACCCACGTGACATAGAAAGAGTGAGAAAGAGAGAGAGATAGTGAGAAAGTGAGCCAGTAGGTCTAGGACTCAATCTACTCTACTGTCAGTCATGTTGGAACACAGTGCTTTAATCACCACGCCACCTACTGGCCTCTATAATTGTTATTTTATTTTATTTTTTTAGAGGTTTTTTGCTATAGGGCGTGTGCTCTCGCCAGACAGGGAGAGACAGAGAGACAGAAAGAGATAAATCACCCCCCAGGGTGGATGGCCATGCCACAATCCCCTCTCCTCCTTTCTCCTCTCGGGATCCCAGGCACGCATGCACACGTACCCGGCGTGAGTTTCAAGCCACTGGGTCTGGGACGCAAACTACAGTCGACTATGTGTGAATCCAGCAACACAGCCATTTTGCTAACTGCTGGTCCCTATAATTATTATTTTAAGAGCCAACTTTTTGGAGCACCTACTCATTCCAGGCACTGGAATAACTCTACAAGTAACATTATATTACATAGGAAAAACAAAAACAAAACAAACAAACAACTCACTGTAGAGTTTGGGAAATGTAATCAAGTTGGCATGGATAGTGAGTGATGAAGCCAGAAAGTGGATCATATTTTCTGAGTTCAGAATCAACACTCCCAAACATAAATATTGCTTCTCTTGTAATTATACTGGGAGTTAATTATTTACCCATGGCTATGCTAAATATATTATAGTTATTATCCTATTTTATCTTAAAAAACATCATTTAAAATGGATTATTCCTTCTCAGCTCTATTTTCAAATAATATGGTCATTCTCTTGTAATTTCATGCTTTTTTTCTAAATGATCAACATCTACTAACACTATTCATTATATAGTCCTTGACTAATATCATTCAGTGATGAATATTACAAATGATGATGGTGTAGCAAACATTCAGATGTATAATATAAAGGTTCAATGGAATCAATCCAAGTCATCGTTACAGTATCCTCTGTCTCATAAATAGATCATAGAATTCCTTGTAATTTTGATCACAAGAAGGAGACAGATGGTAGCAAAGTGGCTTACCCACATGAAAAGGTCCCAGATTTACATCTGAAAGCCTCCCTGATTATACTGGACACATTTGTCCCCATGGTCTGGGGCTGGCTGAGGTTGGAGGTAGATAATGGCAATAAGACCATGTTAGGGGTACATTCTCTCTTTCTCTTTATAAAAACACACTGGGCATGCATTCAATAGTCTGGGCTCTGAGAGGATGAAGGACTGGAAAAATGGGATTGGGCCTTGACTAGAGCCTGGAGAGGGCTTTCTCTCT
>NW_006200257.1:14044-14918 GCF_000334495.1 Tupaia belangeri chinensis
TCCTTATCACTTTCATATGCCCATGCTGCACTATATCATGTGTATAGGAAAATATCTAAAAAATAAAAACATAAAAAATAATAACAATGACAACACCTAATTCATTAACTTTTAGGTTGACGATATCTTGGGGTGCTGTTGCAGATATACTGGGTGCATTGCCTTAGTTAAACCTCATGATACCACATGAGGCACCTTTACTATTCTCATTGCAAAGAAAGAAACTGATGCCCTAGGAATCTAAACAGTTTGCACTCAGGGACCAGCAGTTAGCATAATGGCTATGTCAATGGACTCCCATGTAGTCGACCATGGCTCATGTCCTGGATCCTGCAGCTTAAACTCACACGGGGCACATGTGCATATGTGCCCAAGATCCCGAGAGGAGAAAGGAGGAGAAGGAATTGCGGTGTGGAGATCTGCCCTGGAGGGTGATTCCTCTCTTTCTGTCTCTCTGTCTCTCTCTGTCAAAAAAAAAAAAAAACCTCTCTAAACAGTTTGCACTGGATTATATAACTATCGTGCTGTGGTGCAGGCATTTTTATATTATAGCTCAATTTTTTTAAAACCTTTTATAAGTAAAGGTCTCTTTTTTAAAAAAAAAGCTTTTATTTTATATTTTTTCCTTTTTCTATTTAAATGTGTTTATTTACATTCATTCACTATACATCATTACAGCATACAAAATGATATTTTTCCATCCAGAATACACTGTATATTGGCTCAATCAAGCACATCAACATATGTGTTATCATCAACAAATAATTTTCCATTACTTGTTTCCTGTATATTTTGCTTTTTTCTCCCCATCCTTGATTACCTATGTCTCACCCTCTGCCATCTCCTACCCTCCTCCCACACTGTCTCTAGTATC
>NW_006200257.1:15094-16818 GCF_000334495.1 Tupaia belangeri chinensis
AGAGGTTTTTCCTATAGGGCACGTGCGCTCACCAGACAGACAGAGAGAGACAGAGAGACAGAAAGCGAGAAATCACCCCCCAGGGGGCATGGCCATGCCACAATCCCTTCTACTCCATTCTCCTCTCGGGATTTTGGGCATGCACGCACACACGCCTGGCGTGAGTTTAAGCCACCGGGTCCGGGACGTGAACCGTGGTCGACTACATGGGAGTCCAGTGACATAGCCATTACGCTAACTGCTGGTCCCACATTTGAAACTTTTTTTTAACTTAATTTACATTCATTCCCTAAGCATCATCCCAGCATATAAAATATGATTTTCCATCCAGAATATACTGCATGGTGGCTTAATCATGCATGTTATCATCAAAAATTTCCATTTCTAGTTTCATATTATATATATTACATATAATATATATACACATATAATATATATGTATTGTTTACCCCTATTTCTGACCCTCTGTCCTTTCCCATCCTCTTCTCACACTATCTTTGGTGTCTACAGTTGTCTTCCATTCCTTTTCCCCCCACATTTTATTGATCACACAATTTATTAAATAATCTAACAAATTTCAATAGCAAGTTCAACTGGTAATTTCAAAAAAAGCAGTTTTCACTTAAATCAAAGAAATCCTAAAGAACTTTGCTTAAAACTTAAAGCCAGGAAAAAGATTAGGATTCTGTTCAAATGTAGGTTCATGAACCTATCGACATCTCAAGACAGGACACAAATCCTTTAAAAAAATCCATTGTGTAAGACAAATAATAATGTGATTGAATGTATGAAAAAAATGAAATGAAAAAAAGAAAAGAAAAGAAATCACTGTTAAAAAAAATCGGACAACAAAATCTAGAAGAAAATCAGCAACGTTTACTCTTCTCCACCGTTGGAGCAAAGAATAGATTACATGATGTTTCAGAAGAATTACTACTGCAACCAACAGAAAATATTTTAATGAAAGCCTGCTTCCTATTACAGAGGACTTATAAAAAAAGACTGGCTTACACATTTAGGAATTTTGCAGAGTATTACTTTACAATGATATTTAAATTATACCTCTGTGATTGCTAGGGGTCAGTCCTGCTGTGTAATCACCCACATCATTCCCACACCTTACACAAAGTGCAGAATAGCAACTGGAGACTGGAAGCATCTCATGCTATTTAATCTCATCCTCTCTCTCTCCTAGTCCAATAACAGAGGTCTTTCCTGGAGTAGCCCTTGTGAAGTATAAGGAGCTCTGACTACGCAGTCAGGAATGAGAAGTAGGTTTGATTCCAGTTTGCTTGTATTGCTGTGGTTTGGGCATGCTGTTGGCATTTATGAGCCTCAGGTTCTTCATTTGCAGTATAAGAATAGTGGTTTATCCTATTTCTAACCCTAATGACTGAATACCACACTAAGTAATTTCTAAAATATAGAGGTTTTCTCAGCTCATGAACTTGGAAGTCCAAGGTCAAGGAGACATACCTTCTGAGGGTCTTCTTGCTGCTGGAGACTCTCTGCAGGTTCTTGAGGGGGCACAGGACACCACATGGTGAGATATACCATGTCTGTGTGCCATTCTCTTTCCACTTGTAAACCACCAGGATTCAATCATAAAGGCTCCTTCCTGATAACCTTATCTAATCCTAATCACCTCCCACAAGTCTTTTTTTTTTTTTTTTGCTATAGGGTGCATGTGCTTGCCAACAGACAGAGAGAGGCAAGAGACACAG
>NW_006200257.1:16830-17739 GCF_000334495.1 Tupaia belangeri chinensis
AGGGGGGATGGCCACGCCACAATCCTTTCTCCTCCATTCTCCTCTCGGGATCTTGGGAACGCATGCACATGCACCCGGCGTGAGTTTAAGCCACCAGGTCCAGGACTCAAACCGCGGTTGTCTCTGTGGGAATCCAGCAACATAGCCATTATGCTAACTGCTGGTCCCCTCCTTCCACAAGTCTTTTAACACCATAGTTGGATTAAATCTTCACCCCTTAATCCCATCACAACCAAATGTCAACACATGATTTTAGGGGTGGGGTATTCATATCATAGCAGTTGGTTCACTGGATGAGAAGGAAAAGGAGTGACTCTGAGCTCTTCAAATTCAGTCAGTTCTTAATTTGCAGTAATTGTTTATGTTTCTGTGTAATATTTTCTTAGATAAGTGGTTCATTTCACATATAAAGAATTAAAAAACATAGCTCTGGGTAGTATCTAAGCCTTGTCTACCTTTTGGCATTTATGAGACTCAGGTTCTTCATGCGCAGTATAGGAATAGTGGTTTACCCTATTTCTAACCCTAATGACTGAATACCACACTAAGTAATTTATAAAGAATAGAGGTTTGCTCAGCTCATGAACTTTGGGGCAACAGGTCAAAGAGACATACCTGCTGAGGGTCTTCTTGCTGCCGGGGACTCTCTGCAGAGTCTTGAGGAGGCACAGGACACCACATGGCGAGATGTGCCATGTCTGTGTGCCATTCTCTTTCCACTTGTAAACCACTAGGATTCAATCATAGAGGCTCCTTCCTGATGACCTTATCTAATGTTAAATCACCTCCCAGAAGGTTTTTTTTTTTTTTTTTTTTTTGTTATAGGGCACGTGTGCTTGCCAGAAAGACAGAGAGACAGAAAGCGAGAAATCACCCCCAGGGGGGATGGTCACGCCGCCATCCCTTCTC
>NW_006200257.1:17822-21122 GCF_000334495.1 Tupaia belangeri chinensis
TCGACCCATGGTCAACTCCGTGGGAGGCCAGCAACATAGCCATTACGCTAACTGCTGGTCCTCTCCTCCCACAAGTCTTTTAACACCATAGTTGGATTAAATCTTCACTCCTTAATCCCATCACAACCAAATTTCAACACATGATTTTAGGGGTGGGGCATTCAAATCAGAGCAGTTGATTCACTGGATGAGAAGGAAAAGGAGTGACTGAGCTCTTCAAACTCAGTCAGCTCTTAATTTGCAGTAATTGTTTATGTTTCTGGGTAATATTTTCTTAGATAGGTTGTTCATTTCACATATAAAGAATTAAAAACCGCAGCTCTGGGTAGTATCTAAGCCTTGTCTACCTGAGGCTTGAAACTTAGAGCAACTCCCTTTTGATACAGAAAAAAGTTGAAATTTCCCACCTAATATTGAACTCCTATCACCAGGTTGCTCTCCATTATTTATTGGAATTAATTTCTCTATCTCTCCACGTTATTTATATCATCGTCAGTCCTACTCACATAGAACAAGCCATTTATTTCCACACCTATCTTTTTGTCCTCACAAAATGACCCTTGATTTAAACATAACAAAGGGACTTGTAAATCTTAGCCAGGCTACTACTGACTTTGTAATCTCAACCTACCCAAGCCTCAATTCTGCAGCAGCATAGTTAGTAAAAAACAAATGACAATTACTCTGCATTGCTTTGTATTGATGGCCAATATACAAATAACCTTTTCTTATTCATTACAAGTAGCCATACAAAGCTTTATGACTATCTGGATTTCCAAAGCAGCAAGTGAGGTTTAGGAAATTTTGTAATGGACCAGCCAGTGGTGTGGTGATTAGGGTAGCTTGATCCTGCATGGCCAACTGCACAGTTCAAGTTCCAGACTTGGGAGTTTGAAAAACACAATTGATGCCTGTTCATGCATGCCCCAAAGAGGGAAAAACAGGGAAAAGATTAAGGAGTGGTGTGACCACCTCTCCAGGGGTTGCTTTCTCACTTTCTCTCTCTTTCTTTCTGTTCTGTTCAGTGAGTGCACGTGACCAATAGCAGAATTTATAAAAAGAAAGAAAGAAAATTAAAAATTGTCTAACTTCTTTGTAGATTTTTTGCAGGCTACTACCTGCTATGCTTTTAGCTCCCCCTGCACACCTCTACAATACTTCCGTCTCCTGACCCCTGCTGTAAAGGTTAATAAAGGCAACATTCATAAAGAGTGAGAAAACAGAATTCACACATTTAAATTGGTTTCCTGGTCATGTCTTTAAGTCTATCAGCTCTAGCTTTGCCTATTGCTTTGACCTGTATCAACCTTTTCTTCTCAATGGCTGTCATCACCTTTACCACCCAAAGTATTTAATCTACCTTCTCATAAAGTGTTGTTTATGCCAAGTCATTGTTTTATGTTTATTACATATTTCTCTTATTTCTACAGGGAAATGTACTTCTTACATGTTTCTCAAAATCCCTTATAGAGTAGTAAGGATACATTGGGCACCAAAACAGGTCAAGATGTTTTGTCAGTTGGAAGGAAAGTGCAAAGAGCTGGATGGACACAGGTAGTACTACCACCCCAGCTTCCAGATGTGACAGCAAATGGTCTTCATGGTCTGGCTGCAATTTCTTAGTCAGCCAGGCTCAATGAGGCCGTTTAATCTGGCTGGTTTTTTGTTTTTATGTTTTTACAACTTGTATGCTTAAAAAAGCTTCAGCCAAAATTAAGAACATGGCATTACCTTGAACTTCAGTCAGTCCAGTGATGAATCACAGCAGCAGCTTTACCTATGTAATTACTTTCTTTCATCGAGTATAAGTAAGAAGTCTTCTTTTAAAGGCTGTTCCAATGAACACGAGAACAATTATAATGAATGGTCTTCTTATTTCTTTGTGAATCCCCTCCCTTATATTTCCCAGTTACTTATATAGACAAATATTCCAAAACCTTGTCAGATGTGCCCCAATTCCTTAAATTAGGGACAGGATTAATAAATTTTAAATAATGGCAGTAAAATAACTATGAACTGAGGAAATAAGAGAAAAAGAAATATTTAAGCCTTAAAGTTACACTGTGGCTAAAAGAAAGGAAGACTGGGGACTATTCCCAACAGATGGAACAGATCAGCAAAGTCCCAGAGGTGGGAATTAAGGAGACTTTATGGTGTAGAACAGAGAGCAAAGGCCCTGAATTACATACACCAAGTTCTAATTTTGATTTCTGGAACACGCTTTACATGCATAAGTTACTCATGATGATTTATTCTTTCAGGTAGGCATTTTTACTTAGAAAAAGTGAACTTGTACATGCAATTCAGTAATGTAATTATGCAAGCATAGATCACAACACATATACATATATATTATACTTCATATTTTAATGAATAGTTTATCATTGTTAGAGTTCAATGTCAGAATTTAGAGATTTACATTATTTCAATTTTCTGCAATTTTAATAATGCTGGGGATAATTTTTGCATGTTTCTATATATGTACTTACCGGTTAATCAGCCCTCCGTTATCTGCTGGTTCTATATTTATGGATTTGAAGAACCTTGAATCAGAAGTATTCAAAAGATAAATTGGGTGTATCTTCACTTGAAAATGTACAGGCTTCTTTTTGCTTGTTTATACCTTGAAATGTTTAAAACAGAAGCCTTAAGAATCTAATTTCTCAGGCTCATCAAGGGATTTATATTCTCTTCTATTAACAAATTTTAAAAGAGAGAGTCAGAGCCTTTTCCGAAGTATTTCATATTTCTTCATGAATTACGGTTGAGTGTATTTTTAGATGAAAATAGAAAAGTTTTGTTCAGCTTCTTAGGAGATACATCATGAGCATATATTCTTCTCTGCATGACTGACCCAGGCTAAGAGAATGGAGTGCCCAATTAAGCACCCATGACAGAACAGACTTACATCATTCTGGTTACCTCCCTTGAGGCTGGTTCTCCATCGATGGAAGGGATGATCTTGAATACAATGAACTCTCAGTCAACTGTTTTAATAATTGGGTATTCTCACAGGCAAGAACATCCCCAAGGCCAGACAAATGTGCTGCTGCAGAAGCTGAACTCTAGGTCACAATCCTGATCATTCAGTTATTTACTCTTGCACTGCGATCTGTACCATAATTTCTTTTTTTTTATTTCAATTTATTTATTTGCATTCATTCACTGTACATCATTACAACATACAAAATGAGATTTTCCATCCAGAGTACACTGTATATTGTCTCAATCAAGCACATCAACAAACATGTTATTGTCAGCAAATGATCTTCCATTTCTTGTTTTCTGTATGTTTTGCTT
>NW_006200257.1:22380-29643 GCF_000334495.1 Tupaia belangeri chinensis
TCTTCTATATCTGAGATTCTATTTTCTGAATGATCTAGTCTGCTTTTAATACTTTCAAGGGAGATTTTGACTTCTTGTATTATAGTCTTCATCTAAAACAGTTCCATTTGAGTCTTTTGTAAAGTGTGTAATTCCTCTTTTAGATCTTGCAAGAATTTCCTCATTTCCTGGAACTCGTCAACTTTTTTCTCCTTTTTGTTTAGCAGTTCATTATCTCTCTTCTCTTCCATCTCTGTTAGCTTAGACATTATGAATGATCTAAATTCCTTATCAGACATTTCCATGATTTTTACCGAACTGCTTGTGGATGAAGAAGAGATACTCTTTTCCCTTGGAGGAGAGGTATTTTCTCGTTTTCCCATTTCTTGTGATTCGGTGGTGATTTCTTGTCATCTGATAGGTGGTGTGTTTCTTTCAAATTCTTGAAGTTCAGCCTTAATGTTCAGGAGCAAGCAGACAGAGGTGATCTAGAATCTCTTTGCTGTTCTGTTGTGATCACGCTAGCTCGTTTGTTGGAGGCTGAATTATCAGTAGGAAATCTTCATTCCCTGAAAAATCTAGTTTGCTGGAGCCATGTGGAACCTTCTTCTGAAGGCCCGGCTTCTTCTGCTGCTAGCTCGTTTGTTGGAGGCTGAATTATCAGTAGGAAATCTTCATTCTCTGAAAAATCTAGTTCGCTGGAGCCATATGGAAACTTCTTCTCTGTACCATAATTTCAAAAGGCCATTTTCTTACAATAACTAGAACCTATGATCTGGAAGGAACTTGAATCACATTTTATTTGTAGGTTTCATTTCCCACACAGGAGATTTATGTGAGGTCATTGAATATTGTATGTTATTGTAATTGACACATTTTTTCTCTAGGAGGAATAATTTCTTTAAATCATTTAAAATTAATTAAGAAATGAAATTTTTAAAATAATGAGTTACAACTTTGATTTGTTCTTGTCATAAATTTGTTTAATGAAGTTTCTTCCTTGGCATTCATTTTTAGGTTTGACAGAAATTGTTTAAAACTCAGTCATACTTTAATACCTTGGTCCAGGTTGTTTGTGATATGTCCCACTTGTCTCTTCTCTTATTTACCCATAATCCAACACAACCCACAGTCACTATGATAAAAGTTAATGGTTGGGAATAGCAGATGGCATAATGGGTACGTTCTGGACTCCCTTTCAGTCTATTGCAGTTTCAGTCCCAGACTTGGCAACTTACAACTCATTCCAGGTACATGTGTGTGGGAGCCCAAAATCCTGAGAGGAGAGTAGAGGAGAAGGGATTGTGATGTGGCCATTCCCTCAGGAGGTGATTTCTTTTTTCTGTCTCTCCATCTCTCTCCTTCTCTCTGGTAAGCACGGACACCCTAAAACAAAAATGTCTCATTAAAAAAAAGTAAAAACTTGGGACCTGCAAATAGCATAATGGTTACGTGACTGAACTCTCACATAGTCAACTACAGTTACAAGTCCTGGACTGGGCGGCTTAAACTCATGCCAGTCACAAGTTTGTGTGTGCCCAAGATCCTGAGAGGAGAATAGAGGACAAAGGATTGTGGTGTGGCCATCCTCCCTGAAAGGTGATTTCTCACTTTCTGCCTCTGTCTCTTTCTGGCCAGCATACAGGAAAAAAAAAAAAAAAACAACCCTGAATGTTCAATGCCAGAATTGCATAAATCAGCTCTACTACTTTAGGTCCTCTCTTACATTTTCCTTAGCCATTAGTTGATGTTCCTGCTGCATCTGGACTTGTCATCAACTTCATGTGGTACACGTAACTGTTTTGAAACCTGTGAGTAATAAGTGATATGCCTTCTGTCTAATAATTTTTTTTTGGAGAGGTTTTTGCTATAGGGGGTGTGTGCTCGCCAGACAGACAGAGAGAGACATAGAGACAGAAAGTGAGAAATCACCCCCTAGGGGGGATGGTCATGCTGCAATACCTTCTCCTCCATTCTCCTCTTGGGATCTTGGGCACACACGCACACGCACCCGGCGTGAGTTTTAAGCCACCAGGTCCGGGACGCGAACCACGATCGACTACGTGGGAGTCCAGCAACATAGCCATTACGCTAACTGCTGGTTCCCATGTCTAATAAATTTTGATTTCACTGCTTCACTGTGTCTCATCTGACACACACATACCCAAACCTAACTTCTTTCTGGTGAGAAATGTCTTAGAGAGTAACTATCTTGGCACAATTAAATTGGACACAAGTCACAGAAACCTATGGATCATAGATGTTGGGAGCATGGGAAAAGTGACTTTTCATTCATTCCAACTCCTTCCAAACTCAAGGCAGATAGAATGAAGTTCAAGAAAAGGGCTAAATAGAAGTACAAAATAGAAACTATGGTTATTCAAGGGGGGGGGGAAATACACTTTCCATACTGATTTCTTTTTTTTTTTTGGAGAGGTTTTTGCCATAGGGCACGTGTGCTCACCAGACACAGAGAGACAGAGAGACAGAAAGTGAGAAATCACCCCACAGGGAGTATGGCCAAGCTGCAATCCCTTCTCCTCCATTCTCCTCTCAGGATCCTGGGCATGCACGCACACATGCCCAGTATGAGTTTTAATCCACCGGGTCCGGGATGCGAACCGCGGTTGACTACATGGAAATCCAGTGACATAGCCATTACGCTAACTGCTGGTCCCCATACTGATATTTTCAAAGGCTTTATTAAAGTGATAAGAGCAAGAAAAGCTTAGGAAGCTTTTTGGTAACTTGAATGGTTTCCAACCTTAGTACTTAATGTTGTATTCTAAACAACTTTTCTAAAATATGGCAATAAAGTTATCATTTTATCTCATGGTTGATTTTCCAAATTTACTGTATAACCAAGATATTAAGTGTTAAAAATACATATATGATTTACAGTAATTTATATGCAATGAGATATTTTGATAATATTTTGAAAAGTTCTCAGAATGGTTTGGGGCTTGAAGTCTAGTGTAGATTAATATAGTTTGATTTACTTTCACCAGTCATGGTCAACAATCTGAGTATACAAGTTTTCTCACACTTTGTTTCTACAGATTTTAGACATTTAGTCATTCTTTTGTAAATATCTACTGAGAAACTACTATAAGTATATGTATTCTAGGTTCTCAAGATAAAACACAGAACAGAACAAATAAAAGTTCCTGTCTTCATGATCTTAGATTATTGTCAGGGTGGAAGAAAATAAATAACAGATCAACAAGTAACTAGATAACATGTTTTATTAGATTTTTATACATATTATACAGACATGAAAAATGAAACATGATAAGGGAAATTCTTAATCTGCTGGGAATTTGGATTTTACATAGCTGTTGAAAGTAGGCTTTTTGGAGAGAACCATGTTTGAATAAGTCCTAGAAGGCTATGATGGAGACAGTCACATGCATCCACATGAAGAAGGGGGTCTACTGAATTTGAGGAACATTAAGCTTTCCAGCAAGACATGATTACAGAGACTAGAAGATAAGGTTTTAGAAAAAGAGATGAACTTCATTTAAAAATATATATAATCATCATTATTACTATTTTTTAAAATTTCTTACAGGCATGTGAGCTCACCTGAGAGAGACTGAGAGAAAAGATAAAGAAAAAGTGACAAAGCAAGCTCCAGGCCAAACCATAGTTGGCCATATAGAAGTCCAGCACCTTAACATTGCCACCTGCTAGCCCACTGAACTTCATTTTATATGAGAGTGTAATAAAGTACCATTGAAGAATTTTGGTCAAAGGAAACACAAGAGTTAACCTACCTATAAGATCACTCTGATCTCTATATTAGGATTCAGTTGGATGAAGTGGTGTTGAAGGGGTCAAAGAAGAAGCAGGAGGATTAGTTAGGGAGTAAATTTCAGTGACCTAGATGAAAATTTAATTTTCATCTCAGAAAGGATCTCAGGAGAGGAAACAGTAAAGTCTGTGTCTTGGTCTGTTCCCACTGCTATAACAAAATACCAAAGACTGTATGATTTGTCAAAAATAGAAATTTATTTATCACAGTTTTGGAGGCCAGTAAATTCAAAAAGCTAGCAGATTCAGTGTTTGGTGAGGTCCTTTCCTTTATAAATGTGCCTTCACATGGTAGGAGGGGCAAAGCTTGTGTCTTTTCATATCAGAAGGGAGAAGAGAGTCAACTCACTTCCTCATGTCCTTTGACAGAATTCTAACTGCAATCATGATAGCAAATTCCTTATCATCTACTCACCTCTCAAAGGCCCTATATCTCAATATCATTACTTTGGGGTTTAAATTAAAACATACAAATTTTGTGAGAGTACCAATATCCATGCCATAGTAGAGTGACTTAAAAGTATTTGGACTGGGGATCCAGCGTTACCATAATGGCTATGTCGCTGGACTCCCACGTAGTCGACCGCTGTTTGCATCCCAGACCCGGTGGCTTAAAACTCACATATGCGTGCATGCCCAAGATCCCGAGAGGAGAATGGAGGAGAAGGGATTGTGGCATGACCATCATCCCCTCTGGGGGGTGATTTCTCGCTTTCTGTCTCTATGTCTCTGTCTGTCTGACGAACACATGCGCCCTATAGCGAAAACCTCTCAAAAAAAAGAAAAAAAGAAAAAAAAAGAAAAGAAAGTATTTGGACTAAAATCTCATAGATGAATTGCTACCCCTTTACCCCTTTAGCAGAAGTAGCCTGCAGGCATGGAGATGGTGTAGAATTAAAGGACATGAAGGGATGTGGAATTTTTGTTAGACTTCTGAATCTGAGATGTTTATTTGACAAGAAAGTATAAATCTAGACAAATAAATGTATGAGTCTTGAGATAGAAAGCATAGCACAGGGAGATAAAAATCTGTGGGTAATCAGCATTTAGATAACTTTTAAAGCTATAGGATTAAAGGCGCTGATGTTATAAGGAATTGCAGAGGGAAAGAAGACCTGGGTCTGAGTCCTGGTGTTCTATAACCTTCAGAGGTTACAGGGAAAAGGTAGACTGACAGAGTGACTCATGAAACAAGAGGAAATCAAGAAACCAAAAGTAGGAAAGTGAATAAAGTTTTATCAGAAAGTCAGATTGATCAAATATTTCTAATACTGTTGATGGATTTACTTAAATGATGGATGAGAACTGAACATTGAATTTATCAATATAAAGATGATTTGCAATACCGAAAAAAAAGTTTGTTCAGATGGAATGGTAAGAAAACCTGTTTGTAAAGGGTTAAAGTGGACCAATAGAAATTGAAATAGATAGTAAGTAAAATACTATTCCATGGTACTTTACTGTGAGAGAGAAGAAACTAATAGAAAAATAGCTGCAAAAAAGTAAAGCTAAGGGCCAACTTGTGGTATAGTGGTTTGAACAGACAAATCACACATGACTGACTGGATTGAGTCCCAGACCTGGAGGATTGAAAACCATGCTGGGTACCAGCAGTTGGCATAATGGCTATGTCATTGGACTCCCATGTAATTGATTGCAGCTCAAGTCCCGGACCTGGTGGCTTAAACTCACACCAGATACGTGTGCAAGCATGCCCATGATCCCAAGAAGAGACTGGAGGAGAAGGGATTGCAGCATGGCCAACCACCCTAGGGAGTGATTTCTTGCTTTCTGTCTCTCTCTTTCTGATGAGTACATGGGCCCTATAGCGAAACAGACAAACAAACAAACAAACTCTCCAAAACAACAACAACAACAAAAACAAAAATAAAACAAACCATGCTGGATGCCTGTGCTTACCCAAGGTCCTGAGGGGAATATGGAGAAGGGATTGTGGCATAGCCATTCCCTCTGGGGGGTGCTTACTCATTTTTATTTTTTCCCTCTCTGTCTCTCTTCAATAAATGTATGTGAGCTATAGCAAACTAAAAATAAATTAATTAAATAAAAAATTTTAAATGACCTTAACAGAAGGACTAGCAGATGGTGTAATGGTTACGTCACTGGACTCCTATATAGTCGATCATGATTTGAGTTCCAGACTCTGTGACTTTAAACTCACACCTGGTGTGCATGCATGTGTTCCTAAGATTTTGAGAGGAGAATAGAAGATGAAAAATTGTAGTGTGACCATCCTCCCAAGAAGTGATTACTTGCTTTTTGTCTCTCTGGTGAGCACATGTGACCTATAGGAAAAATCTTTCTTTAAAAAAAAGAAAGTAGGCTTAATAAAAAAAATTTTTTTTTAATTTTTTAAAAATTTTACTTAACAAATAATAATCAGTTATATATTTATGGCATGCAATGAGACGCTTTAATATATGTATATATTGTGGAAACTTTAAACCAAGCTAATTAACATGTCTATCACCTTACTTATCATTTTCTTTTCTTTCAGTGAGAATGCTTAAATTCTATTCTTTAGCAATTTTGAAATGTATATTGCTATAATCTACAGTCACCATGCCAGAACTTATTCCTCTTGTCTGTCTGGAACTTTCTACAATTTGACTACATTTCTCCTTTCTTCATTACTCCCAGTCTCTGGTAACTAGCATTTTGATCTGTATTTTTCTCTTCCCTTTTTTAGATTTCACATTTAAGTGAGATTATAAACTAGTTGTCTTTTTGTGCCTAGCTTATTTCACTTACCATAAATTGTTATAGTCATTTTCTAAAATAGGACAGAGTTTACTCAGAAAACTGAAAATAGAATTACCACATGATCCATCAATCTCACTTCTTGGTATTGTGGACAGAAGTCTGATTGCTTTTTTTTTATTTTTCCAAAGTCCTTTCTAGAGGCCTAGGGGGGGGTTCATGCCCATAGATGTTAACAGATCATTTTGGCCCATTTTTAACAGGATTCTTCCTACATCCTGCCCTTGGCATAGTATCAGAATATCTTGTGATGTATATTAAGTCTCTGTTAAAGTACATTCGTTTCTCATCTCAGCAACCTTCTTTTTCCAATTACCATCCTAAAAATTCTAAAGCTACCTATACCCTACAAGTCCCCACTTACATGTGTCCCAACTCTTTGTGCCAGACTAATGGAAAACTTTTCACTAAATTCCAAACTTTGTCTCTCACTCTCAAAATCAAGTAAAAGGAACTCCTGTACCTGATCACCTGAAGAGAAAGACATGTTTGACTCCTCTCGGGGCCTACACCACTCATATTCTACTTGGAAATAAAACGTATTAGAGTTTTATTTTAGAGTTGCTTATTCTCCATCGACAGTATTTATTTATCCAAAGATATTTAAGCCAGTATGTAGAAGAAATATCTTTACTGCCACGTCTATTGAAACATAATCTACAATAGCCGAGATATGACAGCAGATCAATG
>NW_006200257.1:29788-40966 GCF_000334495.1 Tupaia belangeri chinensis
GTTTTTTTTTTTTTTTTTTTTTTCCTCATCACATGCTATAGGGCATGTGAACTCCCTGGGCATTTGAGCTCACTGGAGGGATGGAAACCAAGAAATCACCCTTCCCCTCAATGAAAATGGTCATACCACCATCCTTTCTCTTCCATTCTCCTCTTGGCGAATCTATGGTAACAAGTCCATGTAGGTACAGATGTAGAGGATGGGCAGATAGGGTGACCTGAGTTTGTAAAAATTCTTTTTTGATTGGCTCATGATTTCCCTGTGAGGTAGAAAGTAAAGTCATAGATTGAGACTGAGGAAAGAGGAAATGTTGAGGTTATGAAGATGAAGAGAAAGGTGGGAAACAGTGCTTTAGGACCATGAGCGAAGAAATGGACTGTGGACCCACAGTGGGGCGCTCGCAGTGAGGGCCCACTTGAGATCCAGGTGATGAGTTTCTGTAGTCTCACAGTCACACTCACAGGGTAAGGTACAACTTGGGTAAAACAAAAAATTACAATTTATTGACCTTCTCTGAAGACATAGGCAAATAAAAATATCCTCTAGGACCAGGTTAAACTTCAGTGGAGACTTAAACTAGAGTTTGCTTGATCACCACTTTGTCTCTTGATTTTTTTTTCTTTTTTGGAGAGGTTTTTGCTATAGGGTACGTGCACTCACCAGAAAAGCAGAGAGAGACAGAGAAACAGAAAGTGAGAAATAACTGCCCCAGGGGATGGCCATGCCACAATCCCTTCTCCTCCATTCTCCTCTCAGGATATTGGGCACAGATGCACACGCGCCCGGCATTAGTTTAAGCCACTGGGTCCAGGTCTCTAACCGTAGTTGACTACAAGGGAGTTCAGTGACATAGACATTATGCTAACTGCTGGTCTCTGTCTCTTGATTCTTTTTTGGAAGGACCGAAAAGTGTTGGGTTTCAATTAAGAGTTCTACAAATAGTCTAATTTTTAGTGTCTTCTAATAGATTTCAAAATATCTTAAATATGGAGGCAGTCCAGATACTGGTGCTACCCTGAAGCTATGTTTAGAGCGGCATCATGTTTGTTTCTAGCTCTTCATTTCACTAGAAAAATGTTTTGTCTTTATCATATTTACCATTGGAAATGTGATTTCAGTCAGTGTTCAGGATCAATTTTTTTGTAGAGTTTTTTTCCCCCCTCAGGATGTGTACACTCACCAGAGAGAGAGACAGAGATAGTGAGAGGCAAAGTGAGAAATTATCCCCAAGGGAAGATCTCCACACCCAAATCCTTCCTCTTCCATTGTCCTTCCAGGATCTAGGGCACACATGCACACAACACACCCAGCATTGTTTTCAAGCCACTGGGTCTGGGATTCACACTGCGGTTCGCCATGTGGAAGTCCAATGACATAACTTCTACATAATTTGCTGGCCCCTACAGAATCAGGTTTTTTTTTTTTAGAGGTTTTTGCTATAGGGTGCATGCTCTCGCCAGACAGACAGAGAGAGACAGAGAGACAGAAAGCGAGAAATCACGCCCCAGGGGGGATGGCCATGCCACAATCCCTTCTCCTCCATTCTCCTCTTGGGATCTTGGGCACAGATGCACACGCACCTGGCGTGAGTTTTAAGCCACTGGGTCCGGGACTCGAACTGCGGTCGACTACGTGGGAGTCCAGCGACATAGCCATTACGTTAACTGCTGGTCCCCAGAATCAATTTTTAATACCACTTTTCTTACCATTTCATTTTCACATAGAAATTGTTATACTTCATGAACCATGAGACTGGCTTATTAACATCCACTCTTTCATAGATGATTTCCAATCACAGACGACACAGCTGTTATCTAAATTGGCAGCTATCTGTCAAAGGAGGATTAAATAGTTTGGAACCAATTCTTAAAATCCACTGGTTCTTTCCAAGAAAGCCATTTGACAGTGCTTTGGTGATTCCCCAGCAGATCATTCAGTCTTCCTCTTTTCCACAAACTGATGTTCTTTCAAGTTCACTTAAGGCAGAACACAGATAAAGGAGATGTGCTAGCAGGAAGACAGTGAACTGATGAGACATCTGCTCCCTTAATCGAGGATGAAGTGAGAGAATTCCAAATTATTAGTGACCAGTTACAGAAGAATGGTCTGAGATAAATCAGTATTTGAAAAATGACCTGATCTGAGACTTCAATGGACCTTGGAAAAACGTCACTTTCAAACCCACAATTAAAAATGATGACATAGAGACAAGTAGCAGTGACACATCAGATGATGGCAATGTGTGAAAGATTTCCTAACAGTTTAGAAATGGTGGCGTGATATGTCTCATACAGTTTGAGGTGAACTGTAAAAATGATGAAGTATAATTTATGTAGTGAAAACTCCATTAGAAGGTGACTTTTGGAGGGAGACTTCATTATGAAGATAACCAAGAATATTGTGTTGGACTGTGTTGAGCATTAGTTCTTTATAAATAAATGTTATAAAAATGAAGAATTTGTTTGATCCAACATTGGCTTTCTTTATTGCTGCAGCATTTCTCTGACAAGCAATGTGACAATGTAACAATGAGATGTTCTCATTTAATAAACTGTTGTGTGATGTTTTGCTAAAAAAAAAAAGGGAGAGAGAAAAGATAAAGCCATTTTTAGAGAAGCTTACTTTTTTTCCATGAGTAAGAGAAACAGAGAGAAAGAGACAGTAAGACAGACAGAGTCAGAGACAGAACAAGATAGCACTACTAACTGGATCTTGATGCCGTGTCCCACCCCCACCTGCAGCCAGGCCTGAGTCGTGAGCATGTGCATGTTCGATGTTCTCAGGGAGGCTTTCAGAGGAAAACCTAGAACTTCCCAGGTGTGTCAACCTCTCAGAACTTCATGTTTAACCTCTGCAGCACCATCTAACCCACAGATGAGGACACAGATCTATTTCTTATATTTCTTGTGGTATAAAAAAAATAGAAATCTCACTTGCATGTGGAATCTACAAAAGTCTAATTCTTATAAGAAGTAGTATGAGGGTTACCAGAATGAATGAAGAAAAGGCAAATAATGATCAAAGAGTACAAAGTTTCAGTTAGGCAGGAGAAAAAAGTTTGAGAGATTTCTTGCAAATCCTGTTGACTATAGTTGATGATAATGGTGTATTCTATATTCCAAATATTCAAACAAATAAACATAAAATGTTCATGCTTGGGCTGGCAGGTGGCATGGTGATTAAGATGCTAGATTCCCACATGATTGACCACAATTCTAGTCCCGGACCTGCCAGCTAGCTTTCTCTCTCTCTCACTGGTCAAATTGAAGAATAATAATAAATAAGTAAAATGAAATAATTCTTCAAAAAAGTGTTCTCACTACAAAGAAATGATAAGCCTGGGACATAATAGTATTTTCATTACTCAGATTAGCTCATTCCACAATGTACACATGCATGGAAACATCTCAGAAAAAAATATGTAGTTATTATTTGCCAATTAAAAATAAATTTAAATTAAAGAATTACAGTAAGCTCTGTTTTTACCCTGGTTTAGGGCTGTATTGTTAGGAATAGTGACTTAGCTTTCAGCTAGTTTTAGGGGTGGTATCATGACTATATCAAGTGAGTCTTCAAATTATGGCACCAATATTTGTTATATGAATGAGAACTATTAAGATTTAAATTGTCTAATCTTGTTGGAAACATTACATTTTATAATAGGGGAAATAAATCAATACTGATTTCAGCAGATTTAGAAATCATATTATTTCTATTTACACATAAATTTACCACTTCAGGTGGCCTTTGATCCTTTCAGTAGATACAGAATTCTGTCTGGGCTTATTTTCCTTCTGAATAAAGGACTCAATCAATGTTTTTTGTCATGCAGGCTAGTGCTGCTAATGCATTCCTTGACTTGTATATCTAAAAGTGTTTACCTCACATTTCATTAAAAGATATTTTTGCTGAATATCAATTCTAAGTTGACAAGTTTTGTCTGAATAGTTTAATGATTTTAGTGTAAAATTTTAAAAATACTGCCCCTCTGTCTTCTGGTTTATGTTGTTTCTGGTGAAAACACTGTATGTCTTCTGTCTTTGATTTTAAAATTTTCTTTTTACCACTACTTAATCAATTTATTATGATGTATCCTGGCATTTTTTTGTTATTGTTGTTTTTCCAATATCCTGAGGTGTGCCGTTAGGTTGCCTATTTGCCAACTCTCCATCTTTCCATTTATTTTTTATGCACACTAATTACTATGAACATTTCTTTTGGAGAGGTTTTTTTTCCTATAGAGCGCATGCACTCGCCAGAAAGAGAGAGACAGAAAGCGAGAGATCACCCCTTAGGGGGTTGGCTACACCACAATCCCTTTTCCTCCATTCTCCTCTTGGGATCTTGGGCATGCGTGGGTTTATAATTTTCATAAAATTTGAGGAAATTTTGGTAGGTTGAAAGTATTTTACTGTGAGTTTCTGCAGAATATTCTCTCACATCATACAATTTTATACAGTAGAAAGTCCTCAAAACTGAGAATATCACCAATCCCAGGTTAGAATTGGCAATAACTAAGTAACTAATCACATGTGAAGTTCAGTTCCAAAAAAGAATTCTTATCACAGAAATAGTGATCTATTTTATTTGGACCAAACAAAACTAAAATATTGTAAGAAGAAACTGGGCAAGAAAATGCAGAAACCCTCCTGCTCATGGTGTTATGAGAATTGTTGCACCTTTCTCTGTACATTATGATGACATAGTAGAGTGGTTGCAGGTGGTGACAGGTCATAGGCCATGTCTGAGAGTGAAGACAGTATCACCGAAAAGTATGTGCTGAAAAGTTGTGTCATGTCATTTTTATATGAAATGATGGGACCAGCAAATGACATAGTGGTTATATCACTGGACTCCCACATGACCAACTGCAGTTCAAATCCCAGAGCTGTGGCTTGAAAATCACACCTGACACGTGTGCATGCAGGCCTAAGATCTCAGGATAATAATGGAGCAGAAGAGATTGAGGTGTGGCCATCCACTCTGGGGTGTGATTTCTCACTTTTCCTCTTACTGTCTCTGACTCTCTTTCTCTAGCTAGAACATGTGCTCTATGGCAAAACCTCTTAAAGAAAGGTAAAAGAAAAAAGAAAATGACCTTCCTGTCTGCCATTAAGTCAGTTATTAATTTGAGCATTATAATGGAGGTGTTGAAAACACTGGTGAGCACAAGGTAACTAGGGAAGAAGTACATATGTTTATCGACTAGCTGCATGTTTTAGAAATTATGATAATCAGTTTCCCAACTAATAGTCAGGTAATAGAGTAAGGAAAGAAAAAAAAAGTATGAATTTTGAACTTTCTTGTTCTGAGATCTGAACTGGAGAATTGTGAATGAAGCATGGCACTATTAATAATTACATAGTGATTGATAGGCATAAACCAGGATGACCTAGAAGATTCAAGATAAAGTGTCACACTGACGATGGGCACTCCTCAGCTCTGGACAGTGCATGGAATGCCATTGTGGGTACTCCATGAGATTATTCACCAAAACTAATTAGAAAAATGGATTTAAAATATTTTCGTAAGCAGTGAAGAATTAACTATGATACTGCCATAAATCTACTCTGTATTGTAAAACTCCTTAGTATACCAGTAGGTTATACAAACATCTTGTAATACCGACCTCTAGAAAAGAATATTTGATTTTAGAATAATGACAAATAATAGAAAAATCAAGCTTTGCACAGTGGCAGTATCATAGCCAATGAGGTTTATCTGAGGCACGATTATTGCTAATTGAAAATAATAGAAAAATCAAGAGAATAGATAATAATAGTGATAGTAACACCAAATAATATCTATTGTTAATAATGTCATAATATAAATAATAATTTAATAATAACAGATATTGCGACCTTCATTTTAGATAAAGAAAGTAAAGCACTAAGGACCAGCAGATGGCAAAATGGCTACATCACTGGACTCCCATATAGTCTACCATGGTTCAAATCCTGGACCCAGCAGTTTAAAACACACAGGGTGCATGTATGTGCATGCCCAAGATGGAGAAAAGAGGAGAAGGAATTGTGGCATGGCCATCCCCCCAGGGGTGATTTCTTGCTTTCTATCTCTCTGGTAAGTGTGCGTGACCTATAATAAATTAAAATAGAATTAAATAAAAAATAAATAAACAAAATTAAATTCATAAAAAAAGGAAGTAAAGCACTGAGCAGTTGAGTAATGGGTACAAGCTCATACCTCCAGAAGCAGCCTATATTGATTTTTTTCTTATTTAAAAAATTATTTAATTTTATTTATTAATATTACTATTTAAAATTTCTATAGGGCTTGTTTTCTTACCAGAGAGTGACAGAGACACAGAGAGAAAGAGAAAGCAAGGGGAAATGAGAAAACAAGCCACTAGGTCTGGGACTCAAACTGTGGTTCGCCGTGTAGAAGTCTAGGGCCTTAACCACCATGCTACCTGTCAACCCCTGTAAGCTGTTTTTTTTCTCTTAAATACTGTATTATGTTACTATTTTGAAATATGGAACTCTTTATTATTTTTAAGAGAGAGTTTATTTATTTTCTTTTGAGAGATTTTTTTTTTCTATAGGGCACATGAGCTTGCTGGAAAGACAGAGAAACAGAAAGCAAGAAATCACCCCCATACACCCAGTGAGAGTTTCAAATCACTGGGTCCAGACCTCAAACTGATTAACTACACAGAAGTCCAGTGAGGTAACCATTACACTATCTGCTGGTCCCAAAATAGGGAATTCTTTAAATTACTTTATTGTAGAGTTTATTTGGGAACAGATTATAAAATGCATACTAGTGAAGATTGATGACACTAATACCTCATAGAAAGTCAGAAGAAATAATTTTAGATAAAGAGGATTTTGCTGAAGAATGCTAACATTGGTAATAGACGAGAGAAGTGCCAATGTTTAACTTCAGAGCAATAAAAATTTAAAGAAAATGCATCTAGTGCATAACATGGTATGCCAAATCGTTCAATCCAAACACAAAGTAAAAAATATTAAGAGTAAAACATTATATTTGTGACTTTTATTAGGTAAATAATTCTTGTATGTGATAAGAGCATAATTCATAAAAATAATAAATTACCTTTTGTAAAAGTTAGTACTTTACAGTAGAATAAGTTATATGACTAGGGGAAAATTCAAGATTTGAGAATGTACAGGTAGTATCTATGTGTCTCTAAGGAGTATCTAAGTATGTGTGTTTGTAAAAGTAGGAGGTTAAAGGTATTGACAGCTACCTTCTTAAACTGATAAGGCTAGCTTGAGTGAAGTTTGGTTACCACGAGGCATAATACTGAAGTGGACTATTAGTAAAACTCTGGGTTTTGATGTTCTTTAGACACTGCTAGGATGATTCATTTACTCAAGGTTACTTCTTTTTTTAAGGTTTTTGCTACGGAGTGCCCGTGTTGATGTGTTGACTGGAGACAGACAGAGAGTAGGAAAGAGAGAAATAAACCCCCAAGGAGTGGTACCATGCTGAAGTCCCTTCTCCTCCAGTCTTCTCTTGGGATTTTGGGCACATCTGCACACACCCCAGTGTGATTCTCAAGTCGCCGGTCCAGTACACCAACTGCGGTCAGACATATGGGAATCCAGGGTCTTAACTACTACACCACCTGCTGGCCTGAGTTACTTAAATTTACATCCTAGATAAAAACACTTAATTGAGACCAGCAGATGGTGTAATAATTATATTGCTGGACTCCCACGTGGTCAACCATGATTCAAGTCTCTGACCTAAAATCTTGAGGAGAATAGAGGAGAAGAGTTTATCACATAGCCATTCCCCCTGGTGGAAGGGGTGATGCTTTCCATCTCTTTCTCTCAATCTCTCTGGTGAGTGCAAATGCCCTATAGCAAAAATCTCTCTCTCTCTCTCTCTCAAAAAAAAATGAACCAAGTGGAAAACAGAATATGAGCCTTCCTGTGAGTGCTATCTTCTGCTGAAATTTAAGTATCGTCTTCATTTGATGATGTATTAATATTTTTTTTCTCTCTGCACCCATACATCAGAAAAAGAGTGCTATTTTAGCTTTCTTTTCTCTGTCTTCATTTCAAAACCATTCTCCCTCCAGAAATGTTAGCCCCTAACAAGCCAGCTGGTACCAGTATGATCTTGCTCGTTATTGATTTTACTGATTTACCTGTTCTCCATACAGAGTTTTGCTTATAGTCTATATTCGGACTATAAATGCTCAACTTAAGTTTTCTTTCTTCCCAGCTCAGATTTTCCCGAAATCTAACCTAACACTACATGGACTACATTGTTTTCCCTTCAGTTCTTCAGAAAGCTGGAGATTCTCAGGGGGTAAGTTTTCTAAACTCCTTTGTCACTGTAACATTTTGGAGTCTTCAGGGATATGGTGCCTGAGTCACACTAACTCAAAGCTGGAAAGTAATACCTAGAGGCATCAGAACCTCACTATGGACAGAGGGTTAGCAGCATTTAGCTAAAATCTGTTTAGAAATGCCTTTGGGAATAAAATTTCTTGGAACTTTCAATGACCTGTTAATTCTCAAGTTGTCACTTTCGTATATGTTCTTCCCTTCCAAACTAATTTTCTTCAGTTATAAGGATACAATGACTCTCAGGACTTAAAATGTATGTTAGGTTTTGAAGGTTTTTTTTCTTATAATTTATTTATTTTTGGCTCAGTTCTTGTTAAGATGTTAAGTGGGCATTCAAAATTCCCACCTGCTTTCCCAAGGACTGAATGTTCTTTTGTTTGAATCACTGATGATTCTGGTAAATATTTAAAGTCCACTTCCCTTACAAATAGGCAGAAGAGTTAAGTTATTTTGAGATTTCCAAAATATTTTCAGATAGCTAATCTGGGTGTGTTTGAATTTCTGTCTTTAATTCTCTACATTTTATTTCAGATTTTTGATGCTCAAGATCTGGCCAAGTAAGTGTCTGAAGAATTTGTCCTGGTGCAGTTTTATTTTTGTCTAATAAGAGAGTCACTCAGACTTGATGGCCAATAAATTAATCCTAACACTTTGTATCAGGAAGAATCACAGCAACCATGTGCTAGGCTGATTATATGCTATTTACATTTATTGTATATGAGTTTATTCTAATGAGTATAACTTCTCTTGCAGCATATGATAATTTAATTACTATAATACTAATTTAGTTTTAATTTTGCATTATTTATAAGCAGAATTTCAGTTAAGAACTATAATACAATCCAAAGTAAAGCAGCTCCAAGTTGACAGGAAATTACATTTTTTTATTCTCCTTATTTCTATTAAAAATAACACAGATTATTTTTGAATATCTGCTACAATGAAGAATTTTATGTTTTTCACAAACTTTACTTCCTAAAATATTCCAGTTGTATATGAGTCAATTGACGTAAGTTGTATAGTCCTACATTCTTTTTTTTATCCTACATTCTATTGCTATAACAGAAAAATGAATGTATGGCATAATTTTTATTCTCCTTATTTCTATTAAAAATAACACAGATTATTTTTGAATATCTGCTACAATGAAGAATTTTATGTTTTTCACAAACTTTACTTCCTAAAATATTCCAGTTGTATATGAGTCAATTGACGTAAGTTGTATAGTCCTACATTCTTTTTTTTATCCTACATTCTATTGCTATAACAGAAAAATGAATGTATGGCATAAAGTGTACTTTAAATAAAGAACTTCTATTTTTATTGTGTTGACTGTACATTCCAAAGAGCATGCATAATTTTTACTTAATACCATTATAAAAATTTTTCACTATATTTACATAGTCTAGTAACTAGTGCTAAGAAATGCCCTAAAATAAACAATCTATTATTATATTTACTTTGTTCACCAACAGATCATATAAATTAATTGAAGTTTACTCAATCACATTCATTAAATTCATGTTGTAATAATTTTTATATATTTCCCCATGGGGTTTGGTTGTGTTAGGCCGAGTTAGCATAATCACCGCCATGTTAGGGAATGCTGGGGAAGTTAGCTTAATCACTACCCTGTTGAGTCTTCAGGGACGGAGCCCACTTTGTTAGGGCCTCAAGGACGGGAACCAGGAGTCTGGGAACTCTCAGATAAGTGGAAAACGGGAGGGCCCAGCACCTCCGAGGCAAGGTCATCCAAATCCTTAGCTGAGAGCCCTTATCTAGACCTAAGCAGGTGGTGAGAGCTGGACCCTCGCATCTCATACCCCCCCTTCCTTTGTGTGTTACAGTCTAGAGAACATCCTGAACTATAAAAGATCCCTTTATCTTAGGCTTCGGGGTCCTTGTGAAGGCCTGCTGCAATGGGCTGAAACTTGGACCCCAGCTAGCTGGAAAAATAAAAGCCTCTTTTGCAGTTGCATTGTCGCTGTCTTTTCTGTGTCTCCATCAGTTAGACCGATCTCTGGACCCTTACAGTTGTATATTAGTACATGACAATTTGAGTGGTTACTAAGTTACACATTGAGGAAGAAATGTAAAAGGAACAAAAATCAGTTTTATAACCCATTTATTACACCTATTTTAGGTCTTGTATTCCCTCATTACATTTCTGGATTGTGCAATAACATCTTAACTGTACAGGAAAAGAAAATAAAGCTTAAAGAGGCAAAAGAGTAGCTCAATATATTACAACTAATTAGTTTATTTATTTGTTTTAAAAGAATTAACAATTTTCATGTTGTTTAGAAAAAACTTCTGATTCTTGGGGGATGTTAGACTAATACACTTTGAAATAGTTTTATAGAATAAGATCAATTTTTGCCAAATTATTGTAGTCAAAGTAAGAAACCAAAAAAATTATAAATGTTGCAAATAATATTTATTAACTTTATTACATAGTCTTCAACTTTTAAATAGTCATAAAGAAAAAAAAATCATTCCTTTGAGAATAAAACAACAACAAATAAATCTAGACCTTTTACTTACAAATATGACAGGGCTTTAATTTTTTTAATTTTTAGAATGTATGTATTTATTTTATTTTTTTAAATTTGCATTTAATCATTATAGAGCTTTACAGGGCACTATATGATCAGTTTATTTTATGTTCCTCAACATTTCTACTTCTGTTGCCATTGTTCTAACCACTTATTCAATGGTTAATTAATATAATTTATTTTATTGTTCATGACTTCAGTTGTTACCTGGAGCTTTCGTTCTGTCTCTATGGTAAAGTAAATATTTTTATGACAACAGTAATTTTTATCTCAATTTC
>NW_006200257.1:41082-55107 GCF_000334495.1 Tupaia belangeri chinensis
AATACTGTCTTAAGGAATTTATATTTCATAAAACAGAAGGAAGAATTATTTCAAAATGATTTAAAATCATTTAGGAAATGATTTAGGGGAAAAAATGAACTGGGAATTTTGATGACCTGTTATCTTTCATATTCTTTTGTACAGAAATGAGGATTCAGGATTGCATTTTTTCTATTGCTACTCTTCTGGAGGGCTTTCCCTCATCCAGTTCTGATCTCAGGTAGGGAATGCAGGCCCAATCTAAGTAAGAAGACATGTTTTCTATCATTAACAATGTCTTGCTTTCTGATCCTGAGAAATTATTTATACATATATTTTTTAAATAATTATTTAATTTATTTATCCATTCGTTTATTTTAATTTGACCAGAGAGAGACAGAGAGAAAGAGAGAGAGAGAGAGAGAAAGTTAGACAGCAAGTTACCGGGTTTGGTACTCGAACCATGGTCAGTCATGTGGAAGTGTCCTGTACCTTAAGCGCCATGCCACCTGCTCGTCTTGAAATTATTTATATTTTAATTTGAATCTCTTTCATTGAAAAATCATATGTTATGATTAGTCATGTGAATTCCTCTATTAAATTATTTACAATGTACTTTATGTAATAGGTCTATATAAAACCATTGGTTTTATGTATAGATACTTTTGAAAAATTTGTATTATCCTACCTCAGAACAAAGATTCATATGAATTGTAATAATTAGAGGATACACCAATGTATTTCTGCCCCATGAACATTTTCAATACTCTTTTGTTACTGTCGTTGAACATTCTATGTCTGATCATTATTTTTGTTTTGTTCTTAAAAAGAAGATAGGAAACCATATAGCAATACTGAGGACAAAAAAGGAACAAACTAAAATTTCCTCTTGATAAAGTTAGAGTTTTGAATAATGATTTCAAATAGTCTAATGTGGATAGCTTTTTAAATTCATACTTTTTACCAATTTGCCATCTAACATTTTCTCAAAGCTTATAAAAAACAAGATTTTTATTTCATGAATCATTAGATATGATCCTTTCTTAATAATTTTGCTACAAAAGCTTTCCACGTTTTTAAAATATATACCAGTCGTTCATATATAACACTTAAATTATGGACTGAGGTAAAAAGTTTAATTTAGCTTTTATAAACCTACAAGAGTCAGGTAATACCTCATCTCTGGGTAAACTGAAAGAGATTAGTTGAGTATATTCTTCTCTCTTTCTGTTAATTTGATAATGTCTTAAGAATATACATGAAAGGGACCAGCAGCTAGCATAATGGCTACGTCGCTGGACTCCCATGTAGTTGACAGTGGTTCGAGTCCCAGACCTGGTGGCTTAAAAAAAAACTCAAGTCAGGCACATGTGTATGCGTGCCCAAGATTCCAAGATAGAGAGCAAGCCACCACATCTGGTACTCGAACCTTGGTCAGCCATGTGGAAGTGTCCAGCACCTTAAGCACCACGCCACCTGCTGGTCTCTAAAATTATTTATATTTTAATTTGAATCTCTTTCATTGAAAAATCATATGTTATGATTAATCATGTGATTTCCTCTATTATTTACAATGTACTTTATATAATAGTTCTATATAAAGCAAGCCACCACATCTGGTACTCGAACCTTGGTCAGCCATGTGGAAGTGTCCAGCACCTTAAGCACCACGCCACCTGCTGGTCTCTAAAATTATTTATATTTTAATTTGAATCTCTTTCATTGAAAAATCATATGTTATGATTAATCATGTGATTTCCTCTATTATTTACAATGTACTTTATATAATAGTTCTATATAAAACCATTGTTTTTATGTATAGATACTTTTGAAAAATTTGTATTATCCTACCTCAAAACAAAGAATTAATATCAATTGTAATAATTAGAGGCTACACCAATGTATTTCTACCCCCACAAACATTTTCAATACTCTTTTGTTACTGTTGTTGAACATTCTATGTCTGATAATGATTTTTGTTTTGTTCTTAAAAAGAAGAAAGGAAACCATATAGCAATACTGAGGACAAAAAAGGAACAAACTAAAATTTCCTCTTGATAAAGTTAGAGTTTTGAATAATGATTTCAAATAGTCTAATGTGGATAGCTTTTTAAATTCATACTTTTTACCAATTTGCCATCTAACATTTTCTCAAAGCTTATAAAAAACAAGATTTTTATTTCATGAATCATTAGATATGATGCTTTGTTAATCATTTTGCTACAAAAGCTTCCCATGTTTTTAAAATGTATACCAGTAGTTCATATATAACTCTTACATTATGGACTGAGGTAAAAAGTTTAATTTAGCTTTTATAAACCTACAGGAGTAGGATAATACCTCATTAGTGCGTAAACTGAAAGAGATTAGTTGAGTATATTATTCTCTCTTTCTGTTGATTTGATAATGTCTTAAGAATATATATGAAAGGGACCAGCAGTTAGCGTAATGGCTGTGTCGCTGGAGTCCCATGTAGTTGACCATGGTTCAAGTCCCAGACCTGGTGGCTTAAAAAAAAAACTCATGTTAGGCATATGTGCATGTGTGCCCAAGATTCCAAGAGGAGAAAGAAGGAGAAGGGATTGTGGCATGGCCATCCCCTCTAGGGGGTGATTTCTCACTTTTTGTCTCTCTGTATCTCTCTGTCTGTCTGGCAAGTGCACACACTCTATAACAAAAAAATAATAAATAAATAAATAAATTTAAAAAACACTCCAAAAAGAATATACATGAAATACAAAAAGCAAATCCATTCGTTTTTAATGTATTCATGTATGCAGGAAATAGTAGTGGGTGCTAATTAATCACAAAGTCTGTCTTAAATTTGCCTTCTGTATCTTCTCCTTTGGTTGATAATTGCTTTCTAGATTGTATATAAACTGAAAAATATTCTATTAAAAGTGATGACATAGGCATAATTCAAACATACTTAGAAAGCATAATGACCTTATTTTCCTTACTGCTTTCCATCACAAACTTGAACAAGAGGATTTTTCTTTTTTTTGTTTGGTTTTTGTTTTGTTTTTGAGGAAAATAAACATCTCTAAGATGTGAAATGCATAGGGAAAAAAGTTACTTATTACTTTTCACAGATTTATTCATTAATTGGCATTATTAATTATGCTGCATAGTTTTCAACCACTCTTTAATTTATCCAATGATGGGGACCAGCAGATAGCAAAATGCTTGCTTTGCTGGACTTTTATGGAGTTCACTACACATCAAGTCTCAGACCCAGTAGCTAAAAACTCATGCCAGGTGTGTGTGCATGTGCCCAAAATTTTGAGAGAATGGAGAAGGGATTGTAGCATGGTCATCACCCCGGGGGATGATTTCTTGCTTTCTATCTCTCTGGCAAGCACACAAAAATCTCTCTCTCAAAAAAAAAAAGTGATGACATTCATTTAGCATGACCAATAGGCAATGTTAGTACACATGGCAAAGAAAAATAAACTCTTCACAAATAGAAGTTCAACCACTCATGTGTTGGTGTTTAAGTGTATTTTGAATTTCCTGAGGATTTACTAGCTAATAATTCAGGCAATGTTATCAGCTCATATTAGAACAAAGAAAGTTGGTCTTGGACTGGCTCCATATCCTAGTGATTAAGGGAGTTGGATCCCACATGGCCAAAGGCAGTTTGAATCCCAGTTTTGGTGGCTTGAACAAAAACTCTGGTCATTTGTGTTTGTATACCCAGGTCCAGAAAGATGGAGAAATGGAAAAAAGTAATATTTACATATTTCATATTTATAGGAATTACAGGTAAAATGGAAGAAAAACAGTTATTCTTATTTTTCCATTACAAAATTAATTATACAAAAATAGATTTGTAAAATGACCATAAATAGAGAATATTAGAAAGAAAGGAGAAAAAAAGGAACAAAAGAAGAAATATATTTGGTCTTATGGATAATGTACACACATTTTCCAAAATATTAAAAGCATATTTTTGTCTTTGTTTAATTAAGCATTTGTTAGTTATCTAAATAATATAATTAATAATAATAAATGTTTTATTTAAAAAGTAATATTTACATATTTCATATTTATAGGAATTACAGGTAAAATGGAAGAAAAACAGTTATTCTTATTTTTCCATTACAAAATTAATTATACAAAAATAGATTTGTAAAATGACCATAAATAGAGAATATAGCTTAATTCCATAAGTCAGTATTTCATATTCTATATATGTATATTTTATTTTAGTAAATTTCACATTACCATGAGAATCTTTTATTTTTTTCACTCAAATTTATGTTTTCTTCTTTTCAGAAAACTCATTTGAACATAAGAAAACATCAACTCACATACATGAAAAACCAGAGAAATATCTCAGAATTTATTCTTCTGGGACTTTCTGATGCCCAGAACATATAAATATTTTGCTTTGTGCTCTTTTTGTTCTGTTATTATGTCCTAATGATAGGAAGTCTTCTGATTTTTATCTCCATTCTGTCCAGTCCTCTTTTTCACCAACCAATGTACTTTATTCTCATTTATTTATCCTCTATAGATATTTGGTATACCTCTAGCATTGTACCCAAACTGATTGGCAGCCTGTTAGGAGGGTCAAAAACTATTTCCTATGGTAATTGCATGTTACAGATCTTTACCATGCACTTATTTAGCAGTATTGAGGGCTTTATTCTTACCGCCATGGCTTCTGATCGCTATGTTGCCATCTGTACAGCTTTTCACTACAAGACTGTAATGAACGGGACAAGGTGCAATCTCTTAGTCCTGACTGCTTGGGCTGGTGGGGGTGTTCATTCCTTTCCTCAGTTATCTATGGCAATCCAGTTGCCCTTCTGTGGTACTAAGGAAATTAATCACTATTTTTGTGCTATCTTCCCTTTGCTGAAAGTTGCTTGTACTGATACCTATGTTATGGGTGTCCTTGTGGTTGCCAATCCAGGTGTGCTTGTCTCACTTACCTTCTTAGTCTTATTTGTTACTTATGTCATTATATTATTCACTTTAAGATACCAATCGGCAGAGGGAAGACGGAAAGTTCTCTCCACTTTTGGTTCTCATGTCACAGTGGTCATCTTATTTTTCGGACCTGCAATATTTGGGTACCTTAGACCTCCTACCACTTTCCCTGGAGATAAAGTAGCTCTACTGTTTTATACCATTACTGATCCTATGTTCAATCCCCTAATTTATACACTGAGAAACACAGAGATGAAAAACAGTATGAGAAAAATTTGGTGTCAAACTTTGTTTTTAAAGGAAGTGTA
Source organism: Tupaia belangeri chinensis (assembly GCF_000334495.1). Lineage (NCBI taxonomy): Eukaryota > Metazoa > Chordata > Mammalia > Scandentia > Tupaiidae > Tupaia > Tupaia belangeri. Next base: position 46,308 of record NW_006200257.1, read on the forward strand.
AAATGACTTTGAAGTGTAAAATGACTTTGAAGATACTAATTATCCAAACAACTGTACAAATATAAGAACTAGACATGAATAAAAGAACTATATGCTAACTAGTAGATTTTACCATCTTCCATGGAGTATGAGAAAAACAGGATTTCAAATTTTGAAGTAATAAATAATCAAATACTAATTCTTGCATTTGAAAAATATTTGAAAATTTAATAGATTATAAAGGTGGTATGGGAGATTAATTGCATAACAATCATCTTTGCAAAAGAAAATAGGATAATGTTATATTGATCATTGAATTATGATATAATTTTAAAAAGAGAAAGGAAAAAGGCTATAGTTGGAATCACAGAGGTAGATGGGGAATTAGAGAGTTAGAGATTATGTCACATATTAATTATTACACTGGTACACTATGAGGGAAAATTTCACTTTAAGGTTAAAGAACTGGTAATAAAATACTATTGCTATTGTGCCAGGGACCAGCCTCGGTGGGGGTGGGTTGGCTCGACGGAGGCAGTGCTGGAAGGAAAGGAAGACTAAGGCCTCGTGCCTTTTCATGCACGTCCTCAGCCGGACACTCCCAGAGATCACTCTCTGAGGAGTGACAACTGTTAGGAATCATTGTGCCTTTTTATTGAAAATGTGATACATGCAAGTAAATGGGAGAGGGGCTACGTGTTCTAATTATCATTTCATAAAGTTTTAACAATAGAAACCATTCAGGGTTTGATTAAGGGCAGGTCTATTAATCATCGATACAGTTCAACAATTGTTTGATTCAAGCAGTGCAGTTTCAGGAAACAATTCCAGCAAGCAGAGTTAACTATCAACCGATGTTCAGCAGCAGCTGTCTTATGATTACTGAAAGAAAATCTCAAGCATAGATATTAGTTCTTGTGGATTGTCATAAAGAATGATACTTATATAAGTCTACAGGGATTTAAAACTTAAGGAATCCTAATATATTTACCTATCCTGAAGGGGTGGAGTTAGTGTTCACTTGATGAGGGCGGGGATACAGCCTTTTCAACTGGTGGTGAAGTGACTAATAAGTTAATGAAAAACTTTAAAATGGGTTTATGGTGTTGTGGATACACTTGTGTAGCCTATGGCACCACTGTTATGTATTTTGTTAGAACATTAGTTACCATGGGACGAGAGCGTCCTGGGCCAGTTTCGGCCTAGTCCTATTGTACGTGAAAAGATTATTTATATTAAATGTGTCTTGAAGGGCCTTCCAAAGATCAGGAAGAACTTTAGCACACCCTTTACTGTGCCCAATGAAGCGTTGTAATTAACAGTAAGTGGTCAAGGTAAAGGGGAGCGGTTGGGGGACTTTTCGGGAAATCTTACTGCACACTCAAGATGTATGAGGGAGCTATGTAATTCTTTTATAGTAGTATATCAGGGAGTCAGAGGGGGGTCACTTCCCAGCAAGGCTAACACAGTCCCAGAGCGAATAGCAAGCGGCCTTGCCAACATGCTAAGTGACCCAAGCTTGTTCCAAGGTCGGGGGGGCATACAGTTGCAGCCTTGCCAACTTACTGAACCGACCGGAAGTGATGCTCAAAGGTTAAGGGGCTCAAACGGGTCCTGGAGCCCCACTGGGTTGGACTCCTCCACTATTGTACAACACATGTATTGGAAACTTAATTTTGCTCAGTTTTATGATGGTGCGAGAAAAGTTACATGCATGCAGATCACATGCTCCATAGCAATTAATGCTATACTGAACAATGATACACAGAAGACTTCAAAAAGTTTGTGAAACAAAATGGGAGACGGAGGTATAGTGAGAAGCTGACTAACACATAGAACATTGCATGCAGGTAAGTGGAATGACTTCTAGAGTACTGTAACACTGTTGAGTAACTACAGTTGTAATGATTTAGTATATATTTCAAAATATCTAACAGAGAGAACTTTCAATATCTACATAAAGGAATGATAAATGTTTGAGATGGTGGATATGTTGGTTGTCCTGACTCATGTATTGAAAAAACAACTATGTATCCCATAGGTGTATACAATATTAAACATCAATTAAAGTTAAAATATAAGTGACTTTTTTGTGATAGTCAAGCTATTATGACTTTGCATATAATACACATGAAGTTCCTAGTTTAATTCTGGGCATATGGCATGTGTCCTATGTGTTGGTTGTAGTAGTTGCTCTTTTATTTCTTTTTTCTTTTTTTGGAGAGGTTTTTTGCTTTGGGGCGCATGCACTTGCCAGACAGACAGAGAGAGACAGAGAGACAGAAAGAGAGAAATCACCCCCCAGGGGGGATGGCAATGCCAGAATCCCTTCTCCTCCATTCTCCTCTCAGGATCTTGGGCACACATGCACATGAGCCTGGCGTGAGTTTAAGTCACCGGGTCCGGGACTCGAACCGCGGTTGACTACATGGGAGTCCAGTGGCAAAGCCATTACTGTAATTGCTGGTACTGGTTGTAGTAGTTGCTCTTGTCATTAGTGTTTCAGAGAATTGGAGTCTGTTTTCCAGAGAAGCTAGTCATATTGGCTAGCAAGGTGTCATACTTAAGCTCTCTGACTTTGAGGTTCAAAATCTTAAAATAACTGCTGCATTACTTTTCCATTAGCAGCAGCAGAAAGTTTTATTGTTAACAGAGACTTAGTAAAATAAGTATAGCTGTTTTCATCCTTCCTTGCCTGGAGCCACATTTTCCTTTTCACAATGTGGTTGGATTTAATTTGATCCAATATTTTTAATAGGCTCGTTTTTATCTTTTATTTTATGATTTCTTATCCATATTTAATTGTACATCTCTATAGCACACAATATGCTTTTGCAAAGTATGCAAGCAGTATGTGACAATAAAATCAAAATATTACTAAGCACATAATTTTAACTATTCATGAGTAAAGGGTAAAGGTGATATTTGTGATTTTTCCTTCTGAAGGTAACCATGGGCATCACTGAAGGCACGTGCACTCGCGAGAAAGACAGAGAGAGACATAGAGACAGAAAGAGAGAAATCATCCCCCGGGGGAGATGGCCAGGCCACAATCCTTTCTTCTCTTTCTCTTCTCAGGATCTTGGGCATGCATGCATTGCTGGTGTGAGTTTCAGCCACTAGGTCTAGAACTCAAACTGTAGTCGACTACATGGGAATCTACTAACATAGCCATTATGCCATCTGCAGGTCCCATAAATTATAATTTAGTGTTATAAAATGTTTAGAACAGAACACAAGATATTTTTGCAAGTTTTGATAAGATTATGTAAAGGATTTTACTGGGAGACCAGCAAAAGCTTTTATGGTTACATTGCTGGACTCCCACAGGGCATACCACATGGCATACTGTGGTTTGAGTTCCAGACCTGGTGGCTTAAACTCGTGCTAGACACATGTGCATGTGTGTCCAAAAACCCAAGAGGAGAATGGAAAAGAAGGGATTGTGGCATGGCCATTCCCCCAGGGGTGATTTCTCACTTTCTATCTCTGTGTCTCTCTCTGCCTTTCTGGTGAGCACTCCCTATAGCAAAACTCCCTCTTAAAAAAATATACCATACAAAAACATAGTTAAAAAAAATAAATTAGGACCAGCAGTGGTGGTTGAGATGCTGGACAGCCACATGGCTGACCAGCGGTTGATTCCCAGATATAGTGGCTTGAAAATCACTCTAAGCACTTTGGCAAGCATATCCTAAATTCCAAGGGTAGTATGAAGGACAAGGGATTATGGCATGTCTTTCTCCAGTGAGTGCATGGGGCCTATGGTAGTAAATAAATAAATAAATTGCACTGAATCAAAATTAAAACATTTTCCACTTTTATATACCTCTGAGGAGTAGTCTTTTATTTTTTATCTTAGAAAAAGGAGATTGGAGCTATCTCTATTAGTGGCTGGGGAAAAAAAATTTATTATTTAAAGTCTGAACAACACTGAGAGAGACGTTGAAGTGAACAACTAGTAAAATGATGGGTATGGATTCCCTATACATTGAAGTCATTCATTTTCTCAGGGTTACTTAGCATTCAAGGTTTCGAGGCAAACACTAAATTGAAAAATATCTCTTCTTTTATTTCTGCTGCTCACTTCTAATTTGGGCTAGTTATTTAAACTAGAAGTTTCTATCTGCATGATAAAATTTATGTCAAATGATACATTAGTATGAGTATTAAATAATTTGATGAGACTTCACAAAGTTCATGAAAACAACAGATTTACAAGATAAAAATAAAGCCATCAGGTGGCATGATAGTTAAGACGCAGGATTTCCATATGGCCTACTGAAGCTCAAGTTCTGGACCTGGTAGCTTTAGAATCACACATGTGTGAGCAAGCCCAAGATCCTAGGAGAATGGAAGAGAAGGGATTGCAGTATGATCATCCCTCCTGAGAGGTGATTTCTCCCATTCCGTCTGTGTTTCTCTCTGTTCTCTATCTTGTGAGTGCATGCACCTTATGACAAAAAAAAGAAAAAATCCAATATTAAAAATATGATCTGTGAACCATGTGGTATTATGTGCAGACACACTAACCACCACTCTACCTGGGACCCAAGATATTTTGTTTTTAAGATTGTAGGCAAACCATCCTGCACAAGCAGACTATAGTAGCTGGTATCTCACTTCCTGACCCAAAAATGTATTACAAAGCTGTGATCATCAAAACAATATGGTATGGCACAAAAATAAACACGAGAATCAATGGAACAGAGAAGACACTCAAGAAATAAACCCCAAAACATACAGCCAACTCATCTTTGAAAAAGGTTACCAGCCAATCCAGTGAGAAAAGGGAAACCTCTTTAGCAAATGATGTTGGAAAAACTGGGTATCCACCTGCAGAAAGATGAATCTGAAACCCTATCTGTCACCATTAGCAAAAATCAACTCAAAGTGGGTCCAAGTTCTAAACTTAAGATAGCAAACCATAAAACTACTGGTGGCAAACACTGAGGAAACTCAGAGACATTGGGGTAGGTAGAGACTTCTTAAGACTCCAAAGCACAGGCAATAATTCTCCAAATAGACAAGTGGGATTACATCAGATTAAGGCATTTCTGTACAGCAAAGGACACTGTAATTAGAGTGAATTGACAACTCTAGGAATGGGAGAGAATTTTTGTTAACTGTGCCTTAGATAAGGAACTGATTACTAGAATACACAGGGAACTCAAGCAGTTTACCCAGAAGAAAATGATTAACCCAACTAAAAGATGGAAAAATGAGCTGAATAAACACTTCTCTAAGGAAGACATATGAACAGCCAAAAAGCATGAGAAAAATTGCTCAACATCTCTCATTATAAGGGAGATGCAGATCAAAACCACAATGAGATACCACCTAACACCAGTTAGACTGGCAAAGATAAAAAATAATAATAATGATAAGTGCTGGAGGGGATGTGGTGAAAGGGGAACACTCCTACACTGTTGATGGGAAGGTAAATAGGTCCAGCCACTGTGGAGAACAATTTGATCAAAACATCTTCAAATAGAACTACCATATGATCCAGCAATTCCACTTCTGGGTATCTATTCAGAGGCAGGAGAGCACTCAGTAAGAAAAACGCTTGCACAACTATTTTTATTGCAGTGTTATTTATGATTGCTAAGACTTGGAACCATCTCAAATATCCACAAACTGATGGATGGATTGAAAAATTGTGGCACATATACTCCATGGAACACTAAACAAGGCCCTAGAATTTGATAGAAATTAGAGAAATAAGGAAGATATTTTGCCGAGTGAACAAGTCAGGCTATGAAAGAGAAACATTGTATGTCTCCACTTAACATATACCGACTGTCTAAATTCTATGGTAGAGACTGAAAGACTGGAGAACATAAAAGTATTAAAAATTGCAATAGACACTAGAGACAAAGTGGAAAGAAAGTGTGAGGGGGAAGACGGTAGGAAAGGAAATTTGAGTGAAAATGGAGAGGTAAGACACTTGCGGGACACACATAAGGTTTATTTTCTGTTGATGAGGATGTGTATAATAGTCTCAACTAGGCTGAACTGAGGTGTAAATCAAGCTGGGTAAAGTCTCTTCACAATCTAAATGATGTATAGTGATTTAATGTAAGAATAATAATAAAAAAATAATTAGAAAAAGATTATGGACAAGGAAAGTCAGTATGATCCAAATCAGGACTGTAAGGTGGATGTTTGATGTTTCCCATCAAAGCTCTCACAAAATAGCCATTTTTACATAAGAGGAATAAGTAAGAATATTGTGGTGGAGAAGGATTCTTTCACAAAGCTACCCCAAGTATTTTTCTGCTAAAGCTTAAGCTAACTTTCTCAAAACATCCTTGAAAAAAAGCAGGTATTATTGTTCTTTGGCCCTCCAGAAAGTCAGCAAACAAACTGCTTTGAATATTCAAAACATTGTTGCCAGACCTATCCGGTCTGCTTTTGCTTTGAATCTGCTACTTCTATTTCTTGGTAGTCATTGCTTTGATTGTATTTTGTCTTCAGGATCTTACTGATAAAGCCATGTGTCATCTCCTCTTGCAATTCTTCAGAAATTAATGTTTCAGGATCTTAGCTTGCTTGCTTAAAATTTCCATTGAAATTCCTGTTCATGTCTACACTGTTTGGGTGCAACAATTTTGGCACCCATCAAGGAGTAAGTATTCTCAACTTTTATTCATTCTCAATTGTGTAAAAGCTGAACCAATGAAGATGTCTATGGTATTGGTTATTGTTTCTGCTATTAATCATTGTTCTTCTTCAATTAGGGCACTAATAAAGGGAATTTTCTCCCTGAAAATTGATGTGAATGGTTTGCCCATGTGAGTGACATATTTGCCATTATTTCTCACTTCTTTTATTTTTCAGAGAGATTTTTGCTATAGGGCACATGTGCTCCCTGGAGAGACAAACAGTGAGAACTGAGTAATCACTTCCTCCAGGAGGAATGGCCATACTGCAATCCCTTCTCTTACATGCTCTTCCCAGGAACTGAGACATGCACACACATATTCCCAGAGTGAATATTAAGCCACTAGGTCTGGGATTAGAACTGCAGTGAGTCATGTGGGAGTCCAGGGACATAACTGCTATGCCATCTGCTGGCCCTGATAATTGGTTTTTAAAAGTGAGAGTTGGGACCAGCAGATGGCATAACAGTTATGTCATTTGACTCCAACAAAGTTGATTGTGGTTTGAGTCTCAGACCCAGTAGCCTGAAATTCATGCTGAGCATGTGTATTTGTGTGCATAGGTCCACAGGAGGAGAATAGAAAGGAAAGGATTGCAGCATGGCCAGCCCCCTTGGAGCATAATCTCATGCTACCTCTCATAGTCTCTGTCTCTCCAGCCAGCATATACACCATATAATAAAAATATCTCTCTCTCTCTCTCTAAAAAAAAGTGAGAGATGTCCAAGATGACACCCACATAGACAGACCATATTTTCCTTTGAGTGTTATCTGTTAAACTTGCTATTTTTAAATTAGATTATTTGTTTTAGAGTGGCTGTGATGATTGAGTTTCCTATATATGCTCATTATTAATTGCTTGTCTGAAGCAGTTTTCAAATATTTTCTCCCATTCTTTGAGTTTTATCTTTATGTATTGTTTCCTTTGCTGTGTACAATCTTTTTAGCTCCATGTAATCCCACTTGTCTATTTTTGGAATTGTTGCTCGCATTTTAGAGGTTTTATTTAAGAACTCTGTGCCTACTCCAACGTCTTCAAGTGTTTCTCCTGTGTTTTTTTTCCCACAAGCAATTTTATAGTTAGAGGCTTTACATTTAGGTATTTTATCCACTGTCAGCTGAATTTTGTAAATAGTGGGAGACAGAAGTTTAGTCTCATTTTTGTGCAAGTGGATATCCAGCTCTTCCAGAACCATTTTCTGAAAGAGTTTTTTCTCCACTAGATAGTATATTGCCTGTCAAAAATTGCTTGACTATACATAGTTTTAAATCCCAAGTTTGGGGATTTATTTCTGGGCTCTTTATTCTGTTCTATAGGTCTATGTGACTCTTTTGTGTAAGTACCATGCTGTTTTGATTAAAGAGAACTACCTTATAACCCATTAATTCCACTCTTTGGTATTTACCAAAAGATAGAGAAGTAGTCAGTCAGAAAGACACTCCCACATCCATGTGTATTGCATGTTGTTCACAATTACTAAGACATGGAATCAACTAAGTACTCCCAAACTGATGACTAGATTTAAAAAATGTGGCACATACACAGTATGGGATACTATTCACTATAAAGAACAGTGAGTTTCTGTCCTTTGATACATAATGAGTGAATATAGAAGATTTAATGCTAAGTGAATATAAGCCAGACTGTGAAATGCAAACTCTGTATATCCCTCCTCAATATATACCAAATGGCACTATATGGTAGAAATTGAAGGATCGTGATACTTAATAGTAAAGAAGACAAGTGTAGATACCAGAGACCATCTGGGAGGGATTCTCCATACCAAAAATTGATCCTATCATTCTTTTTCCCTATTCTTAAATTAGCTTTTGCTATTATTTTTGAAGATTTTAAGACCTATCTTGGAGAATCTTCTGGGTTCTAGATACTTATCAGTGCTTTGCTCATGTCAAAGCCATATTCTCCCTAGTTCCAATACCAATCACTCTAGTTCTTTTTTTGACTTTTGGATTAGAAAAGATTCAAGGAACCCAACATATCCAGGTAATCATTTCAATTTACAATTTAATAAAATAATTGTTGAGTTTCTTCTCTCTCTCTCTCTCTCTCTCTCTTTTATTTTTTTTTGAAAGAGCGTTTTTTTTTTTTTTTTTTGTTTTTTTATTTTTTTTTTTCCCTTTAGGGCACGTACACT
>NW_006200257.1:55162-70928 GCF_000334495.1 Tupaia belangeri chinensis
CATTCTCCTCTTGGGATCTTGGGCATGCACGCACTCGCACCTGATGTGAGTTTAAGCCACTGGGTCTGGAACTGGAACCATGGTTGACTACATGGGAGTCCAGTGACATAGCCAACTGCTGGTCCCTAATTGTTAAGTTTCTTGTTGAAAGCATAACCTCTTTGTGACTAAGACATAGGGACAATTTTCATTAAACAATCCACACACCTAAATTGGATTTTTTTTCAATTTATTCATCTTTTTTTTGATATAGGTCATGTGCACTTGCTAGAGAAAAACAGAGAGAGATAGAGAGTGAGAAATCACCTCCCAGGGGGATAGGTAGGCCACGACCCCTTCTCTTCCATTCTCCTCTTAGGATTTTGGGCATGTCTGCACATATACCCAACAGCCTAAGGGAATGCAAAAAAAAAAAAATCCCTGCACAAGATGCCATGAGAGTTGAGTTACACCTCTGCCTATTCATGATGATGGCATAGTGGAGAGGTTTGCAAATCGCAACATAGAGGTCATAGGCCATTCCTGTGAGGATGAAGACTTCAACACTCCCAAAAAAGTGTGTGATAAAAAGTTGTGTCATGCAGTTTTTGTAGGAAATGACTTTATATATGTAATTAAGTCAGTCATCAGTTTGGGAAACACAGTGAAAGTGTAGAAAAGGTTGGAGAAGAAGTATGTGGGCTGACTGATTAGCTGACTGCATGAGATAGAAATCATAATAATCAGGTTTCTTAACCAAATAGTTAGGTAACAGAGTAAAAAAAAAAAAATAGAAAGCAGAGGATCTGAACTTTCTTGTTCTGGAAAAGATCCAAGAGAATAAATTCAGTAATATTATTACTTTTTTCCATGATATACTGCAATTACAGATGGCTCTGGGAAGCTACCTGAAATAATAAAATTAATGATTGGTCATTTATAAGCAATGGAAATCAAATATCTAATTTAAGTGATGTAAACACATTATTAAAGACCTGAGCCATGTTTAACAAAGAAACTTTGAGTATTTGTGATAACATTCTTTCAAAAACTAAGGATATAAAATCTATAGAAATTTCCACCCTAAAAACACATAAGATTTTTCTCAGGCCCGCATGGTACTTTCTCAAAGATTGATCACATGATAGGACATAAAACCAGCCTTTACAGATAGAAAAGTCATAGAAACTATAGCCAGCAACTTCTCCAACCATGATGCAATTAAACTTGATATTAATCTCAAGAAAAGCCTTCAAAAATATACAAATACATAAAAACTAAATACCCTACTTTTAAATGATTCCATGACTACTGCAGAGATTAAGATGGAAATCAAAAGGTTCATGGAAACTAGTGATACTGAGTATACAAGTTTCCATAATCTATGGGGTATTGCAAAAAGCAGTCATAAGCGGAAAGTTCATAGCAATTAATGCACACAAGAAAAAGATGGAAAGGTGGCAAAAGCACAACCTAACATCATACCTCAGGGAATAGGAAAAAATAACAAAAAAATCCAAAAAATGCCAAGAGAAAAGAAATAATAAAGATTCGAGCAGAAATAAATGAAATAGAAAATAAGTGAACTATACAGGAAATAAACAAAAGCAAAAGCTAGTTCTTTGAAAAGACAAACAAGATTGACACACCATTAGCCAGATTAATTAAGAAGAAGAGAGAAAGGAACTAGATAAGCCAAATCTGCAATGAATAAGGCAACATTACAACATACATAACAGAAATACAAAACATCATTAGAGGATATTATGAGTGACTTTATGCCAACAAAGAAGAAAACCTGGATGAGATAGACAAATTCCTGGACACATATAATCTTCCAAGATTGACTCAGGAGGACATAGAAAGCCTGAATAGACCTATAACAAGAAATGAGATTGAATCAGTAATAAATAATCTCCCAACAAAGAAAAGTTCAGGCCCCCATGGCTTCACTGATGAATTTTACAAAACTTTTAAAGAAGAGGTAACCCCTCACCCCATCATACTCACACTGTTTCTAGAGATACAAACTAAGAAACCCTTCCAAATTCATTCTATGAAACCTCCATTATCCTCATTTCCAAAATGGATAAGGCTATGAAAAAAAGGAAGACTACAGACCTATATTCCTGATGAATATAGATGCAAAAATTCTCAACAAGATACTTGCTAACCATATTCAACAGCATATAAAAAAGGTTATTCATCACAACCAGGTAAACTTTATACCAGAGATTCAAGGGTGGTACAACATATGCAAAACCATAAATGTAATACACTATATTAACAGAAAAAAAAGATAAAAAACATATGATCATTTCAATCAATGCAGACAAAAGTATTCAACAAAATATAACATGACTTTATGATTAAGATTCTCAGAAAAATTGGCATAGGAGGACCATTTCTCAGCATAATAAAAGCCATTTATGAAAAACCTACAGCTAGCATTATACTGAATGAGGAAAAGCTTTCTTTTCCACTAAAAACTGGTTCAAGACAAGGCTGCCCACTTTCTCCACTCCTATTCAATATAGTACTAGAAGTTCTAACCAATGCAATCAGACAAAAGAAGGAAATAAAAGGCATTCCAATAGATAAAGAAAAGCAGAAATTATCTCTGTTTGCAGATGACATGATTGTATACATAGAAGACCCACTAACATCTCTGTATACAAACAACAAGCAGACAGAGACAGAATGAAGAATGCAATCCCATGTACCATAGCCACAGGAAGTATAAGATACTTAGGAGTAAAACTAACAAAGAAAGTCAAAGACCTCTACAAGGAAAACTATGAAAACATTAAAAAGAAAATTGAAAAGGACACTAAAAAGTGAAAGGACATCTCATGTCACTGGATTGGCAAAATAAATATAATCAAAATGGGGGACCATCAGTTAGCATAATGGGTATGTCACTGGACTCTCATGTAGTCAACTGTGGTTCAAGTCCCGGACCTAGTGGCTTAAACTCACGCCGGGCACATGTGCATTCATGCCCAAGATCCTGGGGGGAGAATGGAGGAGAAGGGATTGCAACATAGCCATCCCCCCTCAGGGGTGATTTCTCGCTTTCTGTCTCTCTCTGTCTTTCCAGAGAGTGCATGCACCCTATAGCAAAAACCTCTCAAAAATAATATAATCAAAATGACAATCCTACCCAAATTAGTATGCATGTTTAATTCAATCCCAATAAAATTACAAGATACATTCTTTTTGGGTTTTTTTGGAAAGGTTTTTGCTAATATCACAAACCACAAAACTACTGGTGGTAAACACTGGAGAAACTTGGAGACACTGGGGTAGGCAAAGACTTCTTAAGCAAGACCCTCAAAGCACAGGCAATAATTCCCCAAATAGACAGGTGAGATCACATCAGATTAAGGAGTTTCTGCATAGCAAAGGACACTGTAATTAGTGTGAACCAACAACTCTCAGAATGATAGAGAATTTTTATTAACTGTGCCTCAGATAAGGGACTGATAACTAGAATACATAGGGAACTCAAGCAGCTTACCCAGAAGAAAATTATTAACCCAATTGATAGATGAGAAAATTAGCTAAATAAACAACTCTCTAAGGAGGATATATGAACAGCCAAAAAGCATATTTAAAAAGGCTCAACATTCCTCATTGTAAGTGAGTTGCAGATTAAAACCACAAAGAGATACCACCTAACACCAGTCAGATTGGTGAAGATTAAAAAAATAATAATAAGTGCTGGAGGGGATGTGGTGAGTGGAGAATACTCCTACACTGTTGGTAAGAATGTAAATTGGTCCAGCCATTATGGAAAATGATGTAGAGGTTCCTCAAAGACCTTCAAATAAAACTACCATATGATCTAGCAATTGCACTCCTGGGTATCTACCCAAAGGATAAGAGAGTACTCAGTCAGAAAAGTGCTTGTACATCTATATTCATTGCAGCCTTACTCACAATTGCTAAGACATGGAACCAATCCAAATGTCCATTGATAGATGAATGGATTGAAAAATTGTGGCACATATACTCCATGAAATACTATTCAGCCATAAAAAATATTTGGAATTTGATAGAAATTGGAGAAATATGGAAGATATGTTGCTGAGTGAAGCAAGTCAGGCTATGAAATAGAAACGTTCTGTGTCTCCACTTAACATATACTGACTGTCTGCACTCTATGGGAGTGACTGAAAGACTGGAGAACATAAAAGTATTAAAAATTGCAATGTACACTAGGGACAAAGTGGAAAGAGAGTGTGAAAGGAGAAAAGTGTAGGAAATTGGGGAGGGGGGATGATGAGGTAAGAATCATGTGGGACATGGATAAGGTTTATTGTCTGTGGAGGAGGATGTATATGGAGGTCTCAACTGGGTTGGACTGAGATGTACATCATGCTGGGTAAAGTGACTTCACAATATAAATGATGTATAGTGATTTAATGTATGAAAAAATAAGATATAGTGATTAATTAGATACTCTCCTAGTTTTTTGTAATTTAAATTAGTTTATAAAGAAGTGGGAAAATTATGATGTTGAAGAATAAATTAGTAAAGTAGTTTCAAATAGTTTTAACTAGTGTGAACATATGATATGACATCTAACCTGGAGGATTTTGAGTGAAATAGGGCACTATCAATAACACACTATGGGCCAGCCTCAATGCTGCAGGCAGTGGGGGAGCTGCTATGTGATGCTTGAGGACAGATGATAAAGTTCCAAGTTTGTGTCATTGGGCCTACCTGAACACATTGGCATACCTGCAACACCACTGATCCTGGCTGACTAGAACTGGGAGGAGAATTAAAGACTGTAAGGTGGTCCCTCTTTCTTGCTTCATGGAAATAAACAAACTTACTAATGATGATGATGATGATCCTGTGATAATAGGCATAACCAAGAATTTTCCAGGAGCAGCCAAGATGTTGGTTTCATATCAGTGATGAGCCTTCCTCATCTCTGTATTGCTTATGGAAAATTGTGTACTTTGCAAAAACACATAATATAACTAATTGGAAAGAGAGATTTGAAGTAACTTTGAAACCAATGGAGAATTATTTGAAAATAGATTGTTGGAGTATGGGTGTTTATAAATGGGTATATATAAATACCATATGGGTATTTGTAATGCAACTCTTTACTATACTACCAATTTAGAGAAGCATCTTGTAATGTTAGCATTTAAAAAAGAAATTTAAGAGATCAGCAGGTGGCATGACAGTTAAGGCACTGGATTCACACATGGTTGACTATGGTTCTAGTTCTAGACCCAGTGTCTTGTTTCTCACTTTCTCTCCCTATCTGGTCAAATTAAACAAAACAAAACAAAACAAACAAACAATTAATTAATTTAATTTAATGAACAATTTTTTTAAAAAAGAAACTTAAAGTTTAGAGTTATGAAAAAAGAAAACTCAAAATTTGTTTTAAAAATACATGGTAATTGATTAATCATAATAACAAAAAATAACAATTGTTAAATTCTTATTAAGAAGTCACTGCTGGGACCAGCAGTTAGCATAATGGCTATGTTGCTGGACTCCCATGTAGTTGACTGAGGTTCGCGTTCTGGACCCGGTGGCTTAAAACTCACGCTGGGCACATGTGCGTGCATGCCCAAGATCCTGAGAGGAGAATGGAGGAGAAGGGATTGCAGTGTGGCCATCATCCTGGGGCGGGTGATGTCTCACTCTCTGTCTCTCTCTGTCTGTCTGGCAAGTGCACGTACCCTGTAGCAAACAAACAAACAAACAAACAAAAAACCTCTCCAAAAAAATCAAAGCAGAGCCCCAAGAAATAAGAGAAAGCCAGGAACTCTCCAAAAAAAATCAAAGCAGAGCCCCAAGAAATAGGGGAAAGTCAGGAAATATTTCTCTCACAAAGGAACATAATAACTCTTCATCAACAATGGATAAAAGACAAGAGATAACAGAAATGTCAGAGAAAACAATCACAAGACTCATTGTAATGAAACTCAATGAAATGCAAGAGATTAGAAAATCCTTTCACAGGGTATCAGTAGTTGGCATAATTACTATGTCACTGGACTCCCATGTAGTTAACTGCAGTTTGAGTCCAGACCCGGTGGCTTAAACTCATGCTGGGTGCATGTGTGTGTGCCCAAGATCCTGAGAGGAGAATGGAGGAGAAGGGATTGTGGTATGGCCATCCACTTTCTATCTCTCTGTCTTTCTGGTGAGTGCATGTGCCCTAAGCCAAAAACTTCTACAAAAAAAAAAAAAGGAAAAAAAAAGGATTCATGACTTGAAGGACGAGTTCCATAGAAAGACTGACACCCTGAAAAAAAATAAGACAGAACTTCTTTTTTATTTATTTTTTTCTTTTTTTGGAGAAGTTTTTGCTATACAGCACATGCACTCACCAGAAAGACAGAGAGACAGAAAGCAAGAAATCACCCCCTGGAGGATGGCCATGCCGCAATCCCTTCTCTTCCATTCTCCCCTCGAGATCTTAGGCACACATGCACATGAGCCCAGTGTGAGTTTTAAGCCACTGGGTCCAGGACTCGAACCACGAGTCAACTACATATGAGTTCAGCAACATAGCCATTATGCTAACCTCTGGACCCAAGACAGAACTTCTGAAGGTAAAGAATATGAGGCAAAAAAATAAAAAAACTCCCTCAACAGTATTAACAACAGATTAGACCATGGAGAATGTAGAATCATTGACATTGAAAACAAGACCTTCAAATTAGTATATGTTACTAAATAGAACAGAAGAATAACCTAGGATTACATAGGGGAAATCCCAGACACCATTAAATGAAGAAAAAGTCACATTATGTACCCCAGAATATGAAGAGTCAGGTAAAGACATAGAAAATCTTTCATGATATAGTAACTGAAAATGTTCAAATTTAGAGGCATACAGATTTCCAAATTCAGTCAATACAAAGGACGACAAATAGATGTAAAATCATCTCCAAGAAATAATAGTGCCAAATTGGTAAAAATCAAAGACAAAGACAATATTTAAAAAATGGCAAAAGAGAAATGCTAGGTTATATACAAAGGTTACCCAATTACACTAATATCAGACCTCTCTCTTATTTATTTATTTATTTATTTATTTATTTATTTAATTTTTGAAAGAGATTTTTGCTATAGGACGTCTGCGCTTGCCAGACAGAGAGAGGCAGAGAGACAGGAAGTGAGAAATTACCCCCCCAGAGGAGATGGCCTTGCCACAATTCCTTCTCCATTATCTTGGGATCTTGGAAACGCACACACAAGCGGCATAGCATGAGGTTTATGTCACCAGGTCAGAGACCTGAAGAGCAAATACATGGGAGTCCAGCAACATAACCATTACACCATCTATTGGTTCCCTGTTGGACCTCTTAACTGAAATAATGCAGTCAAGGAAAGAATAGGGAGACATTTTTTAAACTCTGAAAGAAAAACTATTTCAACCAAGAGTACTATACCTGGTAAGATTATTCATCAAATGGGAAGGAGAAATAAAATCATTCCCAGATAAACAAATACTGAACAAATTCACTGCAACTAAAGCAACCTTCAGGAAATACTACACCACGAAAACTAAAGGGAGATAAATAGAAGTAAGAGAATACAAAAGAATTAGGGAGAAAAAGATTAGTGAAAGGACAGGGATAAATCCTCACATATTAAAAATAACACTGTGTTTCAGGATTAAATTTCCCAATTAAAAGGCAAAAAATTCAGATTCAACTATTTTTACACACAAGCGGGTTTAGTACAAATTCACCAATTATTTGATAAATAGTTGTCTCCACAGATTTCATATTTCACTTACACATTTAGACAGAAAGTCCAAAATGTTAAAAGTAGCTGAGTCTTCCACAAAACAAATAATGATAAGTGCTGGAGAGGATGGGGTGAAAGGGGGACACTCCTACACTGTTGGTGGGGATTTAAATTGGTCCAGCCACTGTGAAGAATGGTATGGAGATTTCTCAAAGAACTTCAAATAGAACTACCATATGATCCAGAAATTCCACTCCTGGATATCTACCAAAAGGATTCAGTAGGAAAAACACTTTCACAACTATTTTCATTGCAGCATTATTCACAATTATTAAGACATGGAACCAACCCAAATGTCCACAAATGGATGAATGGATTGAAAAATTGTGGCACATATATTCCATGGAATGATATTCATGCATAAAGAAAAACGAGGCCCTGGAATTTGATAGAAAGTGGACAGATATGGAAGATGTGTGCTGAGTGAAGCAAGAAAGGCTATGAAAGAGAGACATTGTATATCTCCACTTAACATATTCCAACTCTCTATGGGAGAGACTGAAAGACTGGGGAACATAAAAGTATTAAAAATTGTAATGGACAATAAAGACAAAGTGGAAGAGAGTGTGGGAAGGGAGGATCATAGGAAAGGAAATTTTGGGGAAAAATGGAGAGGTAAGACAATTGTGGGATAGAAATAAAACTTATCTGTTGACGAGGAATGTTAAGTTTATCTCTCTTATAAAAAATCTATCTTCACTAATTTATGAGACTTGTCTGATGCTTTAATCATTTTGTTTTTCTTTAGAACTATATTTCATAGTAAAGAACATCATATATATCTAATGTATATTTACAAAATAATCAGTTGCAAATTTCAAATGTTAATGACACAATGTAATGTTAAGTTTTGAAGGTGGTGAATACGTTTATATTTTCAATTTAGTTATTACACACTATATAATACTTTAAAAAAACATACTGTCTCCTATAGAGATGTATAATGATTTTATATAATCACAAATTACAATAAATATTGAAAAATAACTTAATAAATAACAGAAAGTGGGAGTGATGGTGTCCAGTCACTGAACAACATTCACAGGGAATCAGCACAAAGAGTCATCTGACTGGGATCAATAATATTACAACTATTCCAGGAACAAAATACAGGGTGTGTAAATTTTGCAGCAAAATTTGAGTTGCCATCTTCTCAGTATACTCCCACTTCCCATGGAAAGATGACCATGTTCCCCTGGCATCCCGATATGGCATTATTGACTATCTTGCTGATAAAGAACTAAAATCACATGAAGAGAATGGAAGAGAAGGGATTTCATCATGGCCATCCCCCCTAGGGGTGATTTCTCACCTCTCTTCTCTCTCTTTTTGTCTCTCTCTGGTAAGTGCATGTCCCTATAGCAAAAACTTGCAAAAAATAAAAGGAAAAAAAAAAGAATTATAATGCCAAGTTCTTAACTAGTCCTCAGCAGGTATGTCTTAAATCATCAAGAACACCATTAAAAATATCTATGACAGGCCACCTACAAAGGAACAGCAGCAACCAATTCTTTATGATGGTAAAGTCATATAGCAAGGTCCCAAGCTCACACCCCAAGATCTCCCTGTACATACCAGACACACATATGCCCATGTCCTGTCCAATTTAGTCTGAGAGTAGGTAGTTGCAAAACTGTGTTAGGGAGTGTATCTCTTTATTCTCTGTCTGTCTCTCTCTCTCTGAAGAAGAAATAAAAATAAACTTAAAAATAAACATCCCACTTTCATACCTCTCTTTCAGGTAGATGGCCTCCCTGGAGTTCTTCACCATTACCTGCTCCAAAACATGAACCATGAGTTGGAAAAGAGAAAAATGTTTGTGTGGAGTCAGGACCAACTGGGCACAGAAGAAAGAAAACCCTTCTGAAAACAAAACAAAACAAAATAACACAAAACAAAAAACATCAAAAAAGTTTAGAATTTCTTTTTTTGAAATAATTATTTTATTTAACTTTATTTATTTATTTATTTATTTTCATTTGACCAGAGAGAGACAGAGTGTGAGAGAGAAACAGAGAGATAGTAAGAAACCAAGCTGCCAGGCCCTGGACTCGAACCACAGTGGGCCACAGAGGGTCCAGTACCCTTAACCAACATGCTGCTTGCTGAAACCAGTATGTTTAGAACCGCTGGATCCAATATGTTTAGAACTTCTAAGGGCCATTATCCTCATCTCTGTGATGGAATCAGGTATTTGGCAACTGTTGAGCAGAACACAGGTTACCTGGTTTAGAAAGGTGGTCTCTTTTCTCGGCTCTTCTTCCATTTCTCCAACTCCTTTCCTTTGATTTAGAATTACTTCAATTAGACATAGCACAACATTGAATATCATTTTCAATAACGTTCTACGTTCCTGTAATCCTCACAACTGTATCCTTACACATTTTATCCACAGACTGAAAACATAGTTTCCATGTATAAGAGTACAGTAGAACCCAAGCTAAAAAGAGTTTCCTTATCCATTATGGAATCCTGCAGAGTTCTCAGCTGATATAATTCCCTTACTAATTTCAATTTTTCTCTACTTTTTCCTCTATTGGGTATCTTTGATCGTAAATACAATTCTCCTTGTATTTAAGTTTTTACCGTATGTCACAAGGCAGTGACAATTGTTCTTATAAAGTGGCAAAATAATTTTTGTGTATGTGGTTTAGCCAACATCAAATTACATAATTTGTAAGAATTATTACTGTTTTTCAATACCCCCAGACATGTTTACGTAAACTAAGTGTATGCATAATTAAACTAGCTCTGGGGCTCAGGAAATTTTTACTAACGCAGCATTATTTGCATTTTGCTTTTTCTTCTGGTAGAGCTCTCTCTCTCTCTCTCCCTCTCTCTCTCTCCCCATGTATATGTCTGTTATATGTATGTATATGTACATATAAAATATATATACACACATATACTATATGTAGATATATTATATACATATATCATACTCACATATATGTGTACATATAATATATACATATATAATATGCTTATTATATACATATATTATATACATATATATGTTATATACATATTATATACATATATATTATATACATGTATATTGTATACATGTATACAATTATAAATGTATATATATAATATGTATACACACACACACACACATATATATATATATATATATTATACAAAAAATACATATATCTTCTGGTAACGTTTTTATATTTCTATGTTAATTGGGCCTAAGCATACACTATACAAATATTAGAAACTGGGACCAGCAGTTAGCATAATGGCTATATTGCTGGACTCCCCAGTAGTCGACCACTGTGGACCCGGTGACTTAAATCACATTGGGCACGTGTGCATGCGTGCCCAAAATCCCAACAGGAGAATGGAGGACAAGAGATTGTGGCGTGGCCATTGCCCCTGGGGGGTAATTTCCCACTTTCTGTCTCTCTGTCTCTCTCTGTCTTTCTGGCGAGCACACCTGCCCTATAATAAAAACCTCTCCAAAAAAAGAAAAACAAATATTAGAAACCAAGAAAATCCAATACAGGCTTATTTAGACATTGATGTTCAGTGTCAAAACTCACTTTAAATTATGTATTTTTTTCAGTAGTCAACTTGACTTTTTCCTCTGCCTTTGAAACCTCCTTTTCATTCTATATCTGCTTAAGTTCCCTCATTAACAGCTTCCTAAATTGGGGAAGAAACAACACATTATTCAGTAGCCCACATGCAAAATTGTCCTTCTTACCTCCTAGCAGTCTCAAGGCCTTGATTCAAAGGTTTCCTCCTACCCTCCTCTGCACAAGCACAGAATGACAAACACAGCGAGAGGGAAGAATCAAAGGCACCCAGGAGAGATGAAGAATAATCAAACTCTTAAAAATTAGTTGACCAAAGAAATCAAAAACAATTAGCTGATGACAATGTATATAGTAAGGTCTTTGTCTTGACTGATATGCATGGTATTTGTGCTGGAAAAACAATATTCTACACTGTAAAGATATATGTATTTAAATGTAAATTTAAAATTTTTAAAAAACAAAAAATCATACTCTGGCCTACAAGTAAGACATTGGCACTTGCAAGTTTCTTTGTGCTCTGCTCATTACTATAAAAGTCAGATAAGCTAAAAGCATCTATGTGAGGCATTAGGTGTCTTTCTTGGTCAGTTTTTTGATTGAGACAGTAAAAGTTCATTTTAGGTCAATGTGGAAAAGCAGGCCATCCAGCTCCTCACAACTACCCAACAGGGTGGGGCAGGGAATGAGGAAGCAGTATGCCTCCTGCTGTGGGGAGAGCTGCCCTCAGTAAAGGCTGGTGCCTCACAGAGAGTCAGCCTTACAGAGGTGATGGTAAGACATGGTGTCATTCACTCTGCACTTCACCCCCTGATATTTCTACATTTCAGGACAAAATTCCTGCCACCTCCTTCAAAGATCCTGGTTGAGAGAAGAGATGAATCCGTGTTGGCAACTGTACAGACATAAAAAGTGATCCAGGCTGCTCCAAAAAAGGATGTTAGACCCTGAAGTAGATTTCAGCTGGAACACCATAAGCTCAGTGTGGATTTATGTTAACAAAACTGCCTTCATTGATAGTGAACGTGATAAATGACTATGGCCTGGAAAGTTATATTTGCTATTATTAGCAAAGGACTCTGTACATGGTTTTGATTCAAAAGATTCTCCACTTTTCCATAGATCACGTGTAAAACTCAAAGATCTCTAGAAATCAAGGACAAAAATACTCTAGAGGTGTAAAATCATCAAAATAGTAACAATGAAAATATAATAATGAATTAGTTCGACATGTTATAAGGCATTTTTGATAAAGACCATAAAGATTTTAAAAACCTTATTTTTGTTATAATCCATTAGATGAAAAGCAACCTAGAAATGCAGACTATTTATAATTTTTCTGTTAATCGGGGCCAGCAGTGGGCATAGTGGTTAAGGTGTTGGAATTCCCACATGGCTGACCATGGTTTGAGTCCCGGACCTGGCAGCTTGCTTTCTCACTCTCCCTCTCTCTTTTTCTTTCTCTGGCAAAACTCATGTGAAAAATAATATTAATAATAATACTAAATAGATAGTTCTTTAAAAAATAATAATTTTTCTGTTAATAATCCACTTCTTTTTTTTTTTTGAAAACCTAAGATTCATAATGACGTCTAGAACCAAGCATTGTTTTACAAGGCTCCATAAAAAAAAACAAAAGACAAAAATCTTTGTAGTAATATGCCTCTTCAATCATCAAAAACCATCTTTGAAATGTGAATAGAGCTGGTTGTCTCCATGGATAAACACATAAACAAACACAGTCTTGTCCATTTCCTAAATGGCAAAAATTGTAGATAACCAAATCAGAAATAGAGGGGAAGAGAGTCAGAGAGAATTAACCGAGAGAAATGACAGAACTTTTGCAGAATGGATTTAGAAGTGTTTCCCAAACATGAGTCATCCCCAGAAGACTTCATAGAAAGACAACTAAATGAAATCCAGACAGGTTCTTATTTTTCCACCATGTAAGAAACACTTTCTCGACACCCTAGAACAAATTTTCTCTTTTGGAAGTGTTAAGTGCTGATCAGGTAGAGTCTATAAAATAATCTTGCCAAGATTTTGGAATATAATGAGAGCATCAGAAAACCATTTAAAAGAATTTTTATGACAGAAAATGCAAACAGAAAATCAACGGTGTTCTTTGAATGTTGCACCTTGCTCAGGAAACAGTGAACTTCCTGTACCCATGTCATCCCACCTATAGGCAGGGATAAATGGGAAGAAGACTGTGTCATAAAAGTTTTGATATAGTTGTTTTTATAGTTGTTCCCCCTACACTGTCCCTCTCATTGTGTTCAATATGATTTGTCACCTTCCCTGAATCCAAGTACAAAAATATGTGAGTATGATAAAATAAAATAGTTTGAGAGGGAGGGACAACATTCATATAATTTATCATTGTGTACTATAATTTTTAAACTTTATCATTATTATTGATCTCTTCTTGTGCCTAATTTACAAATTAAACTTGATCATTGATATGTATGTCTATATAGTCCCCAATTTAGAATGATTCTACTTAATACATTTTTTACTTTATAATAGTGCAAAAGGAATATGCTTGCAGAAGAAACAATATTTCAAGAATTCCATTTCTCCCATTTAGTACACTATTCAATAAAATATATGAGATAGTCTACACTTAAATATGAAATACATTTTGTGTTGAATGTTTTTCCACAACTATATGCTAAAGTAAGTATTCCTAGCATGTTTTAGGTAGGCTAGGTTATGCATGTTTGGTAGGTTAGGTATATTAAATTATTTTCAATTATGTTATTTTCAATATGGTGGGTTTTAGGGGACATAAACCATCAGAAGTTGGGGAACACATCTATACAAAAAGATTTAGCATGTACAGAATTGGGTGCTATTCCCAGTTTTCCCTGGAGGTTCTTAAAAATATACTCCACAGATAATGGGGAAAATATCGTATTTATTATTTTTCTTTTTGAGGGAAAAGATTTGTAAACTGTAGTAGCCTATTGAGACTATGTTGTTTTCTTCACTGAATTTTTTTTTATTAAGAATGTCCTCTTGAAATGGCAACTGTGGTTAGAATCTCGGTTTGTTCAGCCTGGAACACACAGGCTAATTGCATGTGCTGGAGAAGAGCTCGAGGGTCAGCGATGCCAAGGGCTGAAGGACTAGAGGAAGCGTATCTGAGTGTGAGCAGACCCCGTGGAGTGTGCTCATACCTTTCTCTCTCTTATGCACATGCATGTGCTCTACGGTGATTAAAGAAATGATTAGAAAAATGAATATATACACTGAAATATGTTGAATGAGGGTGGGAATAGAGCACGGTTCGTGCAACTATTTTCAAAGTGATGGACGGGTGAACTTTTGTACAGTTCTTGCAAATTTCTGAGATTATTTTAAAATAAAATGATGAGACCGTTGACTTCCTTGCACATCTTACGCTAGCCTTAAAAATATTTTTTCCAATCTAACGGGAAAAAGAAAGTCTTATTTTACCAAAACTTTTTTCATAGCACTAAGCCCCTTCAAACATACCATGCACCTTATTTACCATACCTACTGTATACTGTCTCTCTCTGTTTATTCAGTGATTCTTAATCCTTACCTCCCCAAGGAACATTTGACTTTCTGTACGAGGCAGACACCAAAAATGTGAAGAATGGCTGAAGGGATGACATCTACTGAGCCCTCAATGAATAACAGGGATGACCAACCTTACTGCCCCCCTACTGGAATATAGGGGCACCGGGGCAGAAAACTGAGCTCTGTGCACTGGGACATCTCAGAACCTGGGACAGTTCCCGGCAGGCACACAGCCTCCCTGAGGTGGTGTGCAGACACTAGCCCGGCCCTGAAGGGCGACAGTGGCTTCGGGGTCGGTGGTGTTCCATCCTCACGGCCACCTTACCGTCACTAAAGCAGGTTCCAGAGCTGGTCAGATGGGCGGCCCGGCCCAGGTCCACCGGCCCAGGAGGCTGGAGAGAAGGCCTGGGGCCCCGGGGCCGCTACGGGCCCCGGGGCCCGCTACTCGGGCTCCCCGTGGCTCACCTTGTCCTGGGGCTGCCTCTCCCTGAGATCTCTATGGACTCTCACCTCCCCGGCCGCCCAGACCAGCTAGTTCGGGGCTCGCCTCTCCTCCTGTCCTTCTAGGGGCGCCTCCCGGAGCTCTCCCTGCGGGGCTGGGCGAGGCTGTGAACCGCGGTCCGCTGGGGCAGAGGAAGCGCCAAGGCCAGACTCCCGGGGGGCGGTGTCCGGGGGAGGAGAGGCGAGCTCGGCGGCCGGCACAGTCCCTGGGTCCGCCCTGGGACCGGGTCACACCCAGATTGTGACGTCAGTGACCGCCCAAGGACGCGGAGGGGAGGGAGTGCCAGGGGCGTCTCCGACGCGCCTTGGCCTCCACCGGCGGACAAGGGAATGCTGGAGGGGAGCGGGTCAGAGGCCGGGCTGCCCCTGCCGCCGCTGCTGGCCCGCCGGGGCCC
>NW_006200257.1:70983-82078 GCF_000334495.1 Tupaia belangeri chinensis
AGAGGGTTCCCGCGGGGTTGGCCCTGGCCCGGAGCCGAGTCCGCGGAAGGGCTGGGCGGGCTCGAGCCTGAAGCCACCCTCTACGCGAGGGGAGGAGCCCGAGACCGGGAAGCAGGGATTCTAGTCTGGGAGGCCTCCAACCAGTGTCTGTGCATCACAGGTTTCACGGAATTCCTAGACCTGGAGAGATGGCTGGTGGATAGGTCCGACGTCTTAGGCAGCACTGTGCGCCGTCAGTCTGTTCATCTGGCCAGCTCTTAGTGATCCGTTTCATTCATGGTGAATGAAATGACTCCCTGACGTGCTGTGCACAGTTTTGAATTCTTGATGCAGGTATGGTCTATGTATAGGGTGCGAGTAGAACCACCCTAGGTTGACATACCAAACCGTGTTGCAAAAGTACAGGTTGTTGAGAGATTGAGTGAGGTCACCCCAGTAAGTGATCAATAAATGCTAGCTCCTATTGTTCTCAAATCCTCACACCTCTTATAAACAAAAACTACAACAGCAAGGGTCTGCCTAGTTAACTACCTACTCATCAAAGTCGTTTCTGTCCAAGGTGCTTAAGACCTCAACAAGTGCCTCCATTTCTCTGGAGTCCAGCTTTGGGAATCATTTGTCATAGATTTACATGCTGTTGTTTGTTTCTGGATTTTTTTTTTAGAGGTTGCTGTTTTAGGGTGCCTGTGCTCTCCAGAGAGAGAGAGACAGAGACAGAGACACTAAGAGGTAAAGTGAGAAATCACCACCACCACCCTCACCCCCCACCCCATCCCCAACAGCTGCAATGTCTTCTCCATTCTCCAGGAATCTTGTGTGCACGCGCGCGGGCGCGCGCGCACACACACACGCACACACATACACACACACACACACACACACACACACACACACACAGGCCAGCAAGAAAAAGACATTACAATACACATCATCATCATCAAAGAGCTTTTCATGAGTTTTTTCAGACGATTATTATTATCTTTAAAAAAAATTCAATCACTATATACCATTTATGTGCCCTGCATTCTTATCTCCTAGCACTGTGCTGTGTACATAGTAGGTCTTAGAAAATACAAAAGTAAAAAATAATTTAATATTTGAAGTGCTTCTTTACCTTCATAATCATCTGAGTTATTCAATATTACTGTAAAATAAGGGGAAGAGATAAAATTAGCTGAATTTGCAAGAGTGGATCTTAAGGCCCATGCACATAAAATGACCACAGACGACCATAATTGAAAAAGTGGTGGGAATTGGTAAAAGGAGCCCAGTCCTGTGCTTGAGTTTAATTTCCCTTCAATTACAATACAGAGAGTTTCCCCTAATACCATTAGTTTGGTAACCTATTCAGGCACTACTTTGACTGCCTTTGTTGGTCACACTGGATTGTTTTGCATTTCTATGCTGCTTGGATTGATTAGGAGACAGTTGATTGCTCCATCAAATGGAAATCTAGGAAGAAGCAAATCCAGTGAGTAATGTGAATCTCTAAGCTCTTCAAGCCCATGCATTTTTCAGTACTGGTAAAGTATAAGAACACATTGACCTTTTGCAGAGCAGTTGATTGTTTGATTAATAGCCATTGATTTTGAGCTGACATGCTAGAATGATGGGAAGCACCACTTTACCCAGGAAACAAGTCTGCACTGCCAATGACCAAAGCTAGCACTAGATGAGTTGCTTTCAAATTGTAGAGAAAAGCCAGTCAACAGCTTTTAAAAATATAATGGTCTGTGAATTTCATATAAAATGTATTGACTAGAAAAATTACAAAATTCCAAATATATAAATGATTTCCTATTTAAAAATCACTTTAGGATTATGTACAAAACCACAGTGGTAAAGAAACAAAACTATATACCTTTGCAAAAAAGATGTACATTTCAGCTTCTTTATAATCTTTATATGTAATTATGGGAATATATTATGTTTTCTTTTAAGTACCTGTACTCACAACTTGAGTCATTTGACTTATTCTTTGGCATAAGCTTATTACAAACTTTATGTCACTGTTTAGTAATTTTGTTATAATATGCTTTTGTTTTATTTCTGTAGAGGTTTTTGCCTTAGATTGTGTGTGCTCTCAGAGAGAGACAGAGACAGTGAGATGGAATGTAAGAAATCATCCCCCAGCGGCGATGGCCAATGCCACAATCACCTGTCCTCCATTCTCCAATTGGGATCTTGGGCACACAGGCACACATACGCACCCAGCATGAGTCTGAAACCACTGGGTCTGGGACTCAAACCAGATTTGACCATGTGGGAGTGATGTAAACTCTACTCCAACTGTTGTTCCCATTATATTATGCTTTTGTTGAAACTCTTTAATGAAATAATAGTAATGACTCTTTAATTTGCTGTTATGAAGATAGTAAGTTTAATTTAGGATAAATGCAGCATTAATTAAAAAGGATAAATTCAAGTGGCAGTTGAATTTTTTATTTAGTTGAATTTTATTGCACAAACCACTGGAGAGATTAAATCTGAGTTTCATTCTCAAGCATCCAAGTCTTTGTAAATTTCACATGGAACTGACAAGAATAAGGCAGGTATGCTGGAAATTCTTCAGTTCAGAAATTAGTTTCAAGAGAGTTAATAAGGGTTATGTACCATTTAGAATTAGATGTATTGCGTATTAGGAGAGATGTCTCCTCCACAGTCCATTTGGGTCTTTAAAAAGTTAGAAAGAACTGTGGTTAAAAAATGAATATCCAATTTATGTTATGGGGGACTAGCAGTTAGCATAATGGCTATGTTGCTGGACTCCCATGTAGTCAACTGCAGTTTGAGTCCCAGACCTGGTGGCTTAAACTCATGCCGGGCATGTGTGCATGCGTGCCCAAGATCCTGAGAGGAGAATGGAGGAGAAGGGATTGCCGTGTGGCCATCCTCCCTGGGGGGTGATTTCTCGCTTTCTGTCTCTCTGTCTCTCTCTGTCTGGCGAGTGCATGCGCCCTATAGCAATAAAAACTCTCCAAAAAATTATTTTATGGAAATAAAGTGACTCAAATTTGTCTTCTGTTATTCTAGATATAATTATTATATTCCTATGTGAGTTTTAGATTTATCAACATAATTTTTCTACCTCAGTGAGTTCTCATCATATTTATTATTTCTCTTTCACATGTTTTAGCATCTTTTCACTAAATAGACATTTTGTGAGTGAGAACCACTTTTTTATTGCATCTCCCTATAGTACCTAACACAAGTGTTTAACACTTGTTTGCTTGATAATTATGGGATTTGATTTTTGAGTTCAGACTATGTGATTCCTTCTTCAGGATTAAGTTGATAGGACCAGCAGTTAGCATAATGTAAAGTAAATTCATTTATATTTTTAAATGATCATTATAGAGGACCTAATTATTTTATGACTTATTTTTAATAAAGAGTTCCTCTTTATTCTCAGTCCAGGCAAAGATGAGTTAGTGAAAACCCTTATCATGCTATTTATCCACAGCATCAAGTAAAGAGCCTCATTGGGCTACAAACTTTGCTTTTATGCTTTGACACTTACTAATGTAGATAACAAGAAAAAAATGAGTCAATTAAAGTAGATCTTATGTATAACCCTGATACAGCATTGCTATTAATAGTAGTTGATAACATAGTACTGATGGTCATATTTTGTTTTAAATTCCTAGAAGATATTTGGTTTCTCAGGAACATTAATATTTTCCTAGACTATATGAAATGTGGGTCTTGGTAAAAAAAAAATTTTAAGAATTATTTATTTATTTATTTATTTATTTTCAATGTGCTCAAAGAGGGACAGAACACATGGACAAGTGTGCACGCTAAAGAGAGAGAGAGAGAAAGTGTGAAAGCAAGTCACCAGGTTTGGGACTTGAACCATGGTCTACCCTATGGGAGTCCAGTGCCCTTCACTACCACACCACCTGCCAGCCCACCAGAAAAGAAAAAAATTAACACCAGAGGGTGTATGTGTGCACCAGAGAGAGACAGCGAAAGCACTCCTTCCCTATGGGGCCTGTTCGTGCCACAATCCTTTTTGTTTCTTTCCTCCATCCTGTAAGGCTCCTCCTGGGCATGCACACACATAACCATGAAGTGTTTTTGAAGCCCCTGGGCCAAGATTCCAACTTCAGTAAGCCATGTGGGATTCTACTAATTATGTACAGCAACTAAACTCTCTGCCACAGAACTAGTAGGCCGATGCCTTGTAATTGAATATCTTATTCTATTTTCTGAAATTATTAGAATCTTATTGGATGTTTCAAAATCATTTTTAACTTCATCATCAACTTGACTTTTTTTCTTTTTAAGAGATGTTTTTGCTATAGGGCACATGTGCTCACCAGAGAATCAAAGAAAGACAGAGAGACAGAAAGTGAGATATTACCTCTATGGAGATGGCCACACAGAAATCCCTTCTCCTCTAGTCTTCTCTTGGGGTTTTAGGCACACATGTGCATGCACTTAGTGTGAGGTTTAAGTCAATGGGTCCAGGACTGGAATTGCTGTCAACTATGTGAAAGTCCAGCAAGGTAACCATTATGCCATCTGCTGGTCCTGCAACTTGATTTCTTTATCAGATATATAGTGAATAATACTGGGTTGTAGTGAAGTCATGACGTATTTTACAATACAAAAGCACATACTGAATTTTCTGAAAACCCAATATAAAGTGAATAATTGTTATTAGCAAAGTGATCAAATCTTATTGTTCTATTTTGTATCATCTTGTGATATTTTATTTGTAAATGGGGATACTATAAGTAAAAAATATTTGCATCATTAACTTTCTTCTTTTAATGTAGTTTCTGCAGATTTGGACTTGGAGTTTTCCTGGAGTATGAGTGCAAAAGAAAAGAGCTGGTAAAATCTGTGTTCTTAAATTCTGGGATTGATCTCAGATCAACTTATAAGGTAAAAGTCAAAGATTGTGGCATGTTCACTTTCTTTCCATTGAAAGATGATTAAATTTTATCCCATAATAGATATGAGCTTCTACAAATAAGAGTTTCTTTGAGTGTTTATATAATACATTTTTTTTTGTAGAGGTGTTTGATATAGGGCGTGTGTGCTCACCAGAAAGACAGAGAGAAACCAAGATAGAAAGTGAGAAATTACCTCCTGGGGGGGATGGCCATGCCGTAATCCCTTCTCCTCCATTCTCTTCTCAGGATCTTGGGCATGCACATACATACACTGGGCATGAGTTTAAGCCACTTGGTCAGGGACTCAAACCATGGTTGACTACATGGGAGTCCAGCAACAGCTATGATGCCAATTGCTAGTTACTATAATACATTCTTTTGTTTTATTTTGTTTTTGTCATAGGATTTATGTACTTACCAGAGAGAAACAAAGAGAGAGACACAAGGGAAAGTGAGAAATCATCCACCAAGAGAGGTTGGCTACACAATCTCTTCTCCTCCATTCTCCTCTTGGGACTTGAGCATGCACACAAACACACGCAGTGTGATTTTTAAGCCACCAGGTATGGGACTAGAAACATGGCCAGCCATATGGGAATTCAGAGACTTAACAACCATGCCACCAGCTGGCTCTAAAAATTTTTATTTAAAAAAAAATTATTTATTAATTTTTTTGGAGTTTTTTTTTTTTTTTTTTGCAATAGGGCTTGTACGCTCGCCAGACAGACAGAGACAGACAGATAGATGGAAAGTGAGAACCCCCTCCCAGGGGGGATGGCCACGCCACAATCCCTTCTCCTCCATTCTCCTCTCGGGATCTTGGGCATGCACGCACATGCGCCTGGTGTGAGTCTTAAGCCACCGGGTCCGGGACGCAAACCATGGTCCACTACATGGGAGTCCAGCGACGTAGCCATTACGCTAACTGCTTGTCCCTATTTATAAATTTTTTAAAAGAAATAACTCAGTTTAATTACAAGACTTGCTTAGGGTAAAGGAAACAAGCCACATTTTATATTTTGTAAATAAAAACTATAGAAAAGAAAAATACAAAAAATAGTCATATGTTAGCTCTTAATAAAGATGAAGACATTGCCTTAAATTTAAAAGGCAGCTTTTTATATTTATATGTAATCATTGGATTACATTGGATTACCTCTTTCATTTACTTAACAAATTTCCAGAACTGAATTATCATTCACTCTCATGCCACTACATGATAAGTAGTAGATAAATATCTGTAGGAATACAATGTATTGTATGCTCCTGCAACTCAGAAGTAACCCTGTGTCTGTCCAGTCTACACTCAGAACTTTGTCTTCATAAGCAGCCAGGTCATAGAAAAGAGCTTTACAACTTCTTGTATCCCACAGCTTGACCATATTATATAAAGGACCTAAAATCAGCTGCTGTTCATGAGTAGGAGACCATTTGGCAGATGTGACCCAGCCAGTATGTGGTCAGGGACAGAGACACCAAAGAATCATCTTTAGTTTGCGGATTCCACAGTCCAATATACCTACCTGTGTTTCCAGATGCTAAACATTTACAAAATGATGAATAAGAAATACAACTAAACACTTTATTTCTAGTCAAAGTCGAAATAACACTGCAAGACTCAACATCTCACACTCTAGTTGTATGGTCCCAAGATTCACTGCAGATTTCTTCAGTATCTGACCAACAGAACCGAGGAAATTGCTTCCTCATGGCCAGAGAGGGTGACTATAGGAGTCCTAGGCATAACAAGCTACTCTGTTTTCTCTTTCTTTCTTGGTTGATTTGTGGATTTTTCCATTTCAACTTCTTCATCTGCTGGGACTATCGAGCAGATCTTCAGCATGTTATCCTAGGAGCCACTGTAAAATTTAGTTCCTATCCACATTTCAGCCAGACCTCTGCAGCAATGTGGATCATTCACTTTGTTCCTCTCTGTGTTCCACTCCCACAAGAGAATTCTCTGATCCATAGAAGCACTCAGTAGTAAGCAAGATAAATTGTCTTTTTTCACCAAGGCACATCTTTTACAACATCTGTATGTCCCACAGTTGTCATTATTGACTTTCCTTCCAAGAACCACATTGAGAAGTCTTTTTATCATAAAAACAGGTTAAAAATCCATTCCTCTGCCCCTTTAATGAAACTGATCCAGTCGTCATGGAGCATGCATTCTTCTCTCTGGGGTGTGGTACATTTCTCCACTTATTCTAGTTCCACAACCTTGTGGGATGAGATGTTCTCCAGTTCATGTGTTTGACCAAGGGCATTCACAGAAACTGTCCTTTGATAAGTAAATCAAGCCCCAATGTTTGTGGAACTCATTTTTTGGCCCCAGCAGTTTGCTGATGATATTACAAAGGTTGACAATTTCAGAGGTGCCAGGAATTGAGAAGGGAACACCTCAATAGTATATTTCTTATTTTCACTATAAAAGTGTGTCTGAAGCTGAGCCATGGTTGGAGGGGAGGTGTTGATATGCACAAGATTGTCCACAGAAATGTATGGACTAGTAATCAGAAAATGGGAACAGAAAAAGGACTACATAAAGAGACAGCTCAAAATTAGGTTATGCAGGTAAGCAAGTAGCTGGAGTCGAAGCCCAGTTCAAAATTTTTATCTTAAAACATTGTTTTAAAGATTGTTTCTTCCATCAGAGAGACACATAAACACACAGAGAGACAGTACCCCAGTAATATCTTCAAACTGAAAGCTAGCCCTACTCTCATCTAGCCAGTATCAGGACAGTGCTGGGACATGAAACCACAATATTCCTGCATGGGTCCAGTTTCATTAGTTTTCTGCTGACTCCTGGCTTTATATAAATACATTAAATTATTTCAAAATAACACAATGAAAAAACTATAAAATTATAAATTATAAAAAGCGATTAATGTATAGTCTTTGAATAGTGATGATTTTTAAAGATAAGTCTTCTGTTATTTGGTTACTTTTTCCATAGGAGAAAAACAAGAGGCTTCAGTGGTGCTTGCAGGAAGTGGGAAGAATTCTTAGGACAAAAACATTCTGATTAGTATAAACTGAAAATTACTGATTATATACATCATTTGATATTTATAAAATATCTCATAAGGATCTCAGTTTTTAGTGATGTCATTAATAAGGATTAGCCTTCAGCCTAAAGCAATACTTAGATGTGAATAATTACTTGGACTTTCAAATGACTGCTTTCATGAGCTGTTAGATGATAAAGACTGCTGTATAGTGGCCTTCTGTTGCTAAAAGGGATGAATACAGTGGACTCATGAAAAAAACTGCAAAAAATTATAGATTACTCATAAATCTTGGTCCACACAGAATGCCAGTCATATTTTGGGGACTGCCTAACAATTTCACATTCTTTCTAAGTTTGGGAGATCTTACCTGTCATTGGTAATACTATTACAGCTTTCCGTAAGATCAATATGTCATGTTTAAAAATAGTAGATGGTCATAATTCTAATGATGTGCCATTTTTATTTAAGAAGAGGTTTTTTGTTATTTGTGTTTGTTTGTTTTGCTATTCATTATATTCCCACTGAATCTCAATTCAGTGTTTGATATCTGTTTCTTTAGGGCTGGATTATTCTCAGAATACTGCATTGCTTACTTGGAAAATGATCAGGTACGGTTGCCTAATGAAAATTACAAGGTCCTTGAATGAGGTTAGTGGTGCCTGGCTCTTTTATTCAGTCATCACTAACTCCAAAATAGAACGTATAACTGCATTTTATGGAAATATGAATTATGGAAATGTAGACTCCATTTATGCAGTAATTTATAGTCAATGACATTTTTTCTTTTTTGTTGTGTCAGTAATATGTACTGAAGAAATCATGAACGCACACTTTCTAAAGCTGTGGGACTGTCTAGAATCAGGTTCCCACTAAGAAGAGTTCTAAATTCTGGCCAGAAATTTAAACACAAATCAAATTGAAGAAATGCCTGTCTCCAGCATTAGCACCCAGAGTCCAAGCATATGCGAAAAGGAGCTGAAAGGCACAATATATTCCCATGAAAATGTTAAAATGAGGTCATTTGGTGTGACTGCTCCTATAAAGGCACAGCAGGATCAGTTACAACTAAAGAGCATATAAAAGCAGGCCTTTCTACAATGTCAAACCTTGCTCATCTCTTTTTAACACTAAGTGCTTTATTTGTCTGGGCCAGTTGCAGTCTCCCAACTTGAAAGCTGCTTGAGTTCACTGTATATTCTGGTTTCCAGTCCCTTATTTTCTTATTCTGAGAGCTGTTGATTCACACTAATTATTGTATCTTGAAAAGAAGAAACTTCTTAATCTGATGTAATCCCACTTGTTTATTCTTGGGATTATTGACTGTGCTTTCAGGGTCTTATTTATGAAGTCTTTGTCTACCCCATTGTCTCCTAGAGTTTCCCCAGTGTTTTCCGATAGTTTTACAGTTTGAGTAATTAATTAGGTTTAGATCTTTGATTCACTTTGAATTGATTTTTGTCAATGGTGAGAGGTAGGAGTTTAGATTAATCTCTCTGCAGGTGGATACCCAGTTTTTTCAGCATCACTTGCTTAAGAGGTTTCCCTTTTCCCACTGGATTGACTGGTACCATTTAAAGAATAACAGTTGGCTGAATGTTTGGGAGTTTATTTCTGGGGTCTCTATTCTGTTTCATTGGTCCATTTGTCTGTTTCTGTGACAATACCATGCTGTTTTGATTATAACAGCTTTGTAGTATATTTTCAGGTCAGGGAGTGAGATGCTGCCCACTGCAATCTTCTTGTGCAGGATTGGTTGGCAATACGAGGTCTTTTAAGATTTCAGACAAATTCTGTGATTTTCTTTTCTAGATCTGTGAAAGTGTCTCCGGCACTTTGATTGGGATTGAATTAAATATATAGATTAATTTGGGGAAAATTGCCATTTGGATTATATTAATTATTCCAATCCAGGAACATGGGATATACTTGAAAATTTTTATGTTATTTTCAATTCCTTTTTTTTTAGCTTCTTGTACTTTTATTGTGGAGGTCTTTAACTTCTTTGGTTAAATTTATTCCTAGGTGTTTTATATATTTTTTGTGACTATGGTGAATGGAATTACTTTCTTCAGTTCTATCTCAGTCTGCCTGCTGCTCATGTATAGAAATGCTATAGATTTCTGTATGTTGATTTTGTATCCTGCAACTTTACTGTATTCATGTATTACTTCCAGGAATTTTTTCATGGATATCATTGGGGTCTTCTATGTATACAATCATGTAATCTGCAAATAGAGATAACTTCACCTCTTCTTTTCCTATTTGAATGCCTTTTATTTTATTCTCTTTTCTGATTATATTGGTGAGGACTTCCAGTACTATATTGAAAAGGAGTAGAGAAAGTGGGCATCCTTGTCTTGTACCAGTTTTTAGTGGAAAAGCTTTCATATTTTCACCATTCAGGATGATGTTAGCTATGAGTTTTTCATAGATAGCTTTTACTGTGTTGAGGAATGACCCTTCTATGCCGATTTTCTGTGAGTCTTAATCATGAAGGGATGTTATATCTTATAAAATGCATTTTTTTTGCATCAATTGATATGATTATATGGTTTTTATCTTTCTTTCTGTTAATATGGTATATTATATTTATGGTTTTATATATGTTAAAACCATCTTGCATCTCTGGAATAAAGCCTATCTGGTCTTGATGCATAATCTTTTTTATATGTTGTTGGATATGATTTGCTATATCTTATTGAGAATTTTTGCATCTATATTTATCAGAGATAATGGTCTATAGTTTTCCTTCCTTGTCCTGTTCTTGTCTGTTTTAAGGATAAGAGTTATGAAGTTGTCATAGAAAAGATTAGGGAAAGTTTGACCCTTTTGGATCTTTAGAAATAACTTGAGTAGAATGGGAGCTAACTCTTCTTTAAAAATTTTGTAAAATTCAGAGGTGAAGCCATCAACCAGGGCTCTTCTTTGTTGGGAGGTCATTTATTACTGATTCAATTTCCTGGTTTGTTATGGGCCTATTCAGACTTTCTACATCCTCTTGCCTCAATCTTGGTAGTTTATATGTGTCCAGGAATTTGTCCATCTCATCCAGCTTTTCTTGTTTGTTGGCATATAGTTGTTCATAGCATCCCTTAAAGATTTTTGCATTTCTATGATATCTGTTGCTATATTTCCTGGTTCATTGCAATTTTGATTTATCTGGTTCATTTCTCTCTT
>NW_006200257.1:82188-87012 GCF_000334495.1 Tupaia belangeri chinensis
CTACGTGGGAGTCCAGCGACATAGCCATTATGCTAACTGCTGGTTCCCTAGAGAACGAGCTTTTAGTCTCATCCATTTTCTGTATAGTTTGTTTAGATTCTATTTCATTCATTTCTGCTTTGATCATTATTATTTCTTTTCTCCTGGAAGTTTAAATTTTTTTTTGCTTTTGTTCTTCCAATTCTCTGAGACATAAATTATGTGATCCACTTGCCTTCTTTCCATCTTCTTCTAATTGCTATGAACTTCTCTCTTATGATTACTTTTGCAGTGTCCTAAAGATTATGGAAAGTCGTGTCTTCATTGTTATTAGTGTTCATGACAATGAAATATTTTTATTTCAGTCTATTTCCTCAGTAGTTGTGAAGTCATTCAGGAGTAGGTTGTTTAATTTCCATGTATTTGTTTATTTTTGAGGATTTTTTTGAAATTAATATCACGTTCAGTTTCATCATGGTCAGAGAAGATGCTTGATATAGAGTCTATGTCTTTGAATCTGTAGAGGCTTGCTTTGTGCCCTATCACGTGGTCAATCTTCAAAAAGGTTCCATGTGGGAGTGAGAAAAAAGTGTATCTCATGGTTTGGGGGTGAAAGGTTGTATAGATGTCTGTTAAATACATTTGATTTATGACATCATTTAGGTCCTTTATTTCTTAACTTATTTCATGTCTAGATGATCTGTCCAGAGAGAAAAGGGTGTGAGCTTCTCAACAATTAGTGTGTTGCAGTCTATCTCTCCTTTTAGATCTAAAAGTCTTTCCTTCATGAATCTGGGTGCTCCTGAGTTAGGTGCATAGATATTTTATAAGCATTATATCTTCTTGATGGATTAGCCCTTTTACTAAAACATAGTGCTGTTCTTTGTCTCTTCATACAATTTTTGTTTTAAAGCCTATTTTGTAGTAAATTCATATCGTGATTCCAACTCTTTCTTGGTTTCCATTTGCATGGAATATCTTTGTCCAGCCTTTCACTTTTAGTATATGTATGTCTTTATCCATGAGATGAGTTTCTTGTAGGCAACAGATAGTGGGTTTCTGTTTTGTTTGTTTGTTTGTTCATTCGTTTTCATTCAGCCAATCTGTGTTTCTCTTGATTGGAGAATTTAGTCCATTAACATTCAATGTTATCATCGATATTTCCAGATTTAACCTTACCTTTAAGTTGGCCATTTTATTGGTGTTTTTTGTTCTTATTTCTGTCTGTCTGACTTTAGTTTTCCTGGCATAGCACTCCCTTCAGAACTTCATGAAAAGCTGATCTGGAGTTCGTAAATTCTTTCAGGTTTTGTTTATCTGAGAATTTTTTTAAATCTCTTTTCCAATATTAAGGATAATCTTGCTGGGTATAGTAATATTGATGAAATAGTTTATCTCTTAATAGTTTCAATATATCTTCCCATTCTTTCCTTCCTTGCATTGTTTCCATTTCAAGGCCCTATGTTAGCCTGATGGTATGACCGTTGTAAGTCACTTGACATTTCTCTGTTGCCAATTTTAGTATCTTGTCTTTATCTTGGACTTGGCTGGTCTGGCTAAGATGTGCCTTGGGGAGGATCTTCTTGGGTTGATTCTATTTGGGATCCTTTGTATTTCTTGAGTCTGGATGTTTGAATGCTTCTCTAGATTTGGAAATTTTTCTTCTAGGATTCCATAGAATAGTGTTTCCGTGCTCTTATTTGCTTCTTCACCTTCTGGAATACTAATTATTTGGAATTTTTGACATTTAATGGTATCTAATATTTCTCGTATATTATCCTCATTCGTTTTTGTTATTTTCTCTATCTTTAATGTGTTCCCCCCTCAGGTCAGAGGTTTAATTTTCTACATCTGAGATTCAATCTTCAGCATGGTTTAATTGGCTTTTAATACTTTCAAGAGAGTTTTTGATTTCCTGTATTACAGACTTCAATAGCTCCATCTGATTTTTTTTTTCTAGTGTCCATTTCTTCTTTCAATTTGAGGAAGGACTCCCTCATCTCCTGGAGTTGATTTTCTCTTTTCTGTTCCAACTCAGAGTTTTGTCAGTATTCTGTGACTTCTAGCCATGAGGTGTTATATTCACTTTTTTTAAAAAAATTTTTTGGAGAGGTTTTTGCTATAGGGCATGTGTGCTTGCCAGACAGAGAGGGACAGAGAGACAGAAAGTGAGAAATTACCCACTAGAGGGATGTCCATGCTGCAATCCCTTCCTCTTCATTCTCCTCTCGAGATCTTGGGCATGCATACACACACACCTGGTGTGAGTTTTTTAAGCCACCAGGTCCAGGACTTGAACCACAGTCGACTACACAGTCGACTACATAGCGACATAGCCATTACGCTAACTGCTGGTCCCTTCACTTTTGAAAACAGTTTTCAAAGAATGTTTCTGCCACTGGGAATGAGTTTGCTTTCCTTTTGCTGTGGATTATGTGCACCAAAGTCTATCTTCTGCTGTGTTTAGCAATGTGGTTCCCACAGGAGGAGTCTTCAATTCAGGTATGTGAAGAGCAGTTTCTCCTTTTCCATAGGTGATTCAGTACAGAGCGAGGAACCAGGGAGCCTCACAGTACTAGAGTGTTTGAAAACTATGATTCTAGACCTGTCTAGTCCCTCTGGGTAGGTGGAGGATGAGGAGAAGATGACAATATGATAGGGAAGGAAAAAGAGTATGAAAGAGAAAAAAGAAAAAGTCACAAACTGTGCACTAGGGCAGTGCACAATTTCACTAGGGGGCTGCCAATGGAACTGGGCTCTGCTGGAGAGCTTGGGGCTGTCCTATGGGGTAAGGTAAAGTCAGAAATTAGCAAAAGAAAGAAGAAGAAAACAGCAGCCTTCCTTTCTAGCAGGGAGGAGGGTGGCTCTGAGGTTGGGTTAGCTGGGCTTAGGATGGAGCTGGAGCTGGGGACAGTGAAAGACCCTGCCTCCTTTTCTCTGTCTGGGCAGGAGCTACAGATGGAACTGGGCTTATTTCAAGGATTGGTTCTGATTTGAATATCAATCCATTAAAAGAATTACTCTTAAGGTTTAAAGACCAGGAGCTCAGAGATTTGGTGCAGAAACTTCTTTTGTACCATATATTTGAAATTCATCAGAAATGGATGACATCTTTTTATATTACCAAATTATGGGAACATCAATGCTAATGCAGAGGAATTTATGGAACAATTTTATTTCAATTCTCAGTGTCTGTTGTCATAAACACAAAATAGCTTGAAACAAGAGCACATTTATAGTAACATAAACAATATCATATTTTTGTATTGCCTCTCCATAATCTTGTGATTTCTACAGACTTATAAATCACCGTGCTTTTTTAATTAATTTATTTTTTTGTAGAGGTTTTTGCTATAGGGCGCATACACTAGCCAGACAGACAGAGAGAGGCATAGAGACAGAAAGTGAGAAATCACCCCCCAGGGGGGATGGTCACTCCGCAATCCCTTCTCCTCCATTCTCCTCTTGGGATCTTGGGCACGCACGCACACACTCCCGGCGTGAGTTGTAAGCCACCGGGTCTGGGATGCGAACCACGGTCGACTACGTGGGAATCCAGCGACATAGCTATTACGCTAACTGCTGGTTCCCTAAATCATAGTGCTTTATAGAGACTATGTTTGTTTGGCAGATACGTGATGATTAGTAAAATGAACTTAAATTGTTTTCAATTCTTTTTTCCTCAGTTCATTTCTTCTTATCTTCTCAATGATAGTCTTTTGTAGCTCTTGAATAATTCTGTCCCTTGGTATCAAGGGGAAGAAAATGAGCCTGGAAGTTTTCATTTTTAGATAAGGCTAGTCATATAGCAATTCTATTTTGAACTCTAGGAGGAAAAATTAGGACACTCCTTGGGGTGAGTTTTGGTAGCAACAAAAAGGTGAGGGATATTGTTGAGATTTTTCTTGATATTTAGTATCTACTACATGACCAAACATATTAACTTAAGGGGTTCATTTTAATCTTAAAGATTCTGATTCTCATCTGTGCATTATTAGTTCAGTTACATTAAAAAGGAAAAATAAACAGTGGAAATTTTTAAGAACACTGAGCAAATACTTGTCATAATTAGGATGTCTGTCTTTGTGGGATATTTGTAAGGTGCTGCAGTTGTTTTTACATGCTCCTGTATCTCCTTTTTTAGTCGTTCCTTGATCATGTGACTTGTAATCAGGGTACAGAACAATAAAGCCTTTACTACCTAAGATAAATATTGAAACACAAGGAAGATGATATGTGTCATTTTATGTTTTAGTACATCTTGTTTGCTTTCTCCAATTGAAATATAAGTTACTGGTAAGGTGGGATAGAGGGTTTAAAGGAGTTTGATTCCAACTCTGTTCTCTTAACCCAATCAGTGGATTGCCACACCTCCTATTCTGCATTAGCCACACCTCCTATTCTGCATCTTTGTAAGAGAACTCTGGGACCTCTGCTTTATATATATTTTTTATTTTTAATAAGTTTATGTTTGCATTTGAAAAGTTGCACAACTAAATGTGTGGAAAGGACAAAAAACTTCTTTTAATTTGGCTTGTTGGCCTCATACCTTATCTGCAAAAGTATCCACTATTATCTTCAAATATTAATTGAAAAGTCCTATACTATTATGTAAAGTATTATTGCAATCCCTTTGATAAATTCTAGTCCTCTATTTTAGTTTTGCTTTAATCTGAATAATAGAAGGCATATTTTAAGTTCCTTTTTTTAGAGAGAGATTTTGCTATAGGTCACATGTGCTTATTTGAGAGACAGAGAGAGATACAGATTCAGAAAGTGGAAAATTCCCCAGGAGAAATGGCCATGCCACAATCCCTTCTTCTCCATTCTCCTTTTGGGATTTTG
>NW_006200257.1:87137-96071 GCF_000334495.1 Tupaia belangeri chinensis
CCCAATTTTAAGTTTTAAATCACATCACAAACATTCCCATATGTCTTGTAAGGTGTATCTTGTCATGGGACAAATACTGTGCACAGATGTAATAAAGCTTCATGTTATTGTGTTTGAAGTAAAGAGAGCTTGAGCAATGTAATTGAAAAGTCATAAGATATGACCTGAAATAGTATAGTCCTGATATCTGTCTTTCCTGGAAACCAGGATGGCTTTTTACTTGACACAATAGAAAACAGGTTGTAAAGCATAAAAATAACATATTATATATTCTGGAGCATTTTAGTAGGCTTTTCATGAGGCATTTATAAAGCATTTTAAGAAAAATACTGATATTGCCCAGTTACCCCTTCAAAACTACTACAACGAAAAGCTATCTTTTCTCGTAAGACTTCTTTTTTTAAAAAATTTTATTTATTTATTTATTTATTTTTAATTTACTTTTTCATTTTATTTTCTTCCATACATTCAATCACATTATTTGTCTTACAAAATGGATATTTCTCATAAGACTTCTTAATTTCTGTCACATAACCTTCATACTTTTTGCTAACCAGGGTGAAGAGCTTTCAAGTTGTTTAAAAGAGTGCATAATACACTTTTTTATTATTACTTTTTGCTGAATGCAAGTACTTTGTGCTAACATTTCCAGTTTTAGGAAGTACAAATACTATTAGTCATCTTTGTTCTTTTTATTAACAAGGAGTTCCTTTTCCTCTATCTTCTTTTAAAGGACAAGGAAGAGCTTGAGTATATATTTCAGAAGAGAAACTGCAGTATGAAGATCCTCTATATCACCTAGACTATGTGCACTTTTTACCATAGAGGTCCCATTCCAGATAATGCCTTGGTAAAGCACTTCTTGTCCTAAGTAAATGGGATGGCTTATTCTGTCCCAGCTCTACAGACATGGCTCATTTCCCATAGGCATGCTGGATAAAGGTCCCAGTTTCTCTTCTTGTAGCCCATCTTTTTTTTTTTTTTTTTCTCTTCTTGTAGCCCATCTTTTTTTTCTAAGTGGCATTATCTGTTACAATAATAGAACCAGTTCTCAATGTCAGATTACAAATATCCTATTGAACAGCATTTATGGGCAATCCTGAAGAGGGTTTGCCTTCTTTCATTTGGCCTGGTCAATAAAGATGAGATGTTATTTGTTCCTTGATTCACAGCCAGTGGATTATTATTGCAGGCAATATGGTAACAGACCATTCTGTAGCCCTATCTGTTAGTATGTTCCCATTTCACACACTTGTTTGACCAAATTTAATGTGCAAGTTCTTTTAAACATCCATGGTTATGAAATCATTGTGGGTACTGCTTGGCTCAAGAGTCTCTACTGAAAAAATATAACACATTTTAGACCCACAACCCTCAGGTCAACTCTTGCCTGTGTGATGTCCAGGCTCTGTGATCTTAAACCTACTGATAGAATAGTCAAACAAATGTGTGACTATAGGTGAGTCACCCAGCATGCACCATGTTCAGATGACCAGCATATGTTCTGCCATGCAATGATGCTTTCCTGGAGGCAGATTTCCAGGAGATTCCCCTGTAGTCTTTTTATATTTAACTAAGCTGTACTTGGGTAACAGAGCTTACCTGAAATTATAGGTTCATGATAAAGATGAACTGGTAGAATTAAAGAGAAGCTGGCAGGGGACCAGCAGAAGGCATTGTGTTTGCATTACTGGACTCCCATTGTACTCAAGTGTGGTTTGAATGTCGGACTAGGTGGCTTAAAACTCACACTGGGACATGTGTGTGCATGCCCAAAATCCTGAGAGAGAAATGGAGAAGGGAATGAACCATGGCGATACCCCCAGGGGATGATATTTTGCTTTCTCTATTTATCTATCTAGCGAGGGCATGCACCCTATTGTTAAAAAGCCCTCTAAAAAATTAAAAAGAAGTTGGCAGAATTTCCTGCCTCTGTTGATCTGGAGGAAGAGTCTTGATTGAAAATGAATGATTTGAAACAATTAATCAGCCAGTGTACCAGTTTGCTGAGAAATGTAGACTTTGCATATTTAATGAATGAATTATTTTCATAATTCTGCCTTGATGAACTACTGTTTAAAAGTATGTATTAG
The DNA here is from genome assembly GCF_000334495.1 of Tupaia belangeri chinensis. Taxonomy (NCBI): domain Eukaryota; kingdom Metazoa; phylum Chordata; class Mammalia; order Scandentia; family Tupaiidae; genus Tupaia; species Tupaia belangeri. The sequence continues at coordinate 89,231 of NW_006200257.1, forward strand.
AATGCTGAGACAGAAGATAGTGCAGTAGTGAAGGCCTCTGGATCCTACTTTTTATTTGTTTGTTTTGAAATTTTCCAGAGGTTGCATGTGTTTTCAAAAGAGAGACAGATGGAAAAAGCATCCCTAAATGGATCATTGTCATGGTGCAATCTCTTCTCCATTTCTCCATCTTGTCTGGATTTTGGACACACATGCTAAATTCTTATGCCAACTTGAACAGTTATTGTTCACCCCTAAAGTGACAGATTGAATGTGTTTTTTTGTTTGTTTTGTTTTTACAATTGTTATATAGACAGATGACAGATATGGCTAAGACATTTGCTATTAAATTTTTCTATATTGTTTTTCATAGTTTCTTCCTTTTAACTTCCATGAAGTAGGTAGGGGCAGACAAATAGAAAGAGATAGACTCCCAACAGGGTCTTCACACAACAATGCACCTAGCCTTAGTCTGCCTAGCCAGCTAGTATTATTGTCTCTGGCCCCACATGCACAGGCAGGTCACAGAACTGGAATCCAGGACCTTTCCAATGTGGTTCCAGCTGAGTTACTGCTGGCTACTGCCTAACCCCCAAATCTTTAGCATCTTGTCCATGTTTTGTTTACTATTTACACCCATGGTTTAAAAGCAGCATGAAACCTCTCATTCTGCTGATGTACTAGTTGCTTATGGCAGTTCTGCTATCACTTGCTTTCTATGAGTAGCAGTCAAGACCAACTGTGGGAAATCCCAGGAGTCCAGAGACAGGGTAGCCCAGATGTGAGGACAAAGGAGCAGGTGAGAACAGATCAGATCAAATGTCATGAGAAGGTTCCCTATAGGATTTGTCCATGGGATGGCATGTGGCCGGGGGTGGGGGGGGAAGGAGTCACTCAAGGTTACCCATCATGATACAGAGGGCCTACAGTAGAGTATAAAGCCTCTGTGATGCCGAGGCTTGGAAGAAAGTGGAGTTCTTCTCTCCCTTGACTGCTTGCTCCTGTGTCCTGCTCATCTGCTGACATGTCCACTCACAGACCTGCCAACTGAACCTTCCTCCCACCCCCAGGGAATTGATTTGACAGTGATATTTTCCTGCAGTCCCCTTCTCTCTCTGTCATGCCCAATATACCCTTTTTGCAATGGTCCTCCCCTTTTCCAGGTCCTATAGGGACCCAGCCCCCATTCCTAAGCCCTCCTCCTCCTTCAACTGAGCTCCCTCTACACCAGCATCCCAACCCTGCTTCATACTTGGCCATCTTAGGATGCTCTCAGAGAACTATGTCATGGATGTATATTACCTGCTCTTCTGTGTCCTCCTGTTTATTTGTCCTGATCACTCAAACATGGATCTGAGTGACACAGGGCATGGCTAGGCCACAGTTCCTTCCTTTAACTGGACTGTTTTACACTGTGGTTCTCATCACAACTCTGTCAGGGGACTTGAGTGGAATCTTGTTCTTCCTTGCTAACTTCGGTCTTCAAGTGTAGACTTCCTGACCAGTCTGAAGAGGTCTGGTCACAAGTGTTGACATCATGTTCAGCTTGATCTGAACAGAGCAAGGTTGACAGGATCATATCTTGAAAATAGAGATGCTTCTATTCAAGTGGCTAATGTACAGCATCATAAAGGGAAGATTCATGAATATGCTAAAAGTCATTGAATCATATGCTCGTACGCTTTACTGATGGGAATTATGTATGTGATTATGTCATGAAAGATGTTTTTGAAAATGATTTAATAGGAGTATTATAATAGGTGCATTTCAGACTAAGCTGCAGACATCAATATGCTTCATCCAAAATAATTAAGCATATCATTAACTAGATTTAGTAATTTTTAAATAATTTTTAAAGGTACATAGCAATTTTTTTTTAAAATGTGCTGTGAGTAGGCTCCCTATACTGAGAGGTGCATTTCAGACTAAGCTGCAGACATCAATATGCTTCATCCAAAATAATTAAGCATATCATTAACTAGATTTAGTAATTTTTAAATAATTTTTAAAGGTACATAGCAATTTTTTTTTAAAATGTGCTGTGAGTAGGCTCCCTATACTGAGCCCTCTTCCCCCTTGCTCATTGTCCTGACTTTCTTGAGACATATCTGTAGCCCTCATGTCGGGCTTATAAATATCTTGTGATCATAAGATTCATCTCTTAGGAAGGGTCCACAGTTGAGATATTATAGACGTATGTGCATTAACATTGCAAGGTTAGGGTCACTAAACCCTAAACTACTCTGCTCTATTCTTTTCATTATAAGCTAACCTTTTATTATAACCCTCAAATACATATCAGAAAACAGATTCTTGTCTTGGAGACAAGGAATCTCCCTTGATCTTTAATTGATTCTTGAATGTTTTGTTCTCAATTTATATAACATTGGTTTGTACTCTCTGATAGTATGGATCCCTCTCTGCTTAGCCATCAGTAGACAATCCTGGCTTGCCTGTGTCAGTGAATAAACTCTTCTTCTACTCTTGGACCTACAGGTGAGTTCTGTGAAATTTATAAATGTTACAAGCAAACTTTCTCAGATTTGGAGTGCTCTCATACAAGTGGCATAGTCTTCAGAAGGATTACAGGCATGCTCTGGTTCAATGAACACATAGGAAACTTGTGAAACAGGGATGTCACTGGGGGAAACACCAGTATAGGTTTCTACCTCAATTAGGTATGGGATAGTCAGTTTTTAGACATTTATGGGGCACCGCATGAATATAGGGACTTCCTCAAGACAACTTCACAACTGCAAAAGGAAAAACAAATTGTCATTGCCACAAACTCACGACATGGTTGTGTGGAAGACTAGAATCCCCAAGTGTGAATCTTCACTGAGGATTCATATTTCTTATAGAAAGAAGGTCCTTTTGAGGTGATACAAGATAATCAGGGAAGTTTCATCCTGCCTCAGGCTAGACCTGTGGTGATGCAAAAGCTGAAAACCACATAGCCACAGCCATCCCAAGCTGGGACCCTCCTTGCCACCCCGTGATTACTACACACCACAGTACCCTCATACAGTTCAGCCAAGTGAGTGGACCTAGGGGCTAAGTTTTGGCAGAATAGGCATGAAAGTATTGTGGGCTGTCTCCTCAGCCTATGGAATGTAGAAGCAGAGGGATTGCTTTTCTGAGAGGAAGAAATGCAAAAATATCTCCTATCACTAGCCACCCCTCACCACAGCAGCACATCCACAGCACTGCAGTAGACACCGATAATGCCTCCCTGTTAACTTGGCTCTTGAAGACATGTTATTAGTGTGGCTAATGAGTGACCTTCCCTCCACTTAGGATTATGGAGGAATTACAGGAGTTTATCTGGGAAATAGAATTGCAAGGCGTCATATACGTACACTTCTTTAAAGGACCAGATGAAATGGAATGCACAGCAGGAAGAAAGGTGGGGTGCTGCAATCAGCCCCCTCCTCCTGCTATGGCACACTGATAACAGTTTTAGCCCCTGGTGGGTGAGCTCATTTATTGTACCACTCATGTGATTGCTCACCTAGAAGGGACTGAAATCATCAGACAGAAGAAGGGATTTCAAAAGGTGAGAGGTCTCCTGGTGGGACAAGACAGAATTTCCTGTTCCCAGTGCTGAGAAGAGGAGTCCACCTTGTTGGAACAGGTTGACAGCATAGAGCAGAATCCAAGATCCAGGGTGTACATGAGCCTCTTCTCTGGACTGGAGGCCACACGTGGACCTTGCAATACATTGGTCATCAACGAACGTGCAGAAAGTTCTTGCCACAATTGATACAAGGCTGAACATATGCTCATTTATGGTAACCCCAATAAATTTGAGAGATCTTAACTGCAGTTGATGGTTACAGATGGAACACAACCAAAGTAAAAAGAAATTTTATGGACTATTAGGTGACTTCCTTCACAGGCATACTAGTTCTACATAGTGCCAACAAAGGAATATATACTGGATATTGACACATTACAAGGGCTATGTTTGCAAACTAGTGTTAGGCAGTTCTGTCTCAGGGTACAAGTTGTGAGGGCTATTAGACAGGAGACACTGAAATAGCTTCCATTTCTCTCCTACAACCCATAGAAGGTGGTGGCAGTTAAACAGTATCAGCTGCGTGGTGGACATAAGGAGATGAGAGAAAGCATGCAAGAATTGTTTACATTTACTATTATCTGCCCCTCTCAGAGTCATAGCTCATCCATGTGGCCAGTGAAAAAATCAGGTGAACTTGGAGAATGACAGTAGATTACAGAGAAGTAAATAAAGTGGTGCCCAGCTAGACTTTTTTTTTTTTTTTTGAGAGGTTTTTGCTACAGGGCATGTGCACTCACTGTAAAGACAGAGAGAGACAGAGAGACGGAAAGTGAGAAATCACCCTCCCTCGGGGGATGGCTATGCTGCAATCCCTTCTTCTCTATTCTCCTCTTGGGATCTTGGGCACGTACACATATGTGCCCAGCGTGAGTTTAAGCCACCGGGTCCGGGACTTGAACTGATGTCAACTACATGGGAGTTCAGTGACAGCCACTATGCTAACTGCTGGTCTCGCAGCTAGACATTGTTGACTAGTGGGGTCATCAACTCTTTTGCTGTTGATTTAGCTAATGCCTTCTTTAGTGTTGATACTCATGCATATCTAGCAGTGCACTTCACAATGGGCTGAACAAAGGCTTACAGACTGACATTTTTACCTCCCTTATAATCCCACAATGGCTTGTTTTATGGAGTGCCAAATGCTAAAGGAAGCTCTGAAGACACATCAGCACTCCCTGGGAAGTTCAATCTGAACTGCATTGTTGCTTTCTTATCCCTATGCTGGGGGACTAACACACAACCTTGACATCTGCCCCCAAATTGTGGGTAAGTGGACTAGTACTATAAAATACCACAACACTGGCACAGATGCAATTCCCAAAGGCACAGTAATAATCACCACGTGGCAGTTTAGGACCCCTCCTCTCACTTTCCAGAGTGCCTCTGGGTCTGAACAGGCATAGTATAGAAAGCCTGGGAGACCTTCCCAAAGTGTTATTTTATTGTCCCAAGAGAGGACTTTTGACTGCATATTACCTGGCAATGGAGACTTCCCTTTGCATGTACCACTAAAACACTTGCCTTTTCCTTAAGCTTCGGGGCAAGGAAGGCGTTCCTGCACTGCACTTGCATCCTGGCACAAGTACACAAGTCTGCACACTGGCTGTGCTTTACCTTCCCTCTGTCAGCTATGGCAGAAATGCCATGGAGATCGTGCCTGGCTAACCAGACTGAATGGGTTTTCCTTCTACTTGGTTTGGTTCCCCCTTAGTAGCTTTGAAAGAAATTATTTTCTAATCATGTAGTAATGTTTTTACTATTATTTGGAACATGTGTTCTTGATTGCACTTGTAGAATATGAATGCAATGTTTGACTCATACTTCTGCTCCAGGGAACTGGTGGAAGATAAATGACTCACAAAGACTATAAGGGTGCTATGAGAGTCAATGTTGGGATGGACTTAGAGTAGGCATTGAGTTCTCTTCCCCATCCCTCACTATTCTGCTTTCCTTGAGACCAAGCATCAGAGCATAGCTGGGACTTGTGAAGAACCTGACTAAAACCTTCACCTCATGAAACTGGTGTATGGCCAGCATTATTCCAGAGGTATGGAATCACCTTTGACATTAACATCATAACACTAAAAACTAAACATATTCTGCTATTTGTTAATTGGTAAGCTAACCTTTTATTGTAACTTCCAAACAATGTATATACAAAACAGTCCCTGTCTTGTCAACTTGAACCTGCAATAGTCTTTTATCCATTTATGAATGTATTATTCTTAACTTATGCAACCTGAGCCTGTCCTCCCTGATGGTGAGGAACATTCTCTGCCTGGCTATCAGTGAAGCTCCCAGTCTACATCATGTAACTAAATATACTCACATCTTACCATGCTGGACCTGTGGGTGTGTTCTTTGGAATCTATAAACATTAGAAGAAAGCCCTCTCAGATTTGCGGCTTCCTCCATGCATATGGATTCACTACTTGAAAAATTCTAACACCGCTACACTTTCAAAATGTATAATATTCAGTAACCCCAGAAAATGACCTCATTTCATCCCAGTCAATCCTTGCTGTCATCTTAGGCTAATGTTGTTTATTTTAGATTTTGCCAGAATGGATGCATGGATGCCAATATGCACTTCTTTTGAGTCTTCTTTATTTTGTTCTGCTCAATGTTTCTGAAATTATTCATATTATCATATGAATCAGTAACTTATTACTTGCCATTCCTGACTCAATTCCTGACATATCCAGAACACAGTTACAACAACAGACACACAGAGTTCACAACTGACACACACTCAATCAGGGATCCTCACAGATGTTTACATAAACGAAGAAACACAGAGACACTCGGAGACACAGCACAGATTTATGCACATGACTTGATTACAGACACAGAACTCAGACACAGATGCAGAAGATGCAGAAGATGCAGCCAAAGGAAAACATACAGCCCACACCCAGATATCCAGCCTGTAAGACACCCACATAGCCTTGGCTCTCCATTGTTCTGGCTTATGTGCAGACAGACAGAATAGACCTTGTCATGACCTGCCCTAACTGAATTCACGGAAGGGGGGTGCATTTCGTGTTCCAAACCCAGTGCTAAACATCCACATCTTCCAGAGCCTTTCAGAGGGCAGTGCTGGGGAGCATGAGATGTGAGACAGTAGCCAGGGTAGGGTAGATATGGGGTCCAGGGCAAAGGTTTGGGACTGGGACCTTGTCAAGGTGCATTTGCTCTTGGGGGTGATGCATGGGGCTTAGCAGAACTCAAGGATAAGAGAGGAGAATGGTTTTCCCCAGCCCCCTCCCCTGTGTCAGGATG
>NW_006200257.1:96246-103684 GCF_000334495.1 Tupaia belangeri chinensis
TCTCTGTAGACTTTCCTCCCTCTGGAGTCTCCAGGTCTAACTTACTCTTTCTCATGACCCCCTTGCAGATCTAAGTCACCCTGACCCTTTTCTCTGCCTGACTAGAGAGGAGTTTTCTTTTTTTCTAACATTAAAAAAATTATTTAATTTCATTTATTATTTGATTATTACTTCTAACTAGAGAGGATTTTTCATCTGAACGGCATGTGGACTAATTTAGGTGGGGAAGGGGCTCATGCATGGTAAGCAGGTGGGGAATTGTCCATTGTGATGCATCAGGGGCAAGGGCATCTGATTCTTGAGAAGGAGTATAAAGCCTCTGAGTTGCTATTGCAGAAAGCAAACTGGAGAACACATGGGGGAAAGCTGATTTCACCTCTCCCTTCAACCACATGATCCTGAGTCCTACTCAACTACTCCTTGTGTCCTGCTAGTCTGCTGACCTACCCACACACAGAACTGTCCTGGAACACTCCTCCCAAACTCTGGGATTTTGTTTGACTCCAGTATTTCCCCTAGTACCCTTCTACATCTTTCCAGGTGCCCGATACACCCCTTCTTGCTACACCCCAACCCTCCCTCAGTCCTGATTAGGATTCACCCCATTTCTTCCACTCCCCACATCCAGTCTGTTACTAACCATTGCCACTTGGTCTTTGCCAACATCTCCTCAGTCCACCCCCTTGCATTTCATTCTCATAGTTGTGGTCTTAGTCTAGGTTTTGGCCTTGGCCCACTGAGACTTTGTAGACTTCTCTCCTCCCTCCCTCTTAATGTGCGAATCAAACTCCAACTTATTTAACAGCATCGACTAACTTTTTTTTTCCTATCCATGTATTTGGTCCACTTACTCTTTGGGCTCCATTGAGACCGCCGACAGTTCTCTGGACAAGGTTCTAATATGCACTTTATACGTCTCACCTCTTCATCTAATGACCTTCTAACTATTTCAGTCTTTTTTCTTACTTTTCAGGGGGAAGACCCTCTGTTACTTCTTTTTCTTTTTTTTTAAAGGATTATTTGATTTGATTTGATTGATTGAGATCAGTCAAGGCCACCCAAAGAGCAACTGAGCCCTGCTCCAGCATGAGTGTGGTTGCTGGTTTTCAGCTATGTGCACCATGTGTGCTTGGGGGTATCAGTGGTTCCCTCAGTAAACTAACACTGACAGACAGACAAGATGGCAAAAGTTTTATTCGGGAAAACATCAAAGTTAAAGCAGGGAAGAGGCATGATCAGGCAGGGAAAAGAGTAATGTGCCTGTGACACCTTTTCCAAGGGTCAGCTATGACTGGTTTATCGAAGCTCAGGTCCTCTGGATGTCACATGGGTGGTTGTGAAAAGCAAAAGGATGTTGGTTCATTCCCATGTGACTTTGTATTTTCCCACGTGTGTTTACCTATGTGGCTGCACCTGAGCTTTCATCACATGAATAACGGTCTCTCCCCAGACAGAGCTCTGAGTGTACCTGTGTATGTATCCTCTTGTAGTCTTTCCTTTCTTTATGTGGTAGGATCTGAATTCCAATGGTAAGGGAGAAACTGCTTTATTTTTAGAGAATGGGCCTGCCAGTCTCTGGGTCCAATCTGATCACCCTTAAGTTTGTTTAATATACTGCAATGGACACCCTTAGACAATGTATGGGCAAATGTTTTCACTTACACTGTGAGAAGGCAGGTGCCCACCGAGTTCTGGCCATTGTGGGAGATACTTTCCCGCTATACTCTCTCCTCTTTGCCTCACAACATTGTGAGCAATTAATCAGTATTTATATGTCTTGGGCAACAAAACTGAGGCTCAGAGCAGGCCCCATGAATTGTTGGCATCGACACTGAGATGGCAGAATATAGGAAAAGAATGGGCAAGTGCTGGTGTGCAGCTGAGACATGGAGGTAAGGGGAGAATGTGGGACTGTAGGGATAGACACCCAGTCAGCACCTCAGGAGCAGCCTTGACCTCCCTACTGATGGGGGCCTCATTCCAGAGTCCAGGGACACTGCTTTACCAGACTTGACCTGTCCTTGCTTTGAGTGTCACCAGAGCATAAACTCAGAAAGACAGATTCTCCTGGAAAATCCACATGAAATTTCCCCCAACCTCCTGAGCCTTTCATACTGATCCAAAAGCATCACAAATCAGAGGGACCCAACCGTCTTTACTTCGGATTACAGGTGCAGGGCTGTAGACCAAGTGTTAGCTGACTTCTCTTTATCTTGTACAATTGACAGCTTCTTTTGTTTCTCTTCCCCCTCACGTCATCTCATAAATAGCTTCCTAAGATGGGAAGGAAATACACATTATCCAGTAGCTCATGTGAAATTCCTAGCCATCTCTAAGGCCTTGATTCAAAAGTTCCTTCTCAAACTCCCTTGTGACTATACAGAATGAAAAATCCTGACAGATGTAAAAGGAAGTCTCCTAAGGAGAGACTAAGAAAAATTAAACTGTGGTCTGAGGGAAAGTAATTACCAAATACAAGTTTCTCTTCATGGCTCTGTGCTCTGTTCAATACTACATAAATCAGCTAAGATAAAACCATCTAGGAAAAGCATTAGTGTCCTTTTTTGTCAGTCTCTTTGTTGAGAAAGTAAAAACTCATTTTAGTTCAGCTCCTCACTACTACACACATCATGGTGGGGCAGGAGATGAGAGTTTATCTGCCTCCTGCCATGGGGAAAGCTGCTCTCCTTAAAAAAAAAAAATATGGTGCTTCACACAGACAGTCAGCCTTCCAGAGGTGCTGGTGTCATTCACCCTGTGATTCACTCCCTGACATTTCTACAATTCAGAATGAAACTCCTGCCTCCTCCTTTAAAAATCCTGGTTGGGGGAGAGGATAATCTCAGTGCTGGCAACATCTACTGAAATAAAAAGTGATTCAAGTTTCATAACAAGGGTGTTAGCTCCTGCAAGAACATTTCCACTGGAAAACCACCAGCCTGAGTGGCTATACATTAACAAGTCTTACTCCATTGACAATAAAGGCAAAAAGGAGCAAAGTCTAAACAATTATATTTGCTATTATTCTCAAATGACTTTGTTTATGGCTCTGATTCAAAAAATTCTCAACTTATTACTTGATTTTTTTTTTATAGCTCACACGTGAAATAAAAATATCTCTAAGAAACTATGACAAAAACACTGTAGATGGATGTTCGGGCTTTTGTTTCTGGCCAGCCAAGCAATCCTTCAGCTAGTGCTTTCTGGAGTGGCTCTTGGCCTTTGGGTGTGTGGTGCAGTGCTGAGAACACAGAGGGGAGCAGGCACCACTTCCATCTTAAAACAGGTACAGTTCAGCAACCAGCAGTTAGCATAATGGCTATGTTGCTGGACTCCCATGTAGTCGACCGCGGTTCGCGTCCAGGACCCAGTGGCTTAAAACTCATGCCGGGCGCGTGTTCGTGTGTGCCCAAGATCCTGAGAGGAGAATGGAGGAGAAGGGATTGCGGAGTGACCATCCCCCCTTGGGGGGTGATTTCTCATTTTCTATCTCTCTGTCTGTCTGGTGAGAGCATGTGCCCTATAGCGAAAACCTCTCCAAAACACACAAACACACACACACACACACACACACACACACACACAAACAAACAAAACAGGTACAGTTCAACGCACACAGGAAGTCAGTGGGGACATAGAAATCTGGCCCCATCCTTTCTTGGGCTTCAGAAGGATTAACATAAAACTTGAGTTTTGAGGAACAATACAGCAGACTTTTGCTTTCAAATAGGAGTGAGTAGATCTAAAGTCCCAGATCGCTCCTATAAACAGGAAGAAATAGTGGACAACAGATGGAACCCAAAACCGAATGCATGAATTGGTAAGGAGCCAGTGTAGAAACATGAGGTAATGAAGAAAGAAATCCAGGACTTGGTCCATCTGGGCATTTGGGCCTTTTCTCCCTTGTCTCATCAATGAATTCTGGGTAGATACTCTGGAGGTTCAAAGAAGCTGAGTAGTTTTTGCACACATGTGTGGGCTAGAAGGAAAACAAGTGGAGGGACCAGCAGTTGGCATAGTGGCTATGTCTGGACTCCCATGTAGTCAACTGAAGTTTGAGTCCCAGACCTGGTGGCATAAACTTATGCTGGGCATGTGTGTGTGTGTGTGCTCAAGAGTCAGAAAGGAGAATGGAGGAGAAGGGATTGTGGTGTGGCCATCCCCCTGGAGAGTGATTTCTCTCTTTCTGTCTCTCATCTCTGTCTTTCTGGGAAGTGCACGCACCCTATAGCAAAAAAAGAAAAAAAAAACTAAGAAAAAGAAGGAAAGCAAGTAGAGTTTAAGGTCTGTCAATAAGGTGATCCCCCATAAAACCTACAGGCTTTGATTGGGACCAAGAATTTCACACTAGGGATAAGATGGACAGAAAACATTCTGACTTTTGTTGGTACTGAGCCTGGAGTAAAGCTCGATTAAGGAGATCCAGTATCGCTAAGTCCTCTACCATGTGCCAGAAGTGAACTCTCAACTTTTCTACAGCAAGATCACAGCATATCAGGGTTCCATTTTTCTCTACTGTCCACTCAATGTCTGGTGTTGAATAGAAAATAACACAATAACTAGCAGGACAGTACAATGGAATATGATCGAAACCTAAATGACTATAGAAATGGACCCAGAGGGCATCCAGATGTAAGATATAGAAGGTAGCAATGCTGGTATCAATGTCTCCACTACCCCCAAAATAATTGCAAACAAGAGGGTATGGACCAGCCAGCACTGTGTTGCAGTAGTAATACACCACTAAAGAGGAGCTGGGACTCAGTAGTCGCATCATTTTGAATTTTAGACTGAACATGCCAGGCTTACCCACAAATGCCCAAGAATTGATGGATGGAATGAAAGGAATCATTGCATGACCAAATTCTCTTGAGTTGAGTGTGATCTTTTCCCTCCCTTACTCTTCCTCTCTTATTTATTTATTTTTGAGAGAGAGATATTTTTGCTATAGGGTGTGTGTCCTCAGTGGAGATACAGAGAGAAACACAGAGACAGAAAGCAATAAATTACTCCCGGGGGGGGGGTTGGCCATGCTGTAATCTCTGCTCATCCATTCTCCTCTTAGGATTTTGGGAACGCACACCCCCACACACACACACACACAACCCCACCAACCCTGTGAATTTTAGGCAACCAGGTCCAGGACTCATATTGCAGATGGCTACATGGGATTCCAGCAATAAAATTATTGTGCCATCTCCTGATCCCTCTCTCTTCCTCTCTGTCTCTGTCTCTCTGTCTATGTGCATATGTTCCATTACGAACAAAGAAAAAGAATACAAGACAGCCATTTAGACAGAAAGAAAAATGTCAATTACAGAAACCAAGGCAAGAAGGATGACCACAATATTATACTAAGTGAATTTGGGATGCACACTTTCAAAATAACACACTTTCAAAATGATTCTAAAATGTGTTACAGTAGTCTACTCAACACATATATTCTACTCAGCAGTATTTGTATCAATGAACACAGGAACATCTTACTCCTCTGCAGCCTTCCTACTTCCATCACAGATGTCATAGATATGTTCTACTTTTGTTTGCAGTGTTTTGTATTGCACTTCCTTTGATGCTTTCACAGACCTCAGGGAAGAGCAGGTGTCTTCCATGTCCTTCTTTCTTTCTGGAAAGGATGAAACAGTTTTCACATGGGTGAACATGGACCCAAGAACTTGAGAAGAGGTCAAGATTCCTAGCCTGGGAAGCCACTCTATCTTCCCAGCATATATTATATTCCTTTCTACAAAATGGAGATTTCTTACCCAAAAAACCTATCTTTCAGGTTATGTATAGTGAACCTCACGGATCTCATCTTTGAATCCTTGAGTTGGTTGTTTATGTCTCCTGACTCTAATATAGATTCAGCAAAAGGCATCTAAGAATAAATGATTATATAACAATGTGAATATACTTATCACTACTGAAATATACACTGAAAAATCTTTAGGAATTAATTTATGTTACCATAGAATTTATAGTTAACTGTGTTGTAGTAGCACAATTATTAGTAGCACAATTAAAAGTAAAATATATCATTTAAAAGGAAGTAAGAAATTTCTGGTCTCTGATTCAAGTAATGGATGGGAGTGACTTTCTGCCACCTGCTCCATCTTGCTCTTTGGCATCTTGATCTTTGGCAGGGCTTTCTCCTTCAGTGACTGCTGCTCTTCACACTTCACTCTCCCTTCTCTGCTCCTAGCTCCATTAAGGGCAATTGGACACAACATAAAACTACTCACAAAAACATAATTCCAAAAACAAAAATTGCACATACTTCTCATATGATTTTACTCTTCTAAGACATGAAACATGTATTCCTCATCAAAACTAAGATGCACAATGGAAACCATGCAGTGAATGTCGTAGTTTATCTCTGAAACTCCTGAGGTTTTCATTGAAGGAGCATCTTTCAAGGTCTGTGTAGAGTTTTCTTCTTCCCATATCTGCACATTGGTACAAACAAAACATGTGACTGGGCAGTTAGCTAAACAGATCAAGTGTTAAGAGAATATATCCTACAACTGCCTCTATTTTCATGGGAAATTAGTTGATCAGTTTGGGGTTACAAGTGTCAAGCAGATTAAGATAAGGGTAACAAGGATAAACCTTGTAGTATGAGTATTATCTGTTGTCTATAACATTCGTACTTATGAGATAATAGGTAGAAGAATGAATAATAAGGGGAAAGCAAAGAATGTGTAAAGTGGTTCAAGGCAGGGTCAACCTCAGTGCACACTGGTTAAGTGCTGTGTGCATCAGAAGCCAGATATCATAGTGCCAAACATGGTTCATATCCAAGCCTCAGCCAGTTGAAAAAAATGCCATATGCACGTGTGTGCCTGCTAAAAATCATGATGTGATGAAGAAATGAAGGAAAATGACTGTCATGTCACCACTCCCCACTGGGGCTTTCTCTATCTGTCTGGTGAGCATGTATGCTCCCTCACAGTGAAGGAAATAAAAAACAGAGGACAGAAAACAGATCAAGCTATAGAGCTCAATTAGCTTTCTTTACAGAAAAATGATAAAGAAAAAATTCCCCAATATGCATAAAAAGAAAATCAGGTTAATACGGTGGGAGGGGACAATTCAGCTTCAGTAGAGATCTTCATCCTCAGTCTATTTTCTCAGGTTTTCTAGATAATTGAGGGCAGTACTGATTGATGTGATCACCATCTAGGTTATGAATATAACACATGCTTCCTAGGCCCTTAATATAAAAAGTCACTGTGCTGTTATCCATCAAGATCAAAACATTTTCAGGAAAAGTATTAGCCCAGCAGACTCTCACACTTTCACTGTATGCAGGACAAGAGAAAATGCAGAGCTCAGCTCACCTACTGGCCAAAACACCTCAGAAACCAAGAAAGAATAAAAAGGAGCAGCCAAACTCTTACCAAGCCCTGAGTCTTGACATTTCCATCCTTCTCAGTAT
>NW_006200257.1:103724-104410 GCF_000334495.1 Tupaia belangeri chinensis
TAGTTCCATCAAAAGTTTTGATATTATCCTTCAACAAAGCATAGTGATCAGGAGCAATTTATTGATACCATTACTTCTTTTTTTTTTATAATATATTTTGAGCAAATAAATAAATAAAATAGGACCAGTGGTCAGTGTAGCGGTTATGTCATTGGATTCCCACATGGCCAACCGCATTGCGAGTCCCAGACCCAGGGTCTTGAAAATCATGCTGGATGCATATGCATCCCTGTCCAAGATCTCAGGATGAATAAGAAAAAGAGAACATGGTAAGGCTATCCCCTTTGGGGGTGATTTCTCACTTTCCCTCTCAGTGTCTTCGTCTCTGTCCCTGTCTTCCTCTCTGAGAGTGCACGTGCCTTAAAGGCAAAAATATCTCAAATAAATAAATATACAAAATTAAATGAAATAAAATGTGTGTGGGGGGGAACCAGCCGTTAGCGTAATGGCTATGTCGCTGGACTCCCACGTAGTCGACCGCGGTTCGTGTCCTGGACCCGGTGGCTTAAAACTCACGCCGGGCGCGTGTGCGTGCGTGCCCAAGATCCCGAGAGGAGAATGGAGGAGAAGGGATTGCGGCGTGACCATCCCCCCTGGGGGGTGATTTCTCGCTTTCTGTCTCTATGTCTCTCTCTGTCTGTCTGGCGAGCGCACGCGCCCTACAGTGAAAATCTCTCCAAAAAAAA
>NW_006200257.1:105500-110769 GCF_000334495.1 Tupaia belangeri chinensis
CAGCAGGATTTTTTGTTGTTGTTGCTTTGTTTTATAATCTTAGACATTCTGACTGTGGTATCTCATTGTGGTTTTGATTTGCAACTCCCTTAGGATAAGAGATGTTGAGTATTCTTTCATATACTTTTTAGCTATTAATATATCTTCCTTGGAAAGTTATCTGTTCAGCTCCTTTACCCAACTTTTAATTAAACTTTTTTTTCTTTCAGATTAGCCACTTGTATATTTTGGTCATCAGTCCTTTATCGAAGGGGGAATTTAAAAATATATTCTCCCATTTCATAGGTTGTCTCTTTACTTTTCATTTCTTTTGCTGTGCAGAAGCTTTTAGCCTGTTGTAGTACCCCTTGTGTCTTTTCAAAATTACTTTCAGTGCTTTGGGGGTCTTATTTAAAGTTTTTCCCTACTCCAATGTCTCCAAGAGATTCCCCTTTGTTTTCCACCAATAGTTTTATAGTTTGAGCTTTTATATTTACATCTTTGATCCATTTTGAGCTGGTATTTGTTAATGTTGCAAGATAGGAGCCCAGTTTTATTTTTCTACAGGTAGATATCCAATTTTTCCAGCACCATTTGCAGAAAATATTTTGTTTTCCCCACTGGATTCTCTCATGCCCCATATCAAAAATGGGTTGACTGTATGTTTGGGGAGGATATTTTTGTGTTCTCTATTCTATTTAAGTGGTCTACATGCCTCTTTTTATACCAGTTCCATGAGTTTTTTATTATTAATGATGTGTAATATATTTTGGGATCTGTGAGCAAGATGAATCCTAAATTATTCATTGTGCACTGTATTGCTTTAGTGATACAGGGTTTTTATGCTTCCAGACAAGTTTTCTTAACAATTGTTCATTTAATTCTGTTTATTATGATTTTTCAATTTGACCAGAGAAAGACAGAGAGAAAGAGAAAGGGAAAGTGAGAAAGCAAGCCACCAGATCTAGGACTGCAAACCACAATTGTCCATGTGGGAGTCTAGTGCCCCAAGCACCATGCCACATGCCAGCCCCCCAAACAAGTTTTATGATTGTTTTGTCCTAATTCAGTGAAGAATATCTCTGGTAATTTGATGGCAATTTCATTAAATTTGTATTTCATTAAATTTGTAGGCCAATTTAGATAGAATTGACATTTTGATTATGTTAATTCTTCCAACCAAGGTACATGAAATGTCTGTCCACTTTTTTGTGTCTTCCTTTCTTAATTTTAAAATTTGACATTTTTTCTTTAGGGCACGTGTTTTTACCAGAGAGACAGAAAGCAAGAAAACACTCCTCCAGGGTGGGACGGACAAACAACAATTCTTTCTCCACCATTCTCTCAGAATTTTTGGTAGGCACACACACACCCAGAATGAGTTTCAAGCCTCTAGGTCCAGGACTTGAAGTGTGGTTGGCTATGCAGGAGTCCAGTAATGTAATCCTTATGTCATCTGATGGTTCTCTATGTTGTTTTCAATTTCTTCTTTTAGTGTTTTCTATTTTTTTATAGAGGTATTTGACTTTGGTTAGGCTTATTAATAGGTATATTATATTACTAATGCTATTGTCAATGTGAATGCTGCCTTCAATTCTCAGTCTGTTCCTTGTTGCTCTATAAAAATGTTATAGAATTTTGTATGTTGATTTTGTATGCTGCCACTTTACTGCATTAATTTACCACTTTTACACATTTCTTTTGTGGATTCTTTCAGGTATTCTATGTATACAATCATGCCATCTGCAAATAGAAATAGTTTCACTTTTTCTTTTCCTATATCTTTTATTTAATTATCTTTTCTGATTGGACTTCTAGTACTATATTGAAAAGGAATGGAGAAATTGGGCAGCCTTGTGTTTCAGTTTGATTCAGTATGCTGTTAGCTATAATTCTTTTCATACATGGTTTTTATGTTGTTGCAAAGTGTCCCTTCTATCCTGATTTTGCTGAGAGTCCTAATCATGAAGGGATGTTGTATTTTATCATTTTTTCTAGATTTCATGATATAATTATATGGTTTCTATCTTTGTTTCTGTTAACATAGTGCATTATGTTTATGGGTTTTTTTAATCAAACCACCCTTGCATCTCTGGAATAAAGCCTACCTGGTTGTGGTGTATAATCTTTTTTAACATATCATTGGATGTGATTTGCTAGTACCTTGTTGAGTATTTTTGCACACATATTCATCAGATATATTTGTCTGAAGTTTTCTTTTTCTACTATGTCTTTACTTGTTTTGGGGAGAAAGGCGATGCAAGCTTCATGAAGTGATCTTAGGAGGGTTCTCTTTGAATTTTGAGATAGTTTGCATAGAACGGTGGTTAGTTCTACTTTAAGTGTTATAGAATTCAGTAGTGAAGTCATTGGACATGATATTTTCTTGGTTGGGAAGTTATTTGTTACTGAATCATCCTCATTTCCTGTTATTGGTCCTCACAGGTTGTCTTTCTGATTCAATCTTGGTAGATTATGTGTCCAGATATTTGTCCACCTCATCCAGGTTTTCTTTTTTGTTGGTGTATAATCACTTGTATTATTCTCTGATGATCTTTTGTATTTCTGTGTGTTCTAAAGACAGTTTTGTTTATCTTCTCTAAACACCTTTTGGATTCATTTATATTCTGTGCAGTTTATTTTCTATTTATGTCTTTATGTATAAATGTTAATTATGTCTTTTCCCTTGGAATTTCTTCCAGTTCCCTGATATGTATTGTTAGGCTGTTTACTTGCCACTTTTCATTTCTTTTTCTTGTGGGCACTTCTCCCTTATATCTGCTTTGCAGTGTCCCACAGCTTATGAAAACTCATGTGATAATTATGGTTTCAATGAATTACTCGATTTAATTTTTCAGGGGTTGTGAATTCATTCAGGGGCAGATTGTTTACTTTCCATGTATTTGTGAATTTTTGAGGTCTCTTTCTACAGTTTAATTCCATTGTTGTCAAGATAGATACTGGATATAGTTTCTATACCTTTGATTATATTTAAGCTTGTTTTATGTCCTATCAAATGGTCACTATTTCAAAATGTTCCATTTTGTGGTGAGAAAATGTATACTTTGTGGTTGTTAAATGGTTAGACAGATGTCTATCAAGTTCTTTTGATTTATGTTATCACTTTGATCGTGTATCTCTGTCCTTACTGGAATTTTATTTTATTTATTTTGTCCAGGCTATCTGTTCCGATAAAATAGTGAGTGTTGAAATTCCCAACTATTATTGTGTTTTGGTCTATCTTTCCCCATAGATCTAACAGAATTTCTCTCATGTATTTCAGTGTTCTCAGAGTTGGGTGCATAGATACTTATAAGTTTTTATCTTCTTGGTGAATTACTCTTTCTAGTACTATATAGTCTCCTTCTTTCCCTCTTCTTACAGTTTCCATAAAGTCTGTTTTGTCTGATAGCAGTATTACAACTCCACCTTTTTAAATTATTTTTTCCATTTGCATGGGATCTTTTTCTGGCACTTCACATACAATGTATGTATGTCTTTCTCTGTGAGGCACTTTTCTTATAGGCAGTATATAGTAGGCTCCTGGTTTGTCTGTCTGTTTGTTAAACCATAGAGCTAGTTTGTGCCCTTTGATTTTAAAATCTAAGCCACTAACATTCAATGCTGGCGATGGCAGGTGGTGTGGTGGTGAGTGACAATGGGCTCCCACATGGCTGACTGCAGTTCCTGTACCACATCTGATGGCTTGCTTTCCTACTTCTCCTCTCTCACTCTGTCCTTCTCTGGTCAAATAAAAATGAATAAATGAATGAATGAAGTTAAATATTTTTTAAAAAATCAGTGCTATTATATATATTTTTAGAGTGATCCCTGCCATTTTGTTAGCCATTTTCTTGATTGTTTCTTGTCCTCTATTTATTTGTCTCTCTTTATTTTTCTTAATGTAGTATTCCTTTCAAGATGTTTTGAAGATCTGGTCTAGTGTTGAATTCTTTGTTTTTATTTAAGAATACTTCCATTTTTTCTTCATATCTGAAGGATAATCTTGCTGGACATAGCATTCTTGGTTGAAATTGTTTTGCTTTTAATGTTTTACGTACATCTTTCCATTCTTTCCTTGTCTGTATTACTTTGTTGAGAGGTCTTGTTAGCCTAAAAGAAACACATTTGTAAGTAAGCTGACATTTCTTTCTAACCATTTTTATACTCTTTTTGCCATCTTTTATTTTGAGCAATCTGGCTATGATGTGCCATGGACAGGACCTTCTTAGGTTGATTCTATTTGACTCCTTTTTATACCTTGGGTTTGTATGCCTGAATGTTTCTGTAGGCTTGGAAAATTTTCTGCAAGTAATTATATAAATAGATCTTCTATGCCACTATCAATTTCTGGGATATCTATTATTTGGATATTTATGTGTTTAATGGTATCTAGCATTGTCCTCAAGCATGCTGCACTCTTTTCTCTTTTATTCTTCTTGTTTTTATTCCTTTTGTTTGTTTTAGCTAAGTCAGACATTTTGTCTTCCATATCAGATATCCTTTCTTCTTCATGGCCTAATCAGTTATTAATGCTTTCAAGGGAGGTTTTGTTTTCCCATATTAGCGTCTTCACCTCTAGAAGTGCTGTTTGATTCATTTTTATGGTGTGTATATCCTCCTTCAAGTCTTGGAAAAACTTTCCCATCTCTTTAAGTTTGTTGTCTGTTTTTTTCTTGCATCTCATTTAATTGTTATACTATGAATGTTCTGAATTCTTTTGCTGAGATTTCTATGAATTCTTTTGTGCTGTCTATGCTTAAGGGATATTGTTCCATTTTCTTGAGTGAGAGATGCTTCTTTCTCTCATTTTTCTTGTGCCTCTGTGCTTGTTTCAGTCATCTGATAAATTATACATTTCTTTCTCATTTTATAGAGTTGATTCCAGTTCCTGAGGATCAGGAACACCTGGGCGGAGTTTGAGCGATTCAGCTAGAAGATGAAATAGAAGTACACATTCCATTTTAGCAAACTATAAAAGCTCAGTATAGACCTGGGCAAGGAGAGTGAAGAGAGTACAGAGATGAGGTCCCTTTGTGTTTTTACCACCACTCTCATTGCTTCTGTTTCCTGTAGTGTGGAGAAGACGTGGGGCTCAATATAGAATGTCACATGAAGGGGAGACAATCAATGAGACACATGGGTGGTGAGACTGCAACACGAGATATGAGATGAGGTCCCTTTTCAATCAGATCATCTCTCTTGCTGCTGCTGGTTCCTTTATTTCTATTATTTTAAAGAGATTTTTTGGGAACCAGCAGTTAGCATAATGGCTGTGTCACTGGACTCC
>NW_006200257.1:111023-114714 GCF_000334495.1 Tupaia belangeri chinensis
AGAGAGAGAGAGAGAGAGAGAGAGAGAGAGAGAGAGAGAGAAAGAGAGAGAGAGAGAGCCGGTGGGGGAGTGAGGGAGAGAGGTAGAAGGAGAGAGAGAATTAGAGTTAGAATGCACCACCTGGGCAGGATGGCCAAATTGCAATCCCTTTTCCTCATTGCCTCTCAGTATTTTGGGCACACACATTCATGCTCTCAGTGTGACTTTCAAACCACTGATACCGGGACTCGAGTCATGATTACCACATGTAAATCAAGTGCCTTAAACAATACATCATCTGTTCACCCATATTTCACATATTTCTGCTCTTATCTTTATTTCTGTTTTGGTATTTTGTTATTGTTTTTCCAGTTCCCTGAGCTGTGTTATTATGTTGTCATTTTTTTTTTCTGGGCACTAATTGCTATGAACTTCCTCCTTATGACTGTTTACAGTGTCTCACAGGTGATGATAACTTGTGTACTCATTATCATTTGTTTTAATGAATCTTTTGATTTCAGTCTTAAGTTCTTCAGTGGTTGTGTAGTCATTTAGGAATAAGTTGTTTACTTTGCATGTATTTGCATACTTTTGATGACTTTTTCTGCAGCTCAAGTTTAATGCCATCATGGCTTGAGAAGAAGTTGGATATAGGGTCTATCCATTTGAACTTGAAGAGTCTTGTTCTGTACCCTATAATATCGTCAATATTTGAAAATGTTCCACAAAGTTGTGAGAAAAAGGTATATTTTGTGGTTTGTTGGATGGAAAATTCTGTAGATAGCAGTCGAATCCTTTCAATTTATGTTATCATTTAGATCCTGTATCTCTTTGCGTATTTTTTTGTCTAGGTTATCTTGCCAAAGGAGACAGAACTCCAATGATTATTGTGACATAGCCTCCCTCCTTTTTGATCAAACAGTTTATCTTTCATTTATTTGGTGTGCCAGTATTGGATGAATAGTTTTTTTAGTAAGTGTTACATCTTTTTGGTGAGTTAGCTCTTTTAGTACTATATAGTGTTCTTCTTTGTCTCTACTTACAGTGCCTCTCTTAAAAATCTATTATGCCTGATATCACTATTGCGAAGCCAGCCTTTTTCTGAGGTTTCCATTTGCTTGGAATTTCTTTTTCCAGCTTCTCACTTTCAGTCAGTGTTTGTCTTTACCCATGAGGTGTGTTTCTTGTAGGCAGAATTCAGAGGGCTTCTGTTTTTAAAATCTATTCAGCTAGTCTGGGTCTTTTAATGTGAGAATTTAATCCATTAACATTCTATTTTATTATTGATATTTGTGGGCCTTTGCCTGTGAGTTTGAGAGCCATTTTCTTGGTTGTTTTGTTCTCTTAGTTCTATTTTTCTCTCTGGTTTTTCTGATATAGTACTCCTTTGAGTACTTGAAGAGCTAGTCTAATGTTGGTGAATTCTTTCAGTTTTTATTTTTCAGTGAATGATATTATTTGTGCTTCTTACCTGAAGAGAAGTCTTTCTGGGTGTAGTATCCTTGGTTGAAATTTTCTTTTAGAGTTTTCAATATATATTCTCATTCTTTCTTTGCTTGCATTGTTTCAGTTGAGAGGTATGATGATAGCCTAAGGGGATAAACTTTGTAAGTAACTTGATATTTCTTTATTGCCATGTTTAGAATCTCTTCTTTGTCTTTCATTTTTTACAAGTCTGTGATGTGCTGTGGACACAATCTTCTCAAGTTGATTATAGTTGGAGCCCTTTGTATTTTGTGGGTCTGTATTGCTGAATCTTTCTCTAAGTTTGTAAAGTTTTCTGTAAGCAATTCATGGAATAGATTTTCTATGTCCTTATAAGATTCTTCCTTTCAGAATACCAACTATATATATGTTTGGCGTTTATCATATCTAGTATTTCCAATATGTGATCATTTTTTTTAAAAATGTTTCATTCTTCTTGGTGGTTTTATGTATATCAGATAATTTTTTCCTCCAGATCATAGGGTCTATCTTCAGTATGGTCTAATCTGCTATTAATACTTTTGAAGAAGGTTTTGATTTCTTGTATTACAGACTTCATCACTAGAAGGTCTGTTTGATTTTTTTATTTACTTATTTATTTTATGAAGTCTCTTTATTGAGTTATTCCTTCAAGTCATAGAATGATTTTTTCTTGCACAGGAATAGTTTTATTTTTATTTTTTTCCCTCTCACATCTCAGTGAGTTTAGTTACAATAAATGCTCTGAATTCTTCTCCTGGAAGTTTGGTGACTTCCTTTACTTTTTCAAGTGTTGAAGATGAATTCTTGTGTTCCCTTGAGGGAGTAAGTACTTCCTGGATTTCTCATATTTCTTGAGACTCTGGTGCAATGTTCAGTCATCTGGTGATGTACTCAGTTTTTTATTTTTCTTTGGAGTAGTTTTCTGTAGTTGTGTGTTTCTGTGCTTCCTTTTGATCTGAATTAGCTAAATGCCAGCATTCATCTTCAACTGTGGGAGTGTGGTATCCACAGTGGGAGTTTGGTGGTCAGATTTAGAAAGAGGGTTTTCTTTCCCCTTTTCCTGATTTGTGGAAGTGAACCATTCTGCAATATCAGATTGCTCAGATGTTTGACTCCTATATGGCTAGACTTATACAGTTGCTATGTGGCAGGAGATTGATCTGATAGGTGACAGTGTGTGACTGATATCCAAAATGAGGTGTGTAACAAAAAATAGGCCTTGATCTCACATCTTAACTATTCAGGGTCTTGAGTGAATAGCTGCTTTTCTTTTTACTGCTCCTTGTTGGGTGAGAGGACTAACTGGAATTAGCACAAGAAAAATTTAGCTCCACCCACCTCTTTACACTGCAGTTGCAGGAATGGGAAGGTGGTCGAGTGTCCTAACTAGGATATGGTGTTGGGTGAAGAGCTGCTTGCTTTCACTCTGTTCCCTATCTAGGTCTGGGTCTTGGGTGAGGAGTTGCTTGCTTTTGCTCTGCTTCTAGTTGGGAGGGTAAACTAATTAGCATAAGAAAGACACCACACCTTCTAAAGGCCTAAAAGAAAGAAATAGGTATCCCCAAAGTGGGTCTCTAGATGCTTCAGTACTCTTCCCCCAGCCCTCCAGCTAGTCAAGATCACAGCTACCCAATGTCTTTCAGGCTGACTGGGGACATGAACCCCAGTAGGTCATGTGGCTCCAGCCTCACAGACTAGAGTTCCGCCATCTGCACCAGCAGCAAGGCCACAACAGTGAAAAGATTCTCACATGCCCAACACCATCAGAAAGTGGGCTCTTGGGAAACCACTGCTCAGTCACACCAAAATCTCTTCCCCTCAGTTCTCCTCTTGGGATTTTGAGCAAAGCACCCAAACACACACACACATGCTTGGCATGATTTTCAAGCTGCTGGTTCTGGTACTGGAACCATGTGGAAAGTTAGTGCCACATGGACAGATAGTGCCTTAACAACCATGCTGCCTGCTAGACCCATTTTTTAAAGATACTTTCTGTCATCTATATTGACGTAGAATTGACAAAAAACATATATATGTATATTTTAGACATTTTTGCTATATGGTGTATGCACTTGCCAGAGAGACAGAAAGTGAGAAATCAACCCCAGGGGAGATGGTCATGTCATCCCTTCTCCTCCATTCTCCTCTTGGGATTTGGGCATGTACATGCACGTGATCTGGACATGAGTTTCCAGTCTTAGTGTCAGGGACTTGAACCAGGGTCAGACATGTGGAAGTCCAGCGA
>NW_006200257.1:115298-118564 GCF_000334495.1 Tupaia belangeri chinensis
GGGTGATTGAAATATGGTTCGTGGGATGGGGAGATTGGCTTGGCTTATTAAGGCTGATTCAGTAAAATCTAAGCACATACTATTAGAGGAAATTAGACCTAAGCATATGTTATTAGTGGCATATGGATGAGGGTCCTAACTCTAGATCAAATCAATTTTTCTACTTTACTCACGATGCAGCAACCTTCCTTTCTAGGTTAACACCCTGTACGTTCCTTCATCTGGTGTTCATCTATACCATGCATAATATCCTTTGCAGTGAACCAGTAATCAAAAGTGTTTCCCTAAGTTCTGTGTGCCACTGTAGTAAATTAATCAGATCCAACCCCTGGGTTAGGATATGAGAACCCCACTTTATAGCTAATAAGTCAGAAACACACATAAAGACCACCTGAGGCATATGCGTGACATATGAACATTGGGAGACAGTCTTTTATAATTTGTCAGAGGGCTATGTACTCACCAGACAGTACACAGAGACAAGGAGATAGACAAAGAGAAAGAGGCAGAGGCACAAGAAAATATCCACACCAATGAGGCATGCTCATACCACAATCCCATCTTCATTTCTCTACCCTTTTAAGATTTGGAGCATGCATGTTTAAATAACCTGGGCTCAGATTTGAACTGAATGGTCAGCCATGTGTGATCTGGCTACCTTAAGCACCAAGTCATTGAGCCAGAGGGCATGGGGGCAGTGGCAGTGCTGGGAACTGAGCTCTGAACCTGTGAAATCTCACACAATATCCAATAGTCAGTATCAGAGCTGAAATGAATCAGAGGACAGTCATTGTGTTTTGGTGCAGAAGGGATTGCTTGCTTGTATATACATAGGGTTGGGGGCATCTGCTCGATCCTGGAAGTTCTGTGTGGATTGTTGAGACAATAGGAGAAATGAAGTTGGATTTTTCCTCAGTCTTCTCACATTGTTGCAGATAGGGTGGGAGATTGCTACCAAAGGGCAGGAAATATCTCTAGGTTGATGGAACTATGCCTGGGTTATATAAGCACACATTTTGCATCTGTCAAAATTTGTTGAATAGGGGAACTAGTAGGTAGTGTAATGGCTATGCCGCTGGACTCCCACGTAGTCGACCGTGGTTCACATCCCGGCCCTGGTGTCTTAAAACTCACGCCAGGCATGTGTGCGTGTGTGCCCAAGATCCCGAGAGGAGAATGGAGGAGAAGGGATTGTGGTGTGACCATCTCCCCTGGGGGGTGATTTCTTACTTTCTGTCTCTCTCTGTCTGTTGGGCGAGCACACGTGCCCTATAGCAAAAACCTCTCAAAAAAATTGTTGAATAGTATGTACAATTGGCATCTGTTTATTTCAGTGTGTTAAATTATACATTGATTGTAAAGCAAAAACAGATAAATAGGTTAATGGTGGTGGAGAATGCTACCAGACTAATTGAAATCTAAAACCTGGCCCAGCCTTTGTGGCACAGCAGGGAGCTAGAAGGCACCATTTGGTCCCAGGCCTGGTTGGCCTGAAAACATGCCATACATGTTCACAGTCACTTTATATCACTCCTTGAAAATCCTAAACAACTGTTAATCCTGCTTTAGACCCTATGTGAAAAGAACTGATTTTAGATCCACAAAAGGGAGGAAAGCTCATTCCAGGCAGTTCTTGCAATCCTATGACCCTAAAATACCATCACCAAGTACCTGGGTTCAAGAGTGAAGAGGATCATGCTTGGCTGAGGTGCTGTAGACCTGTGAAAATTGCCAGATTCAGACATCTGTGTTGGGATATCAGCATGAAGCATGGCTCTGTCTGGCACTGAAAGATACCTAGAGAAGAGGGAAGGGACACATATCATCCATGCTGGCCTGGTTCCAGCTCCCCTGGACTGCCCTCAGGCCTGATTTGAGGTCTCCTAGCTCTAACATGGAGCTGATGAAAGGTCCTACTCTGTTGGTGCAAAACCTGGCTCTCTGGTAAATTCTAATAGAAAAAGGTCAGGTACCACAGACCTCAGTAATTCCCACAAACAGCCACAGGCCTTCTCATGCAACTCATTAAAAGCTCAACATCCCACAGTTCTCAGTGTATCCAAGGGACAGTCAAGGTCTCACTCAATGAAAGCTCACTCATAGTCAGTTTTTGCAACCCAGTGACCCCAAACTGCTGTCACCCAGAACCTATGTTCAAAAGTGAAGTGGATTAGGCTGGGCTGAAAAGGAGTTGGCCTATGAGAATCATCCCTCTCACAAACCTGTGTTTGGTATATTGGCACAGAGCAGAGCTCTGCCTGATCCTGAGAGATGCTCAGAGTAGGAGAGGCACACACACCCTCCAGGATGGCCTGGTGTAGTCCCAGCTCCCTGTGAGTCACCCAGGACTGGCCTGAGATATCTTAGCCCTTCTAACATGGGATAACCTTTCACCTCTGGGCTACAGTGCCTCACATTCTGGTAAGTTCTAAATAAATGAGTTAAACACCTCAAATCTCAAAGCTTTGGGGGATGTCCAGTGGATATCCAAGTCCCAGTAATGTCCTCATGCCATCTCCAGACCAAGACTGGTTAGACCAGGAGCTCCAACAGATAGAACAGCTTGAGCAGAAGGTAGGCAGTAGCCAGCAGGGAGTGAGGTAGAAGTGACCATGACAAGTCACAGAGACACCAAAGGAAGCATGATACCCCCCTTACCCACATGTAACCACCTGTCCACAGTTACACTTCTCACCAGTACTCAGAAATCCCACAAGGGTGGTTAAAATGCAGATATCAATATTCTGATCAGTGGGACTAGGGTGGCCTATCATGAGCTATCACCATCACAGCTAGACCCATGGCCACCCCATAGAATTTCTCTCACTTGATTAGACTGCTATGAGGTGCTTCATCCCACAAAACTGAGGACCATAAAGACAAATGGCAAAGTTTTGAGACCCACCAAATGGAGTGCTGGGAGTTCCCCAACCTACTCCCACTGTCTAAAATTGTATGTAAAAAGGTTATTGTGGGTATTTTTGTTACTTTGAACACACAAAATTTCTCTTGCCTGGGAACATGTTTTGATGGCAAATTGAGGGATATCTTCTTGCCCTCTTTCTGAGCTAAATCCTGCCACTATTCCTAAGCAAGGGTCATAACTGACTTTCATTCTGAATTTTCAATAATTGTAAAACACAGTGACACTCAAGGATAAAGACTAGATGTATGGAAGAAGTGTCAAAGACAGAAATCTGAATTTTGTGAGCACATAATGCCTCCTCCCCCCCCCCGCCGCCCCGTGGGTCCTTCATCAAGAATAG
>NW_006200257.1:118624-120521 GCF_000334495.1 Tupaia belangeri chinensis
GAAGAAGGGATTCTTGTATGAGCATGCCCCACTGGGGAGTGTTTTTCCTTTCATTCTTTGGCAAGAGCATAAGTACTCAAGCAATTTAAAAAAACAAGAAAAAGAAAATATAGTGAGTCTTGTCTCTGACTTCTGCAAGTGTATGTGGTACTTTTCCTGGTGCAGCCTTTGACCAAGTGCAGCAGTGTAGCAAGAGAAGCCCCTGGGACAGAGGTCACTTACCTGCCCAGGGCCTGGGAAGTTTCCTCCTTTCCAACCTGACTGCCCTCCATGTGGTCTATTTCCATGTGACTGGGCAGCCAGGGAAGCAGACAGATAACGAGCTTCTGAAACCCTCAAGGCTGGTGATATTTGCTCCCTGACAACTTCAGAGAGCCAGAAAGAAACCTTACAGAATGCTCTTAATGTTCCTTTTAAAAGCAATTAGAGGGACCAGCAGTTAGCATAATGGCTATGTTGCTCGACTCTCATGTAGTCGATCGTAGTTCGAGTCCTGGACCCGGTGGCTTAAACTCATGCGGGCGCATGTGCATGCGTGCCCAAGATCCTGAGAGGAGAAAGGAAGTGAAGGGGTTGGGGCGTGGCCATTCCCCGGGGGGATGATTTCTCGCTTTCTGTTTCTGTCTCTCTCTGTTTTTCTGGTGAGCACATGCACCCTATAGCAAAAACCTCTCAAAAAAAAAAAAAAAAGAAAGAAAGAAAGAAAAATACATAAATAAAAGCAATTAGAATTAAGAAACAAAGGAAAGGAATGAAGAGGAGAAACTCACCAGGAGGGCCTCTCACTAAGAAGCCCTTGTGCCATTTGGGGCTTCAGGGAGAGGTACCTGTGGGCCACTTTTGGGGGGCATCCATCCCACTAAAACAAGATGTGCTTAGAGGACAAGATGAGATTCAGTGTCCTGGTCTGAACATTGACAACCCACTCCTCACTGTGGGAATGAGAGCTGGGGCAGTTAAGAGGCAGCAGGGGCCCTGATAGGATGGGTGGACAGACCCTCTGATCTGGACAGAGGTCATGGGGAAGAAGAATGGACCAAAGGAGGCTGAGAAACTGGTCAGAGACTGCAACTCAATCAGCCAAGAGGCTTGGTCTCCCAGGCCAGGTTGGGGCTCTGGGGCTCTGGGGCTCTGGGGGTCTGGGGCTCTGGGACAGGAATCTTAGAAGCCACATGGTGCCTTCCCAGGTCACAGGAGGACACTTTAACTTAAGAAGCAGCCAAATAAACGCCTTTTTAGGCTTTTCGAAGACCTAAAAAAGCCTCAAAAAGGTATTGACTTTTTGGATTCAAAAGGCACCGGGTAGGCCAGCTGGTGGAGTGGCTGAGATGACCCTAGGGTAGGCCAGCAGGTGGGGCAGCCTGGATGGCTCTGGATGGCCCTGAATCCCACTTGGCCAACTCAGTAGTTAAGTCCCAGACTTGCTTGAAAAACACACTGGGAGTCTGCGTTCCTGCGACCAAAATTCCAGACGGGAACGAAGAGGGCATTGCTACATGTCCATCCCCCCAGGAAGCTATTTCTCACTTTCTCTGCTTTTCTCCAGAGAGCACACACACCCACCCTGTGCATTAAGAAAGGCACATGTCTGGGAGAGTGATGTCGTCACTGGGTGCAAGGGGACAGGGCACAGGACTGGCATGCTGGTCGCACTAAGGAGCAGTTCCCGGCCTGGAGCATGCTTCAGAGCCCCCTCCACTCTCCCAGGACGGCCCTGCACGTCCCATGAGCTCACTCTCAATGCCCGTTGTAATCCTCCCTCATCCCCACACTAAGTCCCAAACCCCCATTTCCAAAAGGCCGCCGCCCCTACGACCGCCCTCTGAAGACATCCGGGTCCCATACGCCCCCCTGGCTGGGCGCTCACCTGCCATAAGACCCGCTGCGCCCAACTGTC
>NW_006200257.1:120752-123636 GCF_000334495.1 Tupaia belangeri chinensis
CCCTATCTCCTTGCGTCTGCTTTAGTCAGTGTCGCTGGGCCAATCAGCAAGCGCGGGCGGGGTCGTTGCCAAGGCGACCTCTGTGGACACTGAGCCCTGGCTGTCACCTCTCCCAGCAGCCCATAGGTCCTGCGTTAGCTGTTTGGCCAAAGGTGGGCCTTGCCTATGGTGAGTGGGCCTGGCTGACGGGGTGGAAGAGGGGGCCTTGACCTGGGCGACTGTGCTCTGGTCCTGTCTTCGGGAAGTGAGCCTGTGGGACCTGCAACGCCACTGTCCCAGTCACTGGGAGGGAGCTCAGAGCAGGAAGTGGAGACAGTGCTGGGCCCTAACCTGACCACCACCCAGTCCCGCGGCCCCCGCGCTGCTCCTGCCAGTGGATCCTGGGGCTGTCACATAGGGGCGCCGCCCACAGCCCAGTAACTCTCAGAGACCTCTTCAGCCTGATTTCATGCAGTAACCAGGGCTGCAGCAGCGCCTGGGTCCTGGGTTCCACTCCCTGACCACTTGGCATGCTCCGGCCTCACAGTGTGGCTTTAGTCCTCCCTAGCTGTGCCTAAAAGGAGAATCTTTGTTATAGAATAAAACATTTTACATATAATATTTTATTCTACAAACTGAGTAACTTAGCAAATGTGCTTTAAGAAATACCCTTTGTAAATGTAATTTATTTGAAAATGCAGAGTGGCTAAATTTTCAGATAGAAGTGTTTCTGTTTTTGTTTTTGTTTTTTTTGTGTGTTTTTAAAATTTTTTTTAGAGGTTTGTGCTATGGGGTGCATGCACTCACCAGAAAGACAAAAACAGAGAAAACAAAAAGCAAGAGAGACCAACAGTTAGCATAATGTCTATGTCAGAACTGCCGCGGTTTGAGTACCAGACCCGATGGCTTAAACTCACACTGGACACGAGTGTGTGCATGCCCAAGATCCCAAGAGGAGAATGGAGAAGGGATTGCACCGTGGCCATCCCCACTGCAGTGGTGGTGGTGGTGGGGGGTTGATTTCTCGCTTTCTATCTCTCTGTCTCTCTCTGTCTTTCTGGCAAGTGCAAATGTCCTATAGCAAAAACCTCTCAATAAAAAAAAAAAGAGCGGGAAATCACCACCCAGGGGGTATGGCCATGCCTCAGTCTCCTCTATTCGCTTATTGGGATCTTGGGAACAGCGTGTGTTAAAGCAACCAGGTCCAGGACTCAAACCACGGTCAACTACATGGGAGTCTAGCGATGAAGACATTACATTATCTGCTGATCCCTAGGGTGAAGTGTTTTTGCTAATGACTAAGCTGGATATAGCAGCAGAAAGTGCAAAAAAAAAATCCAAAATTTGTCCTTGAGCAAAAACCTTTATGTATATGAATTGACTCTGAGAGTTGAATACCTGGAGAAAAGGACTTTAGGAAATTCCATTTTAAAGTGTAGTATATTCAATATACAGTGTTTTTCAGTTTTCACATTGAACCCTTTTTTGCCTAAGGCTTATCCAGGTTCAGCGGCAGAAAAAAGGGAAATCCCAATTGTTCCCTAGAACTAAGCACTTTACATATGTCATCTGTCTCTGAAACTTGAGTAACTGTGGAAAAAGGCATTAGAACATTCCATTCTGAAGTGTGGTTTATTTGGAAATAGACAGGTTTTCTGTTTTCAGATTGAAGCCTTTTTGCCTGTGGCTTCTTCAGGTGCAGCAAAACAAAACACGTTACATATATGATATGATTTGGCTCTAGAGTTGGAGTAACTGGTTAGAGGACTTTTGGAAATTCATTTTTTTTTAGTGACTTGTTTTGTTGTTGTTTAGAAAGAAATAAAATCCTACCTGTTTCTTGCTAGGTGTGTGTTCTGGCCCGTGGGACAAGTCGAACAGGTTCCCTGGGGGAGGGAGTGAGAGATGGGACAAAAACATGCACATACAATACGAGGTGCTGGTCAAGTTGTCTTCTTCCGTCTACTTCCGTTCATTCAGGAAAAATGGCGAGTTATATACAGCTGGTGAGCACCAATTGGTTGCCTGAAATGCAAATGAGATAGAACAGCATGAACCAATCACTGATATGGTGGATCTCTCCCGTTGCCTAGAAATTCAACCACTTCCAGGGAGAACAGTTGGTCACATGATTTCTAAGAGATGGTTTGCTCATTGAGGAAGTGAAGCTTAATGGTTTCCAAGATGGTGGATAGCTCAAGATGGCGGATAGCACAAGATGACTCCCATATGCAGTGCTCGCCACGTGTCCCCCTTTTTTATTTTTTCAAAGAGGAGAAAAACCTGGGGGAATCATGCCTGTCTTAGGTTGGAGTCGTTTTTAGAGCCACATGTCCATCCTTTCCCATCATTGGAGAATCCCATTGCAATGATGGGTTTCCTGTCTTAGGTGGGAGGACTGTACAGCTGTTAGGCTCAGACTCTCTTACCCGTCTTTGGCTAACCGATTCAGCGCCTCAGGTAAGAGCAATGTCTAGGCTCCGTCATACTCCATCTCCAGGTTGTGGTAGTGGACTTGGATAGGCTGCATTTTTATGGAATCATCAATTTGCAGTTTAAGGAAAGCCATGAGCTTATTAAAGAGAACAGGCTCAAAGAGCAAACAATCAGTAAGCCCAGAATCGGACCAAGTATGGGGAGGAAAAAGGGGAGGAGTCCATTCCATGTAGACCATAAGGGATTGTCACGAACAATGCTGGACCTGGTGGCATAAAAAGCAGCAGTATTCCTGTGAAGCAAGACAGATACCCCCCTGTACTTCCAGGAGTGGCACCAGGATCAAAAACATCAGCGGTTGTGTTGAAGAAGCAAAACAGGATCAGGTATTTAAGAAGGTTCTTCATTTTGTTGATCTGTGGAAGGAGAGAGAGATATCTCAGGGCTTTCATCATCCCTGGATGGCTTG
>NW_006200257.1:124473-131134 GCF_000334495.1 Tupaia belangeri chinensis
TCAGAACATAGGCGAATATATTCTGATAAATGTCTTTTTTCTATATGGCCTGATTGCTGCTTGAAATCCTCTCCAGAGTGCGCAGCATGGGCCAATGTTTGCCAATCTAAAATCAAAGCCACATATGTGGCACCATGCTTGTCCTTGTGGATCTATGGTTTCTGTTACCGGAAAGGCTTCCTGCCTCTCAAAATCTATCAATAATTGTAGTTTTAGAACTGATTTAAGTTTTGTACCATGAGTAAAAGTGGGCTGGTGGTGATTCCACGAGGAATCTGCACTTTTAGATTTATCCACTTTTAGTTTTTCTAATTGTGATATTAATTCTTGATGTTCTTTTTCTAACTGAATTTTTTCTTTAAGTTGTTCTATCTTAGTCTGAACTTTTGCCTTAGGTTCAATAACGGGCATTGCCAAAGATGGTGGAGCAGCCTTTTCATGGCAAGACTGATTACACACCAAAGATGGCGGAGATGTGACCGAATCATAAGATGGCGGTCGTTTTTTGAAAGGCGGCCATTTTAAATTATGGTATTTGCCTGTCTTCATTTTGGAAGTTTTTTGTTCAGATGGCAATTTTGGGTTTTTGCACATGGCAGTATTTGTTTCTAAAGTTTTTTGTTCAGATGGCCAATTTAGATTATTGCATTTGTCAGCCTTGGCCTCTAAGATTTCATCCTCTGAACTAGTTGATGACTCGTGTTTCTTTGGCTCTTGTAGAGCCTTAAGGTTGTTTTCTTTTTTAGTTTTTTAGATTTTTTGGGTTATGTCTTGCTTTCAGGGCTTTTAACTTCTACCTCACTATCTAGGGAAATAAGATCCTCTCCCTGTTCTTTTTCAATTTTAGAATCCTCCTGGGGTTGATCATTTTGCATGATATGCTCTCCCTTAATGACCATAATGACAAGAGCTTCTATTAAACTCTGAATGGATATTTCTTGCTGACTAAGCTTTTGTCCCATTATTACCCGTACTTAAAATAAAACATAAGTAAATACTTACCAGGACATCCGCTCTTTGTCCCTCTGTGTTTTTCCTCAGCTTTTCTGGGTTGCTCTGCACTGGAGCCTTACTCGGGAGCTCTTCACTGGATGCCTTATACCCGAGTCTGTGGTCAGGCGCCACGTGTCCCGGCCCACGGGACAGTCAAACAGGTTCCCTGGGGGAGGGAGTGAGAGATGGGACAAACACACACACACACACAATACGAGGTGCTGATCAAGTCGCCTTCTTCCGTCTACTTCCTTTTATTGAGGAAAAATGGTGAGTTCTATACAGCTGGTGGGCACCAATTGGTTGCCTGAAATGCAAATGAGATAGAACAGCATGAACCAATCATTGATGTAGGTGGATCTCTCCCATTGCCTAGAAACTCATCCACTTCCGGGGAGAACGGTTGGTCACATGATTTCTGATATACGGTTTGCTCAGTGAGGAAGTGAGGACTAATGATTTCCAAGATGGTGGATAGCTCAAGATGGCGGAGAGCTCAAGATGGCTCCTGTATGCAGTGCTCACCACAGGTGTCTTAGATAAATTAATTGTATAATATCTAGAATGTATTTTGAAATATTCAGAGAGTATGGCCTAGTATATATAAAAGTAATTATGATTTAAGTCTTAAAAACCAAAGCTACTATACAAACCATATGCTAACTAACTCATGAAGCTAACAGGTTTTGAATCTATTATATACATTCTAAAAAAGTCTGAAATTTTTTATTTAAAATTAGATTTATTTTCCTGATCTAAATATATATTAGAATTTATACTACAATTAAGTAACAATTTCAAAAAGAAGGGTGAAAAAATATAATCATGTAACTATACAAAATCTTTTAGAAAAATTAAACTATTTCTGTAATTGTATATTTATTTTTTAATAAATTTATTTATATATTATGTTTAATCACTGTGTTTTATTACTGCATACAAAATGAATTTTTTCCATCATGAATACACTACATATTGGTCCAGTCAAAGATATTACCATTTACATTATAATCAACAAATTTCTTTCAATTTTGGGTTCTTTGAATGTTTTTCTTCTTTCTTCTTCCTCTTGTTTCCCTCCCTTCTACCCTCCCCCAATTTCTCCCCTCCTCCCCCACTGTTTCCAGTATCAGCATTGTTGTCTATGCTTTTATATCTTCCAGTCATTCAATTACTAGATATAGATTAATGCTGCCACAGTAATGTAAAGCTGGAGAATCTGATGATTTGTTTTCCTACTTATTGCCATACCCACCAACTAACTCCACAGCCTGTATGAGTGTTTATAGAACAAGTTCACTCTGAATGCTTACAAAAGCCAAATCCATCATCCTCAGCTGATTGCAAGAGCTACAGAGACTACCAGGAGCATCTTTGCTTTTGAGAAAAAATTCACTTGTACAAGTGGATATAAACTGCACATAGTGGAAACCAATTTTACTGTAAATTTTTCATAGCTGAGATTGACTCACAGAAATTAATTTTCTTGCAAGTCACAAAGAATGGCAGCCAAGATCATTGTTTAAACAAACTCATTACTGTACTGGCAATGCCACATAAAATTTTCCTCTACTATGATGGCAGCTCCTGTTGCTTGCACATTCTACTTTTCATGGAATGAAATCATCTGTTGATATTTGCTCTATCTTTCTGAAGATGAGTGCCTGTCTAAGTACGTTGGGAGCTGATCTATTAAGATTACATTTGGAAACTAATTATGGTGACTTAGAAGTCCAAACACTTCACAAAATGGCAGAAGCAGAATTTTGAGAAGAACAGAGTGTTATCTCTATCCATGTATTTCTCCATGTCTCTGAAATTTATATTTAAATGTAATTTATTTGGGATAGTGAGTTGCACTGCTTTCAGATTTCACTTATGGCATATCCAGCTGCAGCTGTTGAAAAGGGGAAATTTTTTAAATGTTGCTCTAAATCAAAACACATCAAATATGTGATATGGCTGTAGGAGGTGATTGACTGCTTAAAAGTACTTTATGAAATACTATTTTTTGTTTTGATTTATCAATTTTAATCTGAGAAGAGCAGGTGTAGGTAGAAATGTCTGCAGAAAACAGTACAGTTTCTGACATTTCACCCAGGTGGGAGCAAAGGGTCACTTTGCCCTACAGTAATCGCAAGACTTTCCTGTCTGCTAATCCATTGTTTTGGATAGGCTGTGATTAAAAGTCAGTGCTGGTGCTGGAGCCACTTGGTTTGCTCTGGTGTGGTAATCTGGCAGCTCATGATCCTTCTGGAAAAGTCCTGCTGGTCCTAAGTAATGAAACCGGCATAGGCTTTGCCCTGAGGGCTGCTGACTACCTTGTGTTACTCAACAGGGCTTCTGATACTGTCAGTGCAGAGAGAGGTTCCAGGATCAGCTTGGCCAGCCAGGCTTTGAAGGAGGTCTGGGTTTTCTAGATACTCACGTATCTAGCAAGCAAGAGAATTGGTAGAATTGGATGCATTTCACTCCTGGCTTCTGGGGGATATAGCCAGTAATGGGACTAAAACAGTGGGGTGTGCTTTGAATCCAGACTGGAGATCCAGCAGGTAATTGGGCTGGGCTTGTCAGGGTGGACTCTAACTTCAGGCTACCTAGGAATCCTGCAGGCAACCATGCTGAGATGGTGTGAGTTGGCTTCACATCTGGGCTTCTGTAGAATGTGACAGGCAGTGGGACTGGGCTGGAAGGGGCAGTCTTTGCTTCCAGACTGCAGAGGAACCTGGCAGGGATGGAGGCTGAGTGAGCAGGAAGGGGTGGACTTCACCTTCAGACTGGGGGGGAATCTGGAAAGCAAGCTGGGTGGGGTGGAAATGGCTTTTTGTCCAAGCTGGACAGGGAGGCTGTGTATGGAGGGGCTGTTCTGCTGGATTCCTGCCTTTCTGACTCTTTGACGGCCAGGTTGGATGCAAGTTTAGGAGATAGGGAAGAGATCACCAGTTGAATGGAAGAGATTCACTCTGATTATTTTGCCCATGTGACTTGGCCTCTTTTTGCCTATCTGAAACTAGGAGTGTTCCCTTATTTGTATTAAGTACAGCCTCAACTGGGTTCTGCTGTTAGGATTTTTGTCAGCAGGGTTTCTACATGAAATGACAGCCAAGTTGGGAACACAAATTCCATCACGTTGGATGCTCACCTGCAACTTCTTCAGTGTTGTCTCTCTGTAAGAGATGGTGACAATAGACATGACAAAGAGAGTCACTCCAAATGACCATGCATTGATGGCAGGGTCATTGTTCTCCTGCCATGGTAGTATTCTTGGGTCATGTATAAAATCATGCTGTAGAAGTCACCCAGCTTCTGGCCCTCAGAGAACCTGGTACTAAACCCAAAGTCCATCAGTTTCACTGATCCTTATCCAGCAGTGTGTTGGCTGGCTTCAGGTTTCTCTGGGCCATACTCTGACCGTGGCAGCATTGGAGCACTTTTGATATGCCTCCTCCTCCTCCATGAGGGCTTGCTGGAATACATCCCTCACAGATGTACTCCATTATGAAATGGAAAGTGTTCTTTGTGTCAAGCACTCCATCACTTGGATGATGTTCAGGTTGTGGAGACTTAAGAAATCAATCTCTTTGTATAGTTTCAGGAACTGGTAAAAGCTGTGTGTGCCATCTCTGTGGAAGACCTTCACTATCACACAAGTCTCTGTTAGAATGTCCCAGGCCAACTTTACCTTGCAGAAACCACCCTGGCTGATGCAGCTGAATTTGATGGAGAGAGTTCCAAAGTTGGTCTTCTAGGCCTACATGGGCATGAAATCCTGCTGCCTGAAAAAAAAATTACTTTAATATTCTAAGTACTCTATTATAACAACTCTTAACTACTCTATTCTATTTACTACAGGTATTTTAACTATTTCATTCTAACTAAATACTGTAGCTACTTTAACAATTCTAACTACTCATAACTACAACCTTTTGTACTGAAGAGTGCTGCTAGCTGGCAGTATTGACTTTAATTACTGTATCAAAGGAAATTAATTCAGCTCTTCCCTCAAGACCCTGGCCCAGTTATGGTGTGGGACTAGTTCCTGTTTTTTAACCCTGGAGACCACAACCTCATTCCTGAAACCACAGTGAGCAGAGACAAAGCAAGCATCTCTTTACCAGCACCCCAGCCCAATTAGGAGGTGGGATCAAGGCCTATTTTTGTCCCTTGAGTGCACCTTCCCATACCTAAAGCCACAGTATAAGCAGGTGGGTGGAGTTATCTTTCTTTTGCTAATTCTAGTTTACCCTCTCAACTAGAAGCAAAGATAATTCAAATAACTCCTCACCCAAGACCCTGGCCTAGATGGGGAACAGAGAGAAAGCAAGCAGCTCTTCACCCAACACCTGTCCTAGTTAGGGTGTTCAACCACCTTTCAATTTGTGCAACCAGAGTGTAAAAAAGTGGGTGGAACTATATCTCTCTTGTGCTACATTTAGTTTATCCTCTCTCCCAACAAGGAGCAGAGAGAAAGCAAGCAGCTATTCACCCAAGACCTTGGCCCAGTTTATGGTGTGGAACCTAGGCCTGTTTTTTGTTGCACACCCTCTTTTGGATATCACATACTGTCACCTACCAGGTCAATCCCCTTCCACATAGCAACCTAGGTCTAGCTTTATAGGAGTCAAATATCTGAACACTGTAATGCTGCAGAATGGTTTGCTTCCACCCAGGAAAAATAAAGAGAAATCCCTCTCTGTAAATGTGAACCTCAAACTCCCACTATGAATACCACACTACCACAGTAGAAGATAAAAAAAACTGGCATGGACTATTTTCAAATATTGACCGCATGATTGGGCACAACACAAGCCTTTATAAGTTCAAATGGATAGACACTATAGCCAACATCTTCTCCAGCCATGATGGAATTAAACTTGAGCTACAGAAAAAAAAAATACACCAATACAGGGAAAGTAAACAATCTACTCCTAAGGACTTCACAACCACTGGAAAAATATAAGACTGAAATCAAAAGTTTCATTGAAACCAGTGATAGCATGAATGTGACTTATCATGACCTTGGGACACTGCAAAAGCAGTCATATGAAGGAAGTTTATAGCAATTATTGCCCAGGTAAACAAAAAAGAAAAAAGGGAAGGTGGCAAATGACAACCTAACAACACACATCTGGGAATTGGAAAAACAACAACAAAATTCCAGGAGAAAGAAATAGTAAATATCAGAGCAGAAATAAGTGAAATATGGGTGAACAGATGACATACTGCTTAAGGCACTGGATTTACATGTGGTCAACTATAATTCGAGTCCCAGAAACAGTGGTTTAAAACTCACACTGGGTACATGAGTGTGTTTGCCAAATATACTGAGAGGAAAATGAAGGAAAAGGGATTGCAGTTTGGACATCCCTCCCAGGTGGTGCTTTCTGTCTCTATGTCTCTATGTCTTTCTGATGAGTGTAGGCATCCTTTAATGAAAAAAATCTAAATAAAAAAAAAAGATAAAGAAATAGAGGAACCAGCAACAGAAGAGAGATGATCTGAATGAAAAGGGACCTCATCTCAGACCTCTTATGGCACTCTCACCACCCAGATGTGTCATGGATTGGACCCCCTCATGTGTAATGTGATATTAATCCCTGAGCCTTCTCCACAGTGCAGAAAACAATGAGAGAGATATTCTGAACACAAAGAGACTCATCTCAGTACT
>NW_006200258.1:0-531 GCF_000334495.1 Tupaia belangeri chinensis
TTTTTCTTTTTTTAAATACTCTTTTTATTTTGAATTTTTTTACTCATATATTAAATCACTTTACATCATTTAGATTGTGAAGGCAATTTACCCAGCCCAGTTGAGACCACCATCCACATCCTCTTCAACAGATAATAAATATTATCTGTGTTCCACAAGTGTCTTACCCCTCCATTTTCCCCGCTAGTCTTACCTCTTCCCAAAATTTCCTATGCTCTTCCCCTCTCACACTCTCTTTCCACTTTGTCTCTAGTGTTCATTACAATTTTTAATACTTTTATGTTCTCCAGTCTTTCAGTCTAAGACATAGAACCAACCCAAATGTCCACAGACTGATGAATGGTTTGAAAAATTGTGACTCATTTACTCTGTGGAATACTATTCAGCCAGAAAAAAACCAATAAGGCCCTTGAA
Source organism: Tupaia belangeri chinensis (assembly GCF_000334495.1). NCBI lineage: Eukaryota > Metazoa > Chordata > Mammalia > Scandentia > Tupaiidae > Tupaia > Tupaia belangeri. The sequence goes on from NW_006200258.1 coordinate 415, forward strand.
TTTGATAGAAAGTGGACGAATATGGAAGATATGTTGCTGAGTAAAGCAAGTCAGGCTATGAAAGAGAGACATTGTATGTCTCCACTTAACATATACTGACTGTCTGTACTCTCTGGT
>NW_006200258.1:869-1116 GCF_000334495.1 Tupaia belangeri chinensis
GGAAAACCTCCCCAAAAAAAAAAAAAAAAAAAAAAAAGCAACCATACTGAGTGACCTCCATTCACTATTAATGTAGTTCCAATCAATTTTTATTAAATAGATTGTTCAATTTATTCTTCCCACAATTTCATTTTTCACCTGGAATGTGTTATAGTTCCAACATCACTGAGCTGATCTATTAACTTCTGTTCTACATAAGATAATTTCTAATCTCAGAGGGTAAGGAAATTACTGAACTAACATATTT
>NW_006200259.1:0-1746 GCF_000334495.1 Tupaia belangeri chinensis
ATAGCAAAAATCTCTCTTTAAATAAAAAAGACTTTGGTAACCATTCGCTATGAAGGATATTCTTGAACAAAACCCCAATACAATAATGAAATACATTATTTCATGTATTCCATGACTATATTTGCATTTTGACAATTGTTATAAAATATCTTTTCTGAAAATATGGCCTCTTAGAAGAAGGATGCTCTCTGCAGACAAATCCGTGCTGCCCTGCACTGACCTGGGACACCTGGGACCCCAAGAACTCTGGGCTTGGGCTGAGTTCCTGAGATGACCAGTCCTTCAATTGCACCCAGCTCAGCCCTGCCTAGCCCCTGCTCATTTGTATGTTCTCAGAGGACAACCCATAGCCTGAAGACTTAGTAATAGACTGGTCACAACCTATGTAGGATCAGTCCCCATGAGGACACAGAAGGACATAAGGGCCTCCACTCAGCTCCTGGGGCTCCTGCTGCTCTGGCTCCCAGGGAAGGAAGGGGAAATCCAGGATTCACTCAGTGCTGCTGGCCCTTCTTGGAAGTCCTCCCATATGCGGTTAGCTGTGTGGACATTTGCTTTTCTGTTTCCACTCTCAAGTGCCAGGTGTGACATCTGGATGACCCAGTCCCCATCCTCCCTGCCTGCATCTCTGGGAGACAGTGTCACTATCACTTGCCAGGCAAGTCAGGACATTAGAAATATTTACACTGGTATCGGTAGAAACCAGGACAATCTCCTTAGCTTCTGATCTAATATACTTACAATTTGCACTCTGGGGTTCCCTCAAGGTTCAGTGGCAGTGGACTTGGAACACATTTCACTCCGACAATCACTGGCATGGAGCCTGAAGATGTTGGAACTTATTACTGTCAACAAAGTTACAGTGCCCCTTTCACAGTGTTATAAGCCACAACATAAACCACTTGGGAGGCAGATGTGTGAGCTGGGCTGCCCCAGCTGCTCCTCCTGGGTCCTCCATCTGCTGAGAGCGCAGCAAATGAGATGCAGCCAGGCTTTGCAGTCACTGGAAGGTTTTGATCTTGAGCCCTAAATAATCGTCTACCCCACCACTTTCTTTCCTGCTCACCTCAGCTCCAGCAGCGCAGACGTGACATTGCCTCACCTGTTTTCATTAAGAGCAAACATGATTATACCTGAGAAATCTAAGATATGTCATTTGTTGAGATTTATCAAGTAAAGAAACCACTGTAGGTGAGATTTATCAAGTAAAGAAACTACTTTTGTATTCATGCCTAAGTAAGTTTACAGTTTTGGGGCTATTCAAGTGTTTTCACCAGGTTCTGAATTATTTCTGAATTTAAAGACAAAATTTTGTCATGAAATTTGTCGAAGATGTATACTAAACTGATGTCACACCACTGCCACATTCAGGATGCCCTGGAGAATTGAAATCACAACAGTGGGTGTACTCCACGGGTTACACCTCTGGAGACTTTGCAAAGAGTGATCGGCACCTCGAGGGCACTGACTACCTCTTTTGGCAGATTATCAGGCCTTAAAAAGTGGTATGGTTTGGTACCATATGGCTGGCCACAGTTCGAGTCCTGGACCTGGAAGCTTAAAAATCACACTGGGCATTTGTTGTATGCATGCCAAAATCCTAGGAGGAGAATGGAGGAGAAGGGAATAAAGTGTAGCCAATCATCTGGGTGATGATTTTGAACTTTGCTTCTCACTGTCTCTCTCTCTCTCTCTGTCCCTCCCCAGTGAATGCATGACTCCATAGAAAAACCTAAAAAAAAAAAA
>NW_006200260.1:0-1053 GCF_000334495.1 Tupaia belangeri chinensis
TCCCTTCTGTTGTTTATACCAATGAGATCTCAAGATAGGAACTCTACTGAGGTGTCTAAAAAGCAGTAATTCCATTCTCACAGGTTGATCAGTACAAGGGAGGATCCCAGAGACACTTGCTTTACTAGGGAATATCAGATGTGTGATTGTAGACCTGTCTAGTCTCTCTGTCAGGGTAAGAAGTGCAGAGGAGAGGATAATATGAAATGAAATGAAATACAACAGAGAGAGAGATACTATGCTGTACAGTCCACTGATGTAGGTGCTCAACTTTGATCTGATCTTATCAGGGATAAATAATAAAGTGCCCCTAATAGTCTCAAGTTACATTCATTGCTAGGCTGGTAAGAGAAAGCCAAATCACTCAGTTTTGACTTCTAGATTAAAAGGTAGACATAAATGGGACCAGCAGTTAGTGTAATGGCTATGTCGCTGGACTCCCACGTAGTCGACTGTGATTCAAGTCCTGGACCCAGTGGCTTAAACTAACGCTGGGCACATGTGTGTGCATGCCCAAGATCCCAGAGGAGAATGGAGGAGAAGGGATTGCGGCATGGCCATCCCCCCTGGGGGGTGATTTCTCGCTTTCTATCTCTCTGTCTCTGTCTGTCTGGTGAGCGCATGCGCCCTAAAGCAAAAAACTCTCAAAAAAAAATAGACATAAGTAAAAGGAGATGTGTGTATCACATGGGGCAAAATTAGGGTCTATACGTGCCTGTGACAGCTGCATCAAGTGGATTATAGCCTCTTCCTGTAAATGTTTGCCTTCACTTTTCTCCTCACAAATTCTGGGAAGCCTGGGGTCAGGTCTGCAGTGGGTGAACTGGATTCCAGTGGACCTACGGTCATCTGATGAACACATTTACATATGAATGCATAAAGTCTGACAATATTTTCCTTTAATAAGCTTATTTTACTTTATTGTTATTAATGACCCAATGCTGTAGTCTATTGCTGCCTTTTTATTTCTAATCAGCACATACATAGTAATTGCGCATATTGGTGGAGTAGAGTGTGATATGATGATACCAGCATATATTGTATAATGGTCGA
>NW_006200261.1:0-731 GCF_000334495.1 Tupaia belangeri chinensis
AAAATGGCTAGTTTGAAAAATCCATGTGGCTATGTCCCTAAAATGCCTCCTCCCTTTGCTTCTCCTGGGTTGGAAGAGCGAGAGGGAATGATTTTAACAAAATTAGGCTGTAGGAGGTGCCCGAAAGCAAAGAAATGGCTTTCCCTAAAATATTTTAAGAAACAAAAATTTAATAAAAATGAGGATACAGAGACCAAAGCAGAGGTAGAGACATTCAAAGACAGGTGCATAGACAGCAGCCTGGTAGTGGTCTTCCTAATTGTGAGTTTTGTGTGCTGGAAGCCAAATTTTCAATGGCAAGTCTTGATTTGTTTTCCTCCAAAAAAGGCTAGTTTGCAGAATCCACGTGGCTGTGTCTTCAAGAAGGTGCCTTCCCTGTGCCTCTCCTGCTATGGGAGGTGTGAGGATATTATTTTAACAAAATAGGCGGTAGGAGTGGCTAGAGAGTGCATAAAATGCTTTCCGTTAAAAATTTCAACAAAAAAAGACGTAATAAAAATGAGGAGACAGAAAGCGAGACAGACGTAGACAGAGACAAAGACAGATACAGAGACAGGAGGACGGGAAGGCATCTTCCTACTATGCGAGATTAGTGTGCTTGAAGCCTAATTATCAGAGGGAAGTGTTGATTTCTGTTCCCCCAAAATGGCTAGTTCGCAGAATCCATTTGGCTGTGTCTCAAAAACGGTCTCGTTCCTTGGCCTCTCCTAGGTGGGGAGGGGAGTGGGAAT
>NW_006200262.1:0-689 GCF_000334495.1 Tupaia belangeri chinensis
ATGCTTCCTGTTCTTCACTGGGCTGTGATGTAGCCAGAGATCCTTGCCAGATGTGGACCCTGGACCTTGAACCTCCAAACCATGAGTTGAATAAATCTTTATTTTTATAAATCACCCAGACTGCAGGATTTTCTGCTATTAGCATCAGAACAAACTAGAACACTGAGCAATCTACATAAAAAAATTCTCTCTAGCCTGTACTTATTTGTTGCCTTATTTTTTTTTTTCTTCAAAGCACTTTGAAAACACTGAAATAGTATGTGTGTATGCTTATTTGACTATTGACTTTCTTCCTCCAGAGCATATATAAACTCCATAAGATGATATATGGTTCTGTTCCCTGCTCTGGTCATAGGGTCTAGGATAGTAAGTGACACAGAGGAGGTGGTATTATAGTCTACTCAGCGAGAAATAAGAGGACATCCAGACACAGGAAAATTTATTAGTTTATTGATTAAGCCGGCAGCATATGGTGGGGGGAACCCATGACTCTCAAAACCTGCAGCCTCGAGTGGAAGGAGAAGGGTGCTTATAAAGGCAAAGATCACAAGTTTTCCCCCCATGACATGATGATCACAAGGACAAGGTGTAGTGGGCTTAGAAGGGTAGAGGGTAGACCTTACAATCGTAAAAGCAAGCAAAAGCCCATCACAGAGGTAGAACAAGCAGATAAGCAGGTTAATCATTCT
>NW_006200263.1:0-622 GCF_000334495.1 Tupaia belangeri chinensis
GTGTGGGTGTCTGGCATGGCTGAATGTCTCCGCTTTCACAGGAATGGATTCAAGAGTTGAGGTCACCTCCAGCAGGAACCGGGACCACAGGACAGTCCTCGCCGAGGGACCCGATGACACTTATGACGCGTCAAGAGTTCAATCATTCCTGCCCAGCATCCCCAGCAGGCAGCAGAGTATAGCAGCCGGGGTTGGGGCCTTCTCTGACTGTTAGAGTCCCTGCATGATCCTGCTCTGTGGGTCCCACTAAGGGGGGAGGGGTGATCTGGGCAAACATCCCCAGGGCTGCTCCCTGCAGCTTCCTTCCCCCGGCCATGGACGATTAGAGGGTCTTCCTCACAGACCTGAGTGTCAGTGCTCTCAGACCGTGACAATATCCTTAAAAACACCTGAGAGTCCTGAATAAATTATTAAACTCCTTGACCCTGCCCAGCATTGCTGTGTGTTTCTGCGTTGTCAGAGGGGAGGGAGCCCGGCAGGGCTGGGAGAATGGGGCTCCTGTCCAGGAATGCTGAGGGGAGGGAATGAAGGGAGGTGGAGGAGGAGGGGACACAGGAAGGAGGCAGGACAGCTCGGTGAGCTGCAGGAGCTCTGACGGTGACACTCCTTCCTAGTAAGCGGG
>NW_006200263.1:1043-1621 GCF_000334495.1 Tupaia belangeri chinensis
GCCTGATGGCCAGGCTTCCCAGGGCAAAACCCAGCTCCCTGCACCCTGCCCGCCCCTCACCTCCCCCAGCCCCTTCCTGCTGTCTAGCGGCCCAACCACTCCACGTTACTAGTCCCAGGTGGGACGAGGACTGCCGACATTGAGAGTTGGGAGGTGGGATCCTCTGTGGGGCATTTACTATTTTTCCAGAGAAGTAGAGATTCCCCCTTCCTCCTCTATTTATTTATGTAGTTAGAGTGATTTTCAAGCTGCCAGTTCCAGGACTTGAACTGCAGTCGGGCATGGGGAATCCAGCATCTTAGCCCCCACGCCACCTGCTGGCCTGACAGACTTGGATTTAAAGCAGAGGACCTGGACGAGAACTCAGGAGACCAATTTAGTTCAACCTCCATCTTCCCCAGATCACTTACTCCACCCACTGGGCTCCTGAGGGCGTGGCCTCCCCACCCCGACTTGTTCATGCTGTTGTTCCTCCAGCCGCAGCCTCCCCTCCAGGGCTCTCTGGACACAGGACAGTCCTGCCTGGCGACGGTAAATCTGGGGAGAATGAAGAGCCCTGATGACTCACACAGGGGTTC
>NW_006200264.1:0-853 GCF_000334495.1 Tupaia belangeri chinensis
GGGGGGGGGGGGGCAGTAAGTTCACAAACGGCCCTTCCATCTTGGAAGGGATTTGGTCCTTAGTCTGCTGTAAAAGATTGGCTGGGGAGACCAAAGGAGAAAGGCTAGCCATAGAAATGGAGTTATCACTATGTCCTGAGTTGGTTGAAGCCCAGTCTTTGGCGGAAGTGGGTTTGGGGATATTCCCATTGTGGTCTTGGTTGTTTATTTTCATTAGACTGTGTGTTTCAGTCTCTTCTGGACACAAGTAAACCTCAATGGGTCCTTGGGTACTTGCCAAATGTATTTGTAGGCTATCTATTGGGTCAGGCACTTCAAGTCTTGTTTCTGGAGGGGCTTTCACGACTATAACAGTTTGGTATTTAAGGCCACTAGTTTTTCGAATATCTTGATATGTAACATAAGCTAACCTTTGATTCTCTGAATCCTCGGTTAACAGTTTGAGGTCCAGGGTGCAGCTTTGGATCAGTTCGTCTAACTTCTTCTCCTGACTGACCTCGGTCACTTCCTTGGAAAGGCCTTGACACTGGGCCAGCATCCCCCCGTCCTCAGACAGACTGCAGCCCATCCACTGCACGTTGTTTTTGAACTTCTTCTTGATGAGGTGGATGCCTTCCAGCACGTTGGTGATGTCATAGATCCTCCTCTTTTGCACCTTCAGCACCTCCGCTGCCTTGTTCAAATCCAAGTCCCTGGCGCGCAACTTGCTCAGCAGCTGAATGAACTTCTTGGTGAGGAGACTGAGGGATGTATCATACCGCATTTTTTCTGAGGGAGATTTGGGAGTTTGGGGACTGTCTGGACTCCGAAGTGCACCGTGTACTTTGCCCTTGGGGGTTTTCAGACCATCCGC
>NW_006200265.1:0-891 GCF_000334495.1 Tupaia belangeri chinensis
TGATCACTATACAAGCTTGCTGAACTCTATAATCTTAGTAAATGTTTTGGCCTGGGATGGCCTTGGGAAACTTAAGATCCCCAGTGGTACTGGCAAAATGAGCATAACTCACCACATGCCTGTGTCCTATGACTGCTCTAGACTGACAACAAGCTTTCTAATTTGGGAATGGCAATTCTGAGGTGGACTGATAGCATCTTGTTTAGAAGTTTTTATACCACCAGCAACTGGTAGAGAAACTCTGGTTAAGAAAAATAGGGATAAAATAGCTTAGTGGCATGGATGTCATATGTTTTACTCACAGCGATAAAGGAGATGAACAACAAGGAATCTGCCAGGTCATCATTAGTTCTGTAGACACATGGGAGAGCCATCATCATTGCATTCCTGGTCTGGATAAGGAGCACCAGGGCAGGCCAACAGCACACAGTGCCTACACCTCCACTTCAGGAAGTAAACTGGCCAGTGTGAGTCAATCACTCAGGAACACCCAGAAATCAATGTGTATGACATCCAGTGACAGAAATTCTGGTTCTCCTATTTTTTCTTAGTTTCCCTTTATAGGCAGTGGTACTGATTTTTCCTTATGGTGGTGCTCAAGAAAATGAGGCCCAAGATGACAACAGCAATGCTAGGCATTCCAAGGGCTCCATGTGTGACCCTGCCCCTCAGCAATCACTCTGCCTTTTAAGTTGGAATAGAGCTGGGCTCATTTGGATCTCTTTTGTGCCCTCTCTGTCTCTGAGTATTCCATAGGCCGTGACCACAAAAAGGCCCCTGAGAAGCCTATGTGGGTAGTGTATTGCTATTTGAGGTCTCTGGCATTTCTGGTTCCTGTTGTCAAAGGATTTGTCAGTTTTCACCCACAAGGATTCTGAGAACCTGCAATAA
>NW_006200265.1:1206-2375 GCF_000334495.1 Tupaia belangeri chinensis
TCTTGTCTCCACTCTGTATGTCTGTGTGTTTGTCCCATCTCTCACTCCCTCCCGCAGGCGACTGTTCGACTGTCCTGTGGGTCAGTACATGTGGCGCCTGAACAGCGACCGGGGTAAGAGGGATCCAGTGAAGAGCACCGAAATAAAGAGAAAGGCCGTGGCAGAAAATGGAACAGGATGGCAGAGAATCATCCAGGTGAATAACAAAGGTTGCTTACTCATAAGTAATAAGGGTGATTATGGTACAAGAAATGAGTAAAAATGAGTTATTTGTTCATGTGCTTACTGAAGCCCTCAAGACACACAGAGTTAAAATTAAGATTAAACAATTTCTTTCTTTCTTTCTTTCTTTCTTTCTTTCTTTCTTTCTTTCTTTCTTTCTTTCTTTCATTCTCTCTCTCTTTCTTTCTTCTTTCTTTCTTTCTTTCTTTCTTTCTTTCTTTCTTTCTTTCTTTCTTTCTTTCTTTCTTTCTTTCTTATGGAGTACTGAAGAGCCTAAATTGTGCTCCTGCCTGAAGCACTGAATCAGTTAGTCAAAGACGGGTAAGAGAGTTTGAGCCTGTAACAGCTGTATAGTCCCTCCCACCTAAAACAGGAAACCCATCATTGCAATGGGATTCTCCAATGACGGGTAAGGATGAACATGTGGCTCTAAAAAATGACTCCAACCTAAGACAGGCACAATTCACCCAGGTTTTTCTCCTCTCTTTGAAAAAATAAAAAAGGGGGACATGTGGAGGGCACTGCATATGAAAGCCATCTTGAGCTATCCGCCATCTTGAGCTATCCACCATCTTGGAAACCATTAGGTTTCACTTCCTCACTGAGCAAACCATTTCTCAGAAATCATGTAACCAACTGTTCTCCCCTGTGGGGTGGTTGGGTTTCTAGGCAACAGGAGAGATCCACCCACACCAATGATTGGTTCATACTGTTCTATCTTATTTGCATTTCAGGCAATCAATCAATGCCCACCAGCATGTATATAACTCGACATTCTTCCTCAATAAAAGTAAGACTTGATCAGCACTTTGTCTTGTCTCCACTCTGTGTGTCTGTGTGTTTGTCTCATCTCTCACTCCCTCCCCCAGGTGACTGTTTGACTGTCCTGTGGGTCGGGAGAGCAACGAACAAATGAACTACAAACCACAGTTATAATTACAATAATG
>NW_006200266.1:0-2754 GCF_000334495.1 Tupaia belangeri chinensis
AATAATTAGAATAATAATAATATTGATTGGGAAAAACGTAGAAAAGACATTGAATGATGAAGCGGGGAGATTAATGTCTCTGTATTGACTGACTTGCATGGTATTCCCTTTTGAAAAAAACAATGTAATACACTGTAAAGTTATATGCAATCCAATGTAATATAAAGAAGATTATGATGATGATAAAAATAAAAATAAAAAAAGAATTTAAAAAAATGAGACGCGATCTGCTGATAATGTATATAGTAATATCTTTGTCTTCACTGATATGCATGGTATTCATGCAGAAAAAGAAATGTACACTGTGAAGATATATGCAATTAAATGTAATTAAAAAAATAAAAGAACTAAAGAAAAAAAAAAGATTAAAACTGGGACAGCCAAGGAACTGAAGAAAAAAAAAAAGATTAAAACTGGGACAGCCAAGGGGCACAGTGGAAAAGGCAGCTGGATCCCCACAAGGCCAACTGCATGGTTTGAGTCTCAAACCCAGTGGCCTGAAAGACACACCAGGCATGAGAGCATGCATGCCCAAAATCTTTAGAGGACAATGGAGAAAGGACTGGGATGTGGTCATCCTCCTGGGAGGTGATTTCTCATTTCTCTTTCTATCTCTCTCCAGTGAGTGTTTAAAATAGAAGCCAAAGATACAGGGGTGTGGAGGGGAATCAAAGACCCATAAAGTATGAAAACAAAACAAAAAGGACTTTTGAGATAATTTATCCCAGCTACCTCTTTTCCAGGTAAAGATACCTGAGCCTGCGGAGGGGAAGTGATTGATCCATAAGCACATTCAAAATTAGCTTGGCTTATTCATCCTTTTTAGAGCTGGCAGAAGTAGCTGGGTTTCATGGTAGAAGTTACTGGTTCTTCTCTCTTAGAGGTCAAAGATAGCAAATCTTACCTAAGAAAAACAAAAGCTATCAGCCTATAAGTAATTGCTTGTTACTAAGAATTAGGGCTATGAGTTCAATTTCAAAGCAGCTAAATGACAATATGATCTTGGACAAATCATTTATTTGTCTTGACTTCAATGTCTTCATTTCTAAGATAAAATTTTGGAATAGAAGAGGTTCTCCGATAATAGTTTCTGTAAAAACTACAATTATTCATCTGTATTATTAATAAATACAGGGGCCTGCAGATAGCATGGTTGTAGCAATCCTGGATTCTCACATAGGTGACCGTTCAGGTTCAAGTCCTGAACCAGGTGGATTGAAAATGATGCCAGGCATGTTTGAATGGAGAAGGGATTGCATTGTGACCATTCCTCATGGGGGGGGGGTGATTTCTCACTTTCTGACTTTCCCTCCTCCCTCTGTAAGTGTGCATGCCCTATGGCAAAAACATAAAATACATAAATATATTGAGTGTTGAGTATATGTTTGTCTTGTCCTTGACGCTATCCTGGGTATTGTGTTTGGAGAGGCAAACACAACACACAAATTCCGTATCTTCAAGGAAGATACAATCTCCTCCAAAAAGGAAAGAAATACTATTTTTAAAAGGCATGTAAATAAATAAATAAATCAAGAGCCCCTTGCTAGACATTTTGAGGGTTACAAATGCATAGACTAACGTTCCATGACCCCATGAAGGTCTGAGAACTATTAGAGAGTGGAACCTCAAAGCAGGTAGATGCTGCCTGGCTTTCGGACATTAGATTGCTCACACCTCTCATCTGCCTGTATGTACAGATCAAATAAAAAGTTAATAAGTGAATATGTGAAGTGATGCCATTTAAAGGTTTGTGATCACAATTGTTCCTTCTATATTTATGATTCCTCTCATAACAGAATAAATTGTTTCACTCATGGTTTGAAAGCATCAATAAAAATGAAAGAAGAATTCAGTGCTTGAGAAGTAAAATTGGATAAATAGAAATAAAAGACAATTTCTCATCTTCTTATTTAAGATTCAGCTCTAGTTCTACATTTTATTCACCTTTTTAAGTCAGAAATATTGATATTTTAAGAAAGGTTATTTGCTTTGAGTTTGCTCTATACCACCTTTTGTCTTGGAAGAGGGGTATGTGCCTTCTGATGATTAACGATATAAACCTATAGCATTATGAATTTTTTACACCAAGACCATGATATTAACATTTTAGGAAATTTGTCATGCACATTTGCAAGGCAAAGCATATATGTTTCCTTTGTGATAATTGAGACAGTTATATTGTAGAACTACCCTTCTCTATAGAATCATAAAAGTTGTTTTGTATATTCCAAAAGTCCCAAGTAGAGGACTAAAGAATAATAAAAGGGAAAACAATAAGCACATAACTATAATTGTTCTTGAGAGTCTGTACAAATTACAAACCAAACAGAGATCAAATAACACAAACAGGAGAAAGCTCTGAGATTAATTATGAAACTTACTCTCCTTCTGTTCTTTTGTTTTCAATAAAGGAAATACACTGAGAAAATCCTAGAAAAAAAGAAGTCATTATTGCAACATAATAATAAATATGATGTGAAAGTAATAGTTTTTTACAAAAGAAATATATGATTTTGTTTATAAAAATAAAGAGAAGAATGTTATTGCTTCTGCAAAATCCCAGTAAATTTTATTTTACAAAAATTGTTTTTATAATTTTTTTTTAAAATTGACACAGGGCACATGCAATAACCAAGGAGATTGCAATTCTATTTCCTCCACTGCTTCATCATGTCAGAATTTGGTGCATGCATACACACATGACAAAAGTAAGAAACAATTATCCATAATCTGAAAAAATTAATCAATAGAATC
>NW_006200267.1:0-890 GCF_000334495.1 Tupaia belangeri chinensis
AGGATTTCTAAAAGTTATATATTAAAATATATTTATACATAAAATTTAGAATCAGATCACCTATCTTATTTTTGGAAGCACAGCACAAAGTATTTTATTTAAAGAGATGTTTGCTATAGGGCACATGTGCTCAACAAAGAGAAGGAGAGACAGAAAATGAGAAATCACCACCAAGGCAGGATGGCCACACTCCAATCTCTTCTCCTTCATTTTCCTCCTGAAATCTTGGGCACACATGCAAATGCAGTCAGTGTGAGTTTTAAGCCATTGGGTCCAGGACTTGAACCATGATTGACTATGTGGGAGTCCAGCAACATAATCATTATACTATCTGCTGGTCCCTAAAGTATTTTTTGACATGAAGTGAAATACCTTATTCTAAATGTTCACTGAATTTTCTGTGATGGCTTTTTTTCTTTTCTTTTCTTTTTTTTAAAGAAAATGAGAACTTAATTTTGAGCAAAAAAAAAAAAGCATTAACATAAATTGCTTATGATTGTTACATGAAAAACAATATTAAATTCCTATGTGAAAAAAAAAAATAAAGCCCTAGCTGCTTTCACTTCATTTCAAAGCTCCAATAAGGTTACTTGTATACTTAATACTGTACTGCAGTAATGGACTTATATGCAGAGATGATAAAGTAACATTTATATACACTCTCCTAAAATGTACTATAATCATTAGTTCTTTATAATGTAGAATGAAGAAAAATTCTATCATGAATTCCTTTGAGAAAAGGTAAAAGTAATCCATCAACTTCATAGTGGTATTAAAAAATGACATGAAGACTGATAAGGGGCAGTAGTAAGACTGTTTTGGCTTTTCATATCCTGTTAGCTATGCAACCTCAAGCTGGTGCATCAGGCAAGTCCTTACAACTCAGATGC
>NW_006200268.1:0-902 GCF_000334495.1 Tupaia belangeri chinensis
CCACCCCATCTGGTGTACGGCTCGCGGCAGATTGGTGACCAACGTGGGGCATCCAAATCAGAATGTCACCCAATGTGGCTTGACCTGTGAGACTCAACGTACCCAACGTCGTGAAACTCAGACTGGGAGGTGAGTAGACAAGGGTGAATACCCCTCCTCCTACATAGACCCCCGCGGTATAAGATAAGGTCAGGTAGAGGGGATTAGGAGAAGGCCAGAACTAGAGATGCTTTATTGCCTAGGTACAAGCAGCCAGGGGTACTGCTGTACCTAAGAATCAGAACCGTAGAGATGCTTTAAGTGCCTAGGTAATAGCAATCTGGTGGGAGGTGAGTAGACAAGGGTGAATACCCCTCCTCCTACATAGACCCCCGCGGTATAAGATAAGGTCAGGTAGAGGGGATTAGGAGAAGGCCAGAACTAGAGATGCTTTATTGCCTAGGTACAAGCAGCCAGGGGTACTGCTGTACCTAAGAATCAGAACCGTAGAGATGCTTTAAGTGCCTAGGTAATAGCAATCTGGTGGGGCAGGGCTGTACCTAAGAATTAAAACCATACAGAATTAATTAGTGCCTAGGTGTAAGCAATCATGGGTAACGCTACATCTAAAAATAGAATTTTATATATGGACATCCTGAAATGTACTTTAAAACAAAAAAGTATTCAGGTCAGTAAAAGTCAGCTCACATCATTTTAGAAACTTAAGTTCTTCTGACCAGAAAATATTGAAAGAGACTGCTGCTGATGATCACAACAATTGGCCACTGCAGGAGCTTCCTATCGTTTTCTACCATCCTTAAGTATATAATTAAAAATTTCAAAAAAAAAAAAAAAAGAGATTACTCAAAATTATCAATGTCAAAATAACCCCCAAAATTGTCTCTTGAAACTCTGGTGTGTGT
>NW_006200268.1:1231-3407 GCF_000334495.1 Tupaia belangeri chinensis
AAATAAAAACTAAAACAAGAGTTATAACTGTAAAAATATATTTTTAGTAGAAAAGGTTAAAAGAAAGGTTTTTATAAAGAAGGAATTTTGTGTAGTGAGTTTTTGTCTGAAAATAAAATGACTATATCAAAACAGGAGAGAAAGAGGACAAAAACTAGAAAATATAAAGCATGTTGTTGAATGTTTGAGTTATGTTGTAAAATTCTAAGAAAGAATTAATCAAGTTAGTGTTCTGGAGCTGGTTTTGCTATCTTTAAATATTACATACTGTAAAGCAACTAAAAGAAAAAAACCCTCCAACTAGTCCAGATGGGGCCTCACATAGTTGTAAAGTTAGCCTGTGAGTCTATCACACCAAAGCCAAGTAAACTGTTCTCACAGGGGCCTTGGTCTATAAGGATAGACCAGGAGAGTCCTTTCTAAGAGTGTTTCAAAAACCAAAAAGCAACAGGCCTGCTCTGGTCAATCCAGAGGCTAATTACAAGGCAGACATTGTCAAGAGTATGGCTCAGCAGTTCCATGACCAGATAGTCTGAGAAAGGACAGGTTGCTGCTGAGTCATGAGACACTTAGAGTAGCCCTTGCTCCCGTTTTAAGTATTCTATTCACCATGCTTCTAATTTTGTTTTTTGCTCTAATTTACTCAGTTTTCTTATCCAATTTGTCTCCCACAAAATAAAGGCCTTTAAATATTATGTTAGTCGCCTCCAGACCTAGAGCCCAGTATACCAGACATGACCCCATCATAGAGGAGCACCTCCAAAAACAAGTGGAGAATAAAGCAGGAGCGACTCCATCTTAAAAAAGTACCTCCATTATAAACTCCTAAATTCCTGTGACTAAAAACTTGACTTCTCTATGCCTAAGAGTAAACAGTAATTAACATTCCTATTGTCTTTATGTTTCTTAGTAATATAATCATCAGCCAGACCCCTTGCCCTAAGCTATAAAGACCATTAAAATTCTATTATGTTTAGGTGGAGACAAAACCTACCCTAAAAAAAAAGATTACCTGCTTTTCCTGCTTTGGTACTGTGCTTTTGCTTTTACATTGTTAAAACCCTATCCCCTACCCTTCTCCCATCTGAACCCACTATACCTTACCCTCATGAATTTGCTTGGGATGGTAATAAAATAATTATAAACACTAATAATTCTAAACTAATGGGGGGAGATCCTCTTGGATATAAACAGCCTCGGTGTCTCAACTCCCTTTAATTTTTCAGCTTCTACGAAATCATTCCCCTTTACTTTTCAGCCTATGGTGTTAAGCCTCTTCCATTTGGTGTTGCTCTTTCCCCTGTAATTCAACTTACAGAGGCTCCTTCAACCACAGGACAGCTACTTCCCTCCAGTTATGATGACCACACTCGTGATACGTGGACCCCAACTCTCCTTTCTCTTACAACATATAATAATTCATTTTTAAAATGCTGCACCTTCTATTCATGCACCTAAGTTATTTTCAGCTTGCCCAGCCTCAGCAGAACATTCCTGGGATGGCATTTCCTCATGGTCCAGTTTTCCAAACTGGACACCCTGTGTTTTTCCTAAGCACACAATTCATTATTTCTTAAATAAATATACTTTCTCTTAGTTTGATTGGTCCATCTCTGGCCCTGATTATAATTATTGTCTCTATTTCAATGCTCGCCCTCGTAAATGTGCTTGGGACGATTCAGCCATACCTCCAAAGCTTCTGATTTACAAATGGTCTTCAACCAGATTGATCACCCCTATATATCTTTTAATTTTAAAACTTTTCAAAGTCATATTTATCATTTGTTTGCAGCCCTCGATCCTGTAACCTTCCATAGGCCTCAAAATACTTAGACATTCTACCTGTGTTCCTGTGTATGAGCTCCCTATGCAATTCTTCACTATAATAATTTGTCTCAATTTTCTTTTAAAGTGGAAAATAATCTTACCCACATTTATTGTACACAGTGCCAGGTTTCTAACTGCTTGTTTGTGACTGCTCAACAGCCTCATTTCTTCCTTCTAAAGCGCCCATCTTATATTTTACTTCCAGTTAACTTAACTCAGCCTTCGTATGCAGACGCCAGTTTATTTCCCTCCAGACAATAAATACAGCCCTTGCTCATGCTCATCCTAAACGTTTTATTGCTGCTTTAATTTTAGGTATATCAGCCCTCATCGTTATCAATGGCCACTT
>NW_006200268.1:3422-3826 GCF_000334495.1 Tupaia belangeri chinensis
CAGCAGGTGCATACTGCTTCCCACATTAATGAATTAACTCTCAATGTCTCCACTGCCTTATTTAAACAGTAACAAATTGACTAACAACTGACTGAGTCAATGCTTTAAAAGAAGCAGTGTTATATTTAGGTAAAAAAAAAATCAAAACATTAAAGTAAGGCTGACTACTGCTTGCCATGCTGATTACAAATGGATCTGTATTACCCCTCTCCCTTATAATCACACTCAAGTCACTTGAGAACAAATTCAAGCCCACCTCCAGGGTATGTAGAACCATTCTCTTATTATAAACATAAAACAGCTTCATGCCCAGATCACGGCCGTATCCAAAGCCCATTTAGATTCTATTTCACCCAGTGATGTGGCAGATAGTATAATTAAGGCTTTATTCTCTACCTTCCACA
>NW_006200268.1:7386-8401 GCF_000334495.1 Tupaia belangeri chinensis
CAGCAGGTGCATACTGCTTCCCACATTAATGAATTAACTCTCAATGTCTCCACTGCCTTATTTAAACAGTAACAAATTGACTAACAACTGACTGAGTCAATGCTTTAAAAGAAGCAGTGTTATATTTAGGTAAAAAAAAAATCAAAACATTAAAGTAAGGCTGACTACTGCTTGCCATGCTGATTACAAATGGATCTGTATTACCCCTCTCCCTTATAATCACACTCAAGTCACTTGAGAACAAATTCAAGCCCACCTCCAGGGTATGTAGAACCATTCTCTTATTATAAACATAAAACAGCTTCATGCCCAGATCACGGCCGTATCCAAAGCCCATTTAGATTCTATTTCACCCAGTGATGTGGCAGATAGTATAATTAAGTCTTTATTCTCTACCTTCACCACTTCCACTGATAATCTCCATACATTAGCCTACTCAGTGGGGAGTCTTCTCTTATTAAGTTTTGTTATTCTCCTTTGTTTACCAGCCCTCACCAGACACATAAAAACCACAATTGCATTGGTGAAGGCAGAGATTCACTTCTACAAATTACAAAACAAAAAAGGGGGAGATGCTGGAACCATGCAGTCAACACAAGCTGAGTATGAAAGAACTGCCCCTCAGACCTAGAGCAAGGACTCAGCTGAGGAGAACTGTTTGCAAGGCCAACAGTTTTGCGAGCTCTGGACCTCACTTCCATTGTGTTACTGTACTGGCCTGCACTCAGTTTCTCTGCCATGGACCTTATTTCCATACTCCAGTACCCCATAAAGGCACCCCCAGCCTTACTATAACTTTTACAATAATCCTACAAAAATGCGGATCCACTGAGGTAGCAGCTGCATAGGGCAGCGGCTGCGAACATGAGTTACTCCCATTAGACTCATCCCACCCTCCTGGAAAATGTCAATAAAGAATGCTACATTCACTTCTCCTACTAGGGATTACTAATAGGCAAAGGATCTCAGTAGCTCAGGGACTCATCCACGAGGTGCTGTGACCCCAAAGGCCATA
>NW_006200268.1:13382-31332 GCF_000334495.1 Tupaia belangeri chinensis
GTCTTCTTTTAAGTCATAAAGGATTTCCTCATCTCCTGGAGCTCCTTGTCTCTTTTCTCTTCCATCTCAGTTAGTTTTGTCACTACAAATATTCTGAATTCCTTATCAGACATGTCCGCTACATCCATTGTATTGACTGTGGGTAATGTAGGCTTGATGATTTCCCTTGAAGGAGAGGCCTTTTGTTGGTTGCTCATAGTTCTTGTGCCTCTGTGATTGTTCCTAGTCATAAGGTAATCTATATGTTTCTTCCTAACTTATTTAAGGCAGCTCTGATTGTTAAAAGTTGTACAGGCTTAGAAAATTGATGGTTTCTCTTATGGTTGGCCTACCTGTTCCTCACTAATACCGTTAACTGTTGGCACTAGCCCTGGATGGCCCTAAGTCATCGCTGTTTCTAAGGAGTGATGAGCCTTCAACTGACCTAATAAGCAACACCCCACGAGCAAAGAAAAACAAAATAAAAAAGGAAATCGTGCAGCGTGCAATGCGTGCCACGTGCTGTTTAAATCACCAAAATTCAAAGAGTCCAAAGGCTAGTGGAAAAGGGTCAGATGAGTGACAGGACCAGGTTGGTCAGGCCTGCTGCCTCAGTCTACCTGGTGTCCAGAACTGCTGGCCGGCTGGATCCGGATTGTGGGTGTGGAGGGGTGGGGGTTCGCCTTAAAGTCCCAGATGACCAACCTGGGGTCAAAGGAAGAGGAATGATGGGGTTTTGTGGAGATTCGGAAGGGTCGTCCCTGCAGCCTCAGTCCACCTGGTGTCCAGAACTGCTGGCCGGCTCAATCTGGATTGCCTAGAAAGAAAGGTTTTATTTATTCAGGAATGTATTTTTTTTTTTTTGGAGAGGTTTTTGTTACAGGGCGCATGCACTCACCAGACTGACAGAGAGAGACATAGAGACATAAAGCAAGAAATCACCCCCCTCCCAGAGGATATGGACACACTGCAATCACTTTTCCTCCATTCTCCTCTTGGGATCTTGGGCATGCATGTACATGCACCCGGTGTGAGTTTTAAGCCACTAGGTCCAGGACTTGAACCGTGGTCAACTACATGGGAGTCCAGCGACATAGCCATTACACTAACTGCTGGTCCCCAGGAATGCACTTTTTCTAAATTCAAGCATCTCAAGTTGGTTATTACAAAATCATTATAAAGGCCAAATTCAATTATAGTTAGAAATATTTGTTACTTAAAAATAACTAGACTTATTTTGTCAGACGATGTCACATTGGTTTAAAAAATAAAAGTAAATAAAAAGAATGCCACCCTCTTCCAGGCAATATTATATGGGAGGATTCCAGTTCAAATCTTATTGAGTTAACAATGATAAGTTTAGGAGTATTTCTAGGTGTTAGAAACCAATTGGGGATGCGACATGTTTCTGTCTCTTTCTGGAAGATATAAATACACTTCAAACTATTTTCTTAAAAGAAATCATGACCTCCTGAGGCCAGCAGGGGCCATGGTAGTTAAAATGTTAGACTACCATATAGCTGATTATTGTTTGAATCTTGGGCCCAATCACTTGCGTCTGGGATTTGAAAATTATACTAGGTCCATGTGCATGTGGGCCCAAAACCTCAAGAAGAGAATGGAGGAGAAGAGATTGTGATGTAGCCATTCCCCTTAGGGGGTGGTATCTTACTTCTTCTCTCTTTGGCTCTCTCCAGTGAGTGTAGATACTCTATGATGAAAAAAATAGACCTCCTGTTACTACAGAAATTATATTAGTTGAGATAGTATTCATAGAACATAGCTTTTCTTTTTTTGGAGAGGTTTTTGCTATAGGGCACATGCACTCGCCAGACAGACAGAGAGATAGAAAGTGAGAAATCACCTCCTGGGGGGATGGCCACGCCACAATCCCTTCTCCTCCATTCTCCTCTCAGGATCTTGCGCATACACGCACACATGCCTGGCGTGAGTTTAAGCCACTGAGTCTGGGACTTGAACTGCGGTTGACTACATGGGAGCCCAGCGATATAGCCATTATGCTAACTGCTAGTCCCATAGAACAAAGCTTTAAAAGCTGTTCTTTTCAGGGCCAGCCAACTGGCACTAATGTAGCAGATCCCACATAACTACCATGAGATTGGAGTCCCTTCCCAACTGTCAGCTTGAGAAAAACCCATGTGTGGCCAAAAACCCAAAAGAAGGAAAAGAAGAAGGGATTACAGCTTAGCCATGCCCCAAGTTGAGGGGAGTGCTTTCTCATCTCCCCATCTCTCTCACTCTGTCTCTGTCTCTCTGTCGCTCTCTCGCTCTGACAATTCACTTTCTCTCTTTTTTTGTCTTTTCTTTTTTTAAGAGATATTTTTGATATAGGGAGTGAGAACTTGCCTGAGAAAGAGAGAGACAGAGACACACAAAGTGAGAATCACCCCCCAGATGACAGTCAGGATATGCTATACTGCAATCCTTTCTCCTCTAGTCTCCTCTTGGGATTTTGGGCACACACACATGTAGTTCCAGCATGAGTTTCAAGACTCCAGGATTTGAATCTTGATCAGGCATGTGGGATACAAGTGAAACAATTATTTATGCCATCTGCTGGTCACTTTTTGTGGTCTGTTTTTTTTTTTTTTTTTTTTTTTTTAGAAATGCTTTTCAAAAACAAGTCTAGATCAGTTTTGGACACTAGGCGGCCAGAGGCCACAGGCCAAATTGCTCTGGCACTTCACCATCCCCACCCTTTCTCCACCTTGGACTCCAGGTTGATTGTATGCAACTTTAAGATGAACCCGCACCCAACCCCACTTGCAAACTGGATCGAGCTGGCCATCAGTTCCAGATACCAGGCGGCCAGAGGCCACAGGCCCGACCACTCTGACACTTCAGCATCCCCACCGTTCCTCCTCCTTGGAACCCAGGTTGGTTGTATGTGACTTTAAGACAAACCTGCATCCCACCCCACCTGCAAACAGATCCAGCCAGCCATCAGTCCTGGACTCCAGGCAGACTGAGCTGTCACTCATCCTCTGGGCCTTCCCTGCTTGCCTTTGGACTCTCTGAATAGCTGCACAGTTCCCTTTTTTGTTTTGTTTTTCTTTGCTCTTGAGGTGTTATTTGGTCAGATAGAGGTTCACTACTCCTTAGAAACAGGAAGGACTTTGGTTCATCCAGGACCAGTGGCAATAGTTAATGGTAACTGTGAGCAAAAGATAGGCCAGGGAATGATTAATAATTAATTTTCTAATACTGTATAACTCTTAACACTCAGAGATACCTTAAATAAGTTAGGAAGCATCATATAGATTACCTGATGACTAGGAAAAATCGCAGAGACTCAAGAAATATGAGCAACCAACAAGAGACTTCTCTCTCATGGGAAATCCTCAAGACCACATTACCCACGGTAAGTAGAGCAGATGTTGTGGACATATCTGATAAGGAATTCAGAATATTTGTAGTGACCAAATTAACTGAGATGGAAGAGAAAAGAGACAAGGAGCTCTAAGAGATGAGGAAGTCCTTTCATGGCTTGAAAGAAGAAATGGATACCTTATACAAGAACCAGATAGAATTTCTAGCATTGAGGAATGTGATGCAGGAAATCAATACCTCCCTTGAAAGTATTAAAAGTAGGTTAGACCAGACAGAAGATTGAATCTCTAATGTAGAAGACAAAAAATCTGACCTAGAAAAAAGTATCAAGAAGATTGAGAAAACAACCATGAAAAATGAGAATAATACATGAGGAATACTGGATACCATTAAGCACCCCAACATCCATATAATTGGTATTCCAGAAGAGGAAGAAAACAATAAGGGCCTAGATAATTTATTCCCTGAAATCCTGGAAGAAAACTTTTTAAACCTAGAAAGGCATTCAAATATCCAGACCCAAGAAATACATAGGACCCCAAGTAGAATCAACCCAAGAAGATCCTCTCCATGGCACATCATAACCAGAATGGCAAAAACAACAAAGACAAGATACTAAAGTTGGCAAGAGGGAAATGTCAAGTTACTTACAAAGGTCACCCCATCAGTCTAATATCAGATCTCTCAGCAGAAACAATGGAGGCAAGGAAAGAATGGGGAAACATAGTCAAAGTGTTGAGTGAAAAACAAATTCAACCAAGAATACTCTACCCAGCAAAATTATCTTTCATATGGGAAAAAAAAAGAAAAGATAAAAACATTCTCAAATAAACAAAATTTGAAGAAATTTACCAACTCCAAACCGGCTCATGAAGAGGTTCTGAAGGGAGTACTATACCAGGAAAACTAAAAAGTCAGACACAGTTATATGAGAACAAAAAGCAACCAAGAAAAAGGCTAACTTAATGATAGGATCAGGTACAGAAATATCTATAATTACATTGACTGTCAATGGATTAAATTCTCTAATTAAGAGACATAGACAGACTGAATGGATTAAAAAACAGAAACTCTCTGTCAGTTGCCTAGAAGAAACTCACCTTATGGATAAAGACATACATAGACTAAAGGGCTGGAAAAAGTATTCCATGCAAGTGGAAATTAAAAGAGGGCTGGAGTAGCGATAGTGATCTCAGAAACAATAGATTTCAAGACGAAAACTTTAAGAAGAGACAAAGAAGGGCATTATATAATAGTAAATGGGGTAATCCAGCAAGAGGACATAACCTTTATAAATATGCACCCAACTCAGGAGCACCTAAATATGTGAAGGAAAGAATGCTGGAGCTAAAAGGAGAGATAGGGAAAAATACTATATTTCTTGGAGATCTCAACACTCCATGATCTACTTTAGACAGATCTTCTAGACAGAAAATAAAGAGAGAGATACAGGACTTAAATGATACTATAAATGTAATGGGCTTGACAGATATCTATAGTACTTTACATTGTACATCCACCACATACACATTTTTCTCACCCCGGCATGGAACATTTTCAAAGATTGATCATATGCTAGGACACAAATCAAGCCTTTAAAGATTGGACTTCTTCACTACTAAAGAAATTAAGATGAAATTAAAAAATTAATAGAAACAAATGATAATGAGTACACAGATGTCCAGAATCTATGGGACACAGAAAAAGCAGTAGTAAGAGGGAAATTCATAGCAATTAGTGCACATAAGAAAAGAATGGAAAGATGGCAAATAGATAACTTATCGTCATGCCTCAGGGAATTGGAAAAACAACAACAAACAAACCCCAAAAATGCCAGGTGAAAAATAATAAATGTTCGAACAGAAATAAATGAAATAGAAAATAAATGAACCATACAGAAAATAAGTGAAAGCAAAAGCTGGTTCTTTGAAAAGATTAACAAGATTGACACACCATTGGCTAGACTTATCAAGAAGAAGAAGATAGAAAACAGATTAACCAAATATGTGATGAAACAGGCAATATTACAACAGACATAGCAGAAATTCAAAACATCATTAGAGGATACTATGAGCGACTTTATGCCAAAAAATAAGATAACTTGGAGGAGATGGACAAATTCCTGGAGGTATATAATCTGCCAAGAGTGAATCAGGAGTACATAGAGAACCTGAATAGACCCATAACAAGCCAGGAGATTGAATCTATAATAAATAACCTCCCAACAAAGAAAAGCACAGGACCAAATGGCTCCACTTTTGAATTCTACAAAACTTTTAAGGAAGAGTTAACTCCTATCGTACTCAAATTATTTCTAAAGATTCAAAAGGAAGGAAACCTTCCTAATTCATTTTATGAAGCCTCTATTATCCCCATCCCCAAAATCGATAAAAACATGACCAAAAAGGAGAACTACAGACCAATATCACTGATGAATATAGATGCAAAAATTTTCAAAAAGATACTCTCAAATCATATCCAACAACATATAACAAAGATTATTCATCACGATCAGGTAGGATTTATACCAGGGATGCAAGGGTGGTTCAATATACGCGAGACCATAAATGTAATACACTACATTAACAGAAAGAAAGATAAAAACCATATGATCATCTCAATTGATGCGGAGAAAGCATTTGATAAAATACAACATCCTTTTATGATTAAGACCCTCGGTAAGATTAGTATAGAAGGGTCATTTCTGAACAGCACAATAAAAGACATCTATGAAGAACCTACAGGTAACATTATACTGAATGTGGATACTAGACAAGGCTGCCCACTTTCTCCAGTGCTCTTAATATAGTACTGGAAGTCTTAGCTAATGCAATCAGAGAAGAGAACAATATTAAAGGCTTTTAAATAGGCAAAGAAGAGTTGAAAATATCTTTATTCGCACATGACATGATGGTATACTCAGAAGACCGAAAGTTCTCCATGATAAAACTTCTTGAAGTAATAAGTGAATACAGTGAAGTGGCAGGATAAAAAAACAATATCAAAAAATCTATAGCATTTCTATTTATGAACAATAAGTTGAACGAAGTAGAGCTGAAGAAAGGAATTACTTTCACCATAGCTACAAGATGTACAAGATCCCTAGGGATAAACCTATTTAAGAAAGTCAAAGACCTTTATAAAGAAAATTATGAAAACCTTAAAAAAGACATTGGAAGTGACATAAAAAAGTGGAAGGACATCCAATGCTCCTGGATTGGAAGAATTAACATAATCAAAATGGCAATTCTACCCAAATTAATCTACATGTTTAATGCAATTCGAATCAAAATACCAGAAATATTCTTCACAGATCTAAAAAAGACAATCATAAAATTTGACTGGAACCATAAAAGACCTCATATTGCAAAAGCAATCCTGCGCAAGAAGAATGGAGTAGGAGGCATATCACTCCCTGATCTCAAAATATACTATAAAGCTGTGGTCATCAAAACAGCATGGTATTGGCATAAAAACAGACATGTGGACCAATGAAAGAGAATAGAGACCCCAGAAATAACCCCCAAAGCTTACAGCCAACTGATCTTTGACAAAGGATATCGGTCAATCCATTAGGAAAAGGAAAATCTCTTTAGTAAATGGTGCTGGAAAAACTGGGTATCCACATGCAGAAAGATGAAACTGAACCCCCATCTTTCACCATTAACAACAGTCAACTCAAAATGGATCAAAGATCTGAACCTAAGACCTCAGACAATAAAACTACTTGTAAAATGCTAGGGAAACTCTGGGAGACATTAGAGTAGGCAAAGACTTCTTAAATAAGACTCCCAAATCACAGGCAATAATCCCTAAAATAGACAAGTGGGACTATATTAGACTAAGAAGTTTCTGCACGTCAAAGGACACAGTAACAAGTGTGAACTGACAACCCTCAGAATGGGAAAATATTTTTGTTAAATATGCCTCAGACAAGGGACTGATTACCAGAATAAACAGAGAACTCAAGTGCCTTATGCAAAAAAAAAAAAAAAAAAGATTAACCTAATTAAAAGATGGAAAAATGAGCTGAACAAAAATCTCTGTAAGGAAGACATACGAACAGCCCAAAAGCAAATGAAGAAATGCTCAAAAGCCCTCATCATAAGGGAGATGCAGATAAAAACCACAATGAGATACCACCAAACCCCTTTCAGAATGGCAAAGATTAAGAATATACAAAGTGATAAGTGTTGGTGGGATGTGGTGAAAAGGGAACGCTCTTATGCTGTTGGTGGGAATGTGAACTAGTTCAACCACTGTGCAGAACAATATGGAGGTTCCTCAAAGATTTATAAATAGAACCATTTGATCCAGCAATCCCATTGCTGGCTATCTATTCAAAGGACAGGAAAATGCTCAGTCAAGAAAGTGCTTGCATATCAATGTTTATAGCAGCATTATTCACAATTGCTAAGACATGGAATCATTCTAAATGTCCACAAACTGATGAATGGATTGGAAAAGTGTGGCATGTATACTCTATGGAAACCTACTCAGTTATAAAAAAATAACAAGACCTTGGCATTTGATAAAAAAGTGGTCAGATATGGAGGATCTATTGCTAAGTGAAGTAAGCAGGATATGAAAGAAAGATATTGTGTGTATCCACTCAAAATACACTGAGTATATGCACCCTGTGATAGAGAGTGAAATATTGTAGGACATAAAAGCAGTGAAAGTATTTAATGAGAATAAGACAGTGGGGAATGTGGAGGGGGTGAAGAGAAGAGGATTGAGAAAGATAGCAAGAGAACAAATAGGCAGGACATCAGTGGGAAACAGATACAGCTTATTACCTGTTGATGATGACATGTATAGTATTCTAAATTTGGTTGGTCTGAGAAGTATTTCATGATAGGTAAAGTCTTTTTACAAGCAAAATGAAAAATAGTTATTGAATGTTTAAAAAAGTAATAATTAGAATAATAATAGTAATGATTGGGAAAAACATTGAAAAGATATTGAATGATGAAGTGGGGAGATTAATGTCTGTGTATTGTGTATTGACTGGTGTGCATAGCATTCCCTTTTGAAAAAGCAATGTAATATATGGTAAAGATATATGTAAACCAATGTAATATAAAGAAGATTATGATAATAATTTTTAAAATAAGCCTAAAATAATTAGGGTTAATAAGTTTAGTTATTTGTAGGGAGACTCTCTCAGGTGAGGTGATGTTGTGCTCTGTGAGCTTCAGGGGATCCTCCCTCAAGTAAGAATAAGGAAGTCTAAAGTTTTACAGCTGAATTTACTGCATATTAAAGGCCTTAATTTAATACTGGGCCATCTTTTTTTCCTTCACTTCTTTAACTTCCCTGTAGCCATAGTCTTTTGAATCACACACACAAAAATCACAAGGACTGATAGGGAGCAGAGAAGCCATTGAAAAAGAGATATGAATCTCACATATTAGAGGATGCTATGAAAGAGAAGCTCCTATAAGGAGAGGTGAAAGGGAAAGTTTTGATGCTGGAGACAGACTGATAAATGAACCTTTGATATAATTTGCTCCTTAAACCATCTCTCCTTTTTATTCTTTCATTTTTTCTTCATTTATTTTTTTCTTTATTGTTATTTATACATTTAATAGCTATACACCATTTAGGTTTAAAGAGACTACTCAGCCAGGTATACACCTCAGAGCAATGTTGAGAATACCATACACTTCTTCATCAACAGGTAATTAAATATATCTGTGTACCACAAATGTCTTGCCTCTCTATTTTTTCCCCCAAAGTTCCTTTTCAACACTCTTTTCCTCTCCCACTCTCCTTCCATTTGATCCTAGTGCCCATAACAACTTCTATTGCTTTTATTTCCTCTAGTAGTCTTTCAGTCTCTACCATAGAGTTAATACAGTTGGTGTATATTAAGTGGAGACATACCGTGTCTCTCTTTCATAGACTGACTTTCTTTACTCAGTAATAAATCTTCCATATTCATCCACTGTCTCTCAAATACCAAGATCTTCTTAGTATATATGGCTGAATAGTATTCCATGGAGTATATGTGCCACACTTTTTCAATCCATTCATCTGTTTGTGGACATTTCATTATTTTCCATGTCTTATCAATCATCAATAATGCTGCAATAACTATATATGTTTAAGCACTTCTCTGACAGCGCATTCTCCTGTCCTTTGGATAGATACCCAGGAGTGGAATTGCTGGGTCACATGAAAGTTCTATTTAAAATCTTTCAGGGACCTCCATATTGTTCTCCACAGTGGATGTACCAATTTATATTCCACCAACAATGTATGAGAGTTTCCCTTTCACTACATCTGAGCAAGCACTTATCATTTTTGTTTTTTAATCTTCACCATTGTGACTGGGGCTAGGTTGTATCTCTATGTAGTTCTGACCTGCAACTCCCTTATGATGAAGGATGTTGAGCATTTTTTTTTTCATAAGATTTTTGGCTTTTTGTATGTCTTCCTTAGAGATTGTTTATTTAGCTCATTTTCCCATCTTTTAATTGGGTTAATAATTATAAAGTCGCTTGAGTTCTCTGTATATTCTGGTTATCAGTCCCTTATTTGATGCATAGTTTACAAAAATTTACTCCCACGTAGAGGGTTCTCAATTCATACCAATCATTGTGTCCTTTGCAGAAATTTCTCAATCTGATGTAATCCCACTTGTCTATTTTGGGGATTATTGGTTATAATTTGGGGATCTTGCTTAAGAACTCTTTGCTGGGACCAGCAGTTGGCATAATGGCTATGTCCCTGGACTCCCAGGTAGTCAATATCTCTATCTCTCTGTCTCTTTCTGATGAGTGAACTCACCTACAACAAAAACTTCTCCAAAGATAAGCTAAGCAACTAAACTAAGATAAAATAAAAATAAAATAAAATAAAAATAGAATGCTTTGCTTACTCCAAATGTCTTCTCAAGTTGCCCAGTGTTCTACACCAGTAGTTTTATAATTTTCAGTCTTAGGCTATTTTGAACCACTTTCAGTTGATTTTCATTAATGATGACAGATAGGGCTTCAGATCTACCATTCTACGGATAGACACACAGTTTTTCCGGCACCATTTGCTAAAGAGGTATTCCTGTTCCCACTGAATTGACTGGTAGGTAATCTTTTTCAAAGATCAGTTTTTTGTAAGTTTTGGAGTTTATTTCTGGGGTCTCTACTCTGATGCATTGGTTCTCTTGACTGTTTTCATGCCAATACCATGCTGGTTTGATTATCACAGCTTAGTTAAACATTTTCTGGACAGGGAGTGAGAAATCACCTAGTCCACTCTTCTTGCACAGGATGACTTTCTCAATAAAAAGTCTTCTATGATTCTGGAAAAATTGTATAATTGTCTTTTCTATATCTGTGAAGAATGTCTCTTGTAATTTTATGGGGGTTGCATTAAATACATAGATTAATTTAGATAGATTGTCACTTTGATTATATCAATTATCCCAATCCAAGAAAATGAGATGTCTTCTCACGTTTTTGTGTAATTTTTTATTTCTCTTTTAAGATTTTCCATTTTCCTTATATAGTTATTTGACTTCCTTGGTTAGTTGTATTCCTGGCTATGATAAATGGATCACTTTTTTCACTTCTGCCTCTGTCTGCTTGTTGTTTGTATATAAAATGCTATAGATTTTTGTAGGTCAATTTTGTATCCTGTTACTCTACTGTATGTATTTTTTACTAGGAAGTTTTTTTCATGGATACTATTTGGTCTTCTATGTATTCAATCATGTCCTCGCAAACAGAGATAATTTAAACTATTCTTTTCCTATTTGAATGTCTTTACTTCATGCTCTTGTCTGATTTCACTGGCCAGGACTTCCAGTACTATAATGAATAGGAGTGGAGAGATTGGACAGCCTTGTCTTGTATCAGCTTTTAATGGAAAAGCTGTCAGATTTTCCTAGTTCACTATAATGCTAGCTGTAGATTTTTAATAGATGGCTTTTGTTATGCAGTGAAATTATTCTTCTATGCCAATTTTACTGAGATCTTAATCATGGAGGAATGCTGTATTTTGCAAATGCTTTTTCTGCATCAGTTTAAATAATCATACAATTTTTTAATCTTTCCATTAATAAGGTGTATTACATTTATGCCTTTGTCTATGTTGAACTGCTCTTCCATACCTGGAATAAAGCCTACCTGGTTGTGATAAATAATCTTTTTTTGATACTGTTGGATTTGGCTTACAAATATCTTGTTGAGAATTTTTGCATCTATATTAATCAGAGATACAGGTCTGTAGTTTTCTCTTTTTGTCATATACTTGTCTATGTTGGTAATGAGAGTGATGGAGCTTCATAGGATGAATTTGGAAGAGTTCAACCCTTTCAGATCTCTAGAAATAGTTTTGTAATGAGGGTTATCTCTTCTTTAAAAGTTTTATAAAATTTAGAAGTGAAGCCATCAGGACATGGACTTTTCTTTGCTAGGAGGTTATTTACTACTGATTCAATTTCATTGCTTGTTCCATGTCTATTCAGGCTTTCTATGTTTTCATGAGTCAGACTTCATAGATTATATGTGTCCAGGAATATGTCCATCTCATCCAGGTTTTCTTGTATGTTGGTGTTTAATCTGTCAAAATATCCTCTATGTTTTTTATTTCTATTATGTCTGTTATAATATTGCCTGTTTCATTGCAAATTCAATTTATCTGGTCCTTTCCCTCTTCTTTTTTTATTTTTTACTTACTTTTATTTATTTATTTTTTATTATTATCCTAATCTTGTTTATATTACATTGAATTGCATATAACTTTACAGTGTATTACATTGCTTTTTCAAAAGGAAATGCCAGGCATGTCAGTCAATACAGAGACATTAATCTCCCTACTTCATCATTCAATATCTTTTTATTGTTTTCCTTATCATTATTGTTATTATTCCAGTTATTTTTTCAAACAGTCAATCACTATTCCTCATTTTGCTTGTAAAAATACTTTACCTATCATGAAATACTTCTCAGACCAATGCAGTTGAGAATATTATACACATCATCATCAACAGATAATAAGCCATATCTTTTTCCCACTAACATCCCACCTCTCTATTTGTTCTCTTGCTATCTTTTGCTATCCTCTTCTCTTCACCCTCCCCATTCCACAATGTCTTATTCTTGTTAAGTACTTTCACTGCTTTTATGTTCTCCGATATTTTGCTTTCTACCATGGAGTGTGGATAGTCGGTGTATATTAAGTGCATACGTACAATATCTTTCTTTCATAGCCTAGCTTACTTAGCTCAGAAATAGATTCGCCATATCTGACCACTTTCTATCAAATGCCAGGATCTTATTTTTTATGGCTGAGTAGTATTCCATAGACTATATATAGCACACTTTTTCAATCCATTCATCAGTTTTTGGACATTTAGGTTGTTTCTATGTCTTGGCAACTGTGAATAATGCTACATTAAAAATAGATGTGCAAGCACTTTTCCAACTGAGTATTCTACAGTCCTTTGGGTAGAAATCCACAAGTGGGATTGCTGTATCAAATGGTAGTTCTATTTATAAATCTTTGAGGAACCTCCATATTGTTCTCCACAGTAGTTGAATCAGTTTACATTCCCACCAACAGTGTAAGAGGGTTCCATTTTCACCATATCCCCACCAATACTTAACACTTTTTATATTCTTAATCTTTGCCATTCTGACAGGGTTAGGTCATATCTCATTGTGTTTTTATCTGCATCTCCCTTATGAAGAGGGATGTTGAGCATTTCCTCATAAGCTTTTTGGCTGTTCATATGTCTTCCTTAGAGAGATTTTTGTTCAGCTTTTTCCCATCTTTTAATTGGGTTAACTATTTTTTTTCTTTTTTCTCTCTCTCTCTCTCTCTTTTTTTTCTGCATAAGACACTTGAGTTCCCTGTATATGCTGGTAATCAGTCCCTTGCCTGAGGCATATTTAACAAAAATATTTTCCCATCCTGAGGGTTGTCAGTTCACATTTATTACTGTGTCCTTTCCTGTGCAGGAACTTCTTAGTCTGATACAGTCCCATTTGTCTATTTTAGGGATTTACCTGTGTTTTGGAGTCTTATTTAAGAAGTCTTTGCCTACTCCAATATCTCCTAGAGTTTTCCCAGCATTTTCCACCAGTAGTTTTATTGTTTGAGGTCTTTGGTTCAGATCTTTAATCTATTTTGAGTTGATTTTTGTTAATGGTGAAAGCTGGGGGTTCAGTTTCATCTTTCTGCATGTGGATACCCAGGTATTCCAGCACCATTTACTAAAGACGTTTTTATTTTCCCAATGGATTGACTAATATCTTTTATCAAATTTAGTTGGCTGTAAGATTTTGGGGTTAATTTCTGTGATCTCTACTCTGTTTCATTGGTCCACTTGTCTGTTTTCATGCCAATACTATGCTGTTTTGATGACCACAGCTTTATAGTATATCTTGGGATCCGGGAGTATATGCCTCCTACTCCATTCTTCTTGCGCATGATTGCTTTTGCAACATGTGGTCTTTTATGATTCTGGACTGTCCCGACCCGGGGGGACAGTTGAACAGTTTTCCTGAGGGAAGGAGTGAGAGCCAGGACAAGCAGTGCAGTGTTACAACACGGAGATGACACAGTGTCTTCAGGGTCATCCGTTTATTGTGGGCAGCACAGTATAGCACGGAGATGACGTGGTGTCACAGCTCTTCAGGGTCATCCAGAGACAACGCAGTGTTACAACTCTTCAGGGTCTTCCGGAGATGATGCAATGTTACAACTCTTCAGGGTCTTCCAGGTCGTCTGTGTCGTCTGGCGATTGTGGGCCAGGGATCATGGTCATATACAAGTTGGTGGGCCATGATTAGTTGTACAAGGTAGGTTATGATTCGTTGTAAAAAGTGGGTTATGATTGGTTGCTTTGGGACCAATCACGAGGTGCTGGATATGCCAATCTGAGGGATTCTAGTGGCCAGTCAGAGCAAAGTTTTAAAGGTGAGGTTTTTTTGAAGGGAAGCAATTGTGGCCTTTGGCATTTTGTAATTGTTTGCTTTCTGAGAAACCCGTGATATTCACTGGTGCACAGCCTCCCACACTGGACAAATTCTATGATTGTCTTTTCTAGATCTGTGAAGAATATTTCTGGTATTTTGATTGGAATTGTATCTTTCTCCCATCTTAATTAGTCTAGCTAATGGCATATCAACTTTGTATTTCAAAGAACCAGTTTTTGTTCTTTTATTTTCTGTACAGTTTATTTTCTATTTCTTTTATTTCTGCTCCAGTATTTATTATTTTATTTCTCCTGACCTCTGGGGAATTTTTTTTCTAATTATCTGAGGCATCATATGCAGTTTCCTATATGACACTTTTCCATCTTTTTCTTACGTGTACTAATTGCTATGAAGTTCCCTCATGACTATTTTTCGCTGTCTCATAGAAACTCATGCACTCATTACTATTTATTTTCATGAATCTGTTGATTTCAGTGTTAATCTCTTTGGTTATTTGAAGTCACCCAGATATAGTTTCTATGCCTTTGAACCTATAAAGGCTGAGTTTTTGTCCTATCAGTCTTTGAGACAGTACCATGTAGGGCTGAGAAAAATATATATTTTATGGTTTTTGGTTGGTATGTCTATAAAAGTCTGTCAAATCTATATGATTTATGGTATCATCTATCTCTGCTTATTTTTTGTCTCATTGACCTTCCTATAGGAGTTAATTGCATCCAATTCAGGAGCACCCAAATATGTAAAGGAAAGACTTTTAGATCTAAAATGAAAGGAGAAAAAGACTATAACGCTCTAATTGTTAGAAATCAAAATCACTCCTTCTTTTGTAAAGGGGAACCTGGATCTACCAGATTCTATATAGATTATGGGCTTTTTAAAGGTATATTTTCAATATCTTAGGAATACATTGCCAATTCCATAATATTTTTGTAACTTGCCAAAGAGCATTTGCCAGAGAGAGACACAAAGTGGGAGATACAGGAGGCTGATAATAATCCCTAATGGGATGTGGTCATGCTGTAATCCTTTCTTCTTTGTTTCTTCATCCCATCAGGATTTTGCATATACAAACATAAGACTAAGTCATTTTTTCAAATCCACAGGACCAGAATTTTAACACTCTGGTCAGTCATGTGGGATCTGTTTCCCTTACCCACCAGGCCACTGGCTACCTCATATGTACCACTTTAAGAAAATCATAAGAGAAATTGAAGAAAGTTAACTGGAAATTAATTTTTTTTTCATTTCAGATATTTAAATTTTTCCATTATTATCTTGTAGTTCTGCACTTGGTTAAATTGTTTGAGAAAAATTAAGTACAAAACTAGAGAAGTACCAACTTGCCCACAGGTCCAACCGTTATTACTACCAATAGGTTAAGCTTCTCCATGGAAGCCTCAAGCTTATTAATTTTACAGCTGGGTCCAACTTTTTCTTCTGCCCTTCTTCCCTTATACCTCTATCCTTCTACTAGCATCTCAAAAGTGAAAAGGGTGTACTGTCATAATGATATTCTCTAGGGACCAGCATATGAGATCATGGTTACAACACTGGACTCCCATGCATGTTATTTCACTGTGATTCAAGTCCTGGGCCTGGCGGCTTAAAATTTATGCCAGGCATGTACGTGAAGTGCCCTAAATCCCAAGAAAAAAAATGAAGGAAAAAGGATTGTAGAATGCCCATTGCCCCGATGGGACGCTTCCTGCTTACTGTCTCTCTGGCAATCACTCACACCCTATAGCAAAAATCTCTCTCTCAAAAAATACTACTCCTCTGACTGTGTTGACCCTCTAGGATCAGCTTCATGACTGTGAGGCTCCTTCCTCCCAGTCAGGGTCCCCCCTTTCAAACCCCAGAGCTAGGACAGAAAGCATACAGGAAACTCCACCTCTAACTGTGTTGGCCTTCTGAGTTCAGCTTCATAGCTGTGAAGCCCTGATTCAGCCAGGGTCCCACTTCCAGACCCTAGAGGTAGCCAGGACAGAAACCACTATGGTAACTGCATTTCTGTTTGTGGTGGACCTCTGAGTTCAGCCTCATGGCTATGCACCTCCTACCTCTCTACCAGGTCCCCTATTCCAGACTCCAGTGTTAGCCGGGTGGGAAAGTGTCCTTGTCCCTTTTATTCTTCTCTGTCCCTTCTCATTTTTTTCTGTAAAAATAAACAAACAGCTTTCTGCCCCTTTTGTGCACTTAACTTGTTCATTTGTCTCCTCATGCCTCATTTAGGACAGACATCATCTACGCAACTCCAACTTTGTTTTAACACTCTATGTTCAGCTCTATTGCTGTGAAACCCCACCCAGGCAGGCTCTTTTCTTCCAGAACAGTGTCAGTCAGGGAGACAAGTTTCCCTGTCTCTCTGTCCCTTTTAATTTTTTCCTCTTTTCCCTTGAACACACACAGACACACACACACACACAAAAAACAAGAATCTCACAGCTTTCTGCCCCATTTGTGCCATTTTCTTGTTAATTTGTCTCCATTTCCTTAAACTTGGAAATAACTCATTCAGGCAACATCACCTCTGAATCTGTCGACCCTCTGCATTCTATTCACCTCTGACTCTGTGGGCCCTCTGCATTCTATTCACGACTGTGAAGCCTCCCATCAGCCAGATCCCCCCTCTAGATCCCAGTGCTAGCTAGAGAGGTAAGTTTCTTGTCCTGCTTTTTTCTTCTCTGTCCCTTCTAACAGTTTTTTCTCTTAATAAAAAAGAGTTTTCTGCCACCTTTGTGCCTTTCTATTGTCATTTTTTCTTCTCTTCTCTCAATTAGGACAGAAATCATCCAAACAACTTCACTTCTGTATTGGCCATCAGCATTCATTTTCACAGCTGTTAAGCCATTCTCCCAGCCAGTGTTCCCCCTTACAGAAACCAGTATAAACCATGTTGGCATGGGTTCCTGTTTCTCTTGTTCTTCTCTGTCCCTTACAACATTTTTTTTTCACTTACTAAAAGCATAGCTTTTGTCTACTTTGTGCCTTTCTCTTGTTATTTTTCTCCTCTTCTCTCAACTAGGACAGAAATCATCGAGGCAACACCAACTCTGACTATGCTGGCCCTCTGGGCGCAGCATCGTGAGTCCCCGCTTCATCAGCCAGGGTCCCCCCTTCCAGACTCAAGTTAGAGCCAGGAACAAAGTGTCTCTGTCCATCTTGTTGTTCTTTGTCCCTTCTAACTTTTACTTTCCTCTCTTGTTTTTTTAAAAAAAACAACTTTCTGCCCCATTGGTGTCTTTCCCTTGTTAATTATTCTAATCTTCTCTCAACCAGGGCAGAAATCATTCCAGTAACTCCACCTCTGTGTTAGCCCTCTGCTTTCAGCTTCATGGCTGTGAAGCTCTCCTTCCCCCCAAACCATGGTTCCTCCTTCCAGACACCAGTAACAGGTTAGTTTCCTTGTCCCTCTTGTTCTCATTCTCCAGTAACTTTTTTCTCTTTTTAAAAAACAACTTTCTGTCCTGTTTGTATCTTTCTCTAGTTAATTTTTCTTGTCTTCTCTCAATGAGGAAAAATGTATACAAGACACTCCACCTCTGACTGTGCTAGCTTTCTGGGTTCAACTTCACAGCTTTGAAGCCCCCTTCCCTTCCAGCCCACCCCCAACTGCTAAGGTCCCCTTCTCCAGACCATATTCTAGCCAGTCAAGTGTCCCAACCCACTTA
>NW_006200268.1:31346-44996 GCF_000334495.1 Tupaia belangeri chinensis
TTTTGTCTTATTTAAAAACACAGCTTTCTGTCTAGTTTGTGCTTTCTATTGTTAGTTTTCTCTTCTCTCAACTAGGACAGAAATAATCCAGACAACTCTACCTCTGACTGTGAGGGCCCTCTGCAATCAGTTTGACAGATTGATGCCCACTTTCAGCCAGGGTCCTACCTTCCAGAACCCAGTGAAGCCAGGTTGGCAACTGTCAATATTCCTCTTGTTCTTTTTTGTCCCTTCTAATATTTTTTTCTCAAAAAACAAAACAAAACAGCTTTCTGATCCATTTGTGCCCTTCTCTTGTTAATATTCTTATTATCTCTCAACCTGGACAGAAAGCATCAAGGCAATTCCACCTCTGACTGTGTTGGCCCTCTGCATTCCACTACACACCTGGAAGGATCCTAACTCATTTCATGACCCCTCATTCCAGATACCAGTACCACCATGTAGGCAAGAGCCTCTGTTCCTTTTGTTCTTCACTGTCCTTCTGACATTTCCCCCCTTTTTTTTCCCTTTTTGAGGACATTACCTTCTGCCCTGTTTGTGCCTTTCTCTTGTTAATTTGTCTCCACTTCTCTCAACTAGAACAGAAAACATACAGGAAACTTTACCTCTGACTCTCTTGGCCTTTTGAGTTCAACTTCATTGCTTTAAAGCTCCATAAGCTAGGCTCCTCACTTCAAGACCAAAGTGCTAGCCATGTAGGCAAGTGTCTCTGTCTCCCTTGTTCTTCTCTGTCCCTTATAACATTTTCTTTCTTTTTTCTTTGTTTTTTTTTAGAAAAAATACTGAATTTTATCCCATTTGTGTCTTTCTCTCATTAATTTTTCTCCTCTTCTCTCATCTAGGACAGAAATCCTTGAGGCAACTCTACTACTGACAGTGTTTTCCCTCTTAGCTTCATGGCTATGAAGATCCCACCAAGTCAGGGTTCCGTCTACCTATGTATACAAGTTTCCTTCGACCTATGACCCTAGTGTCAACTAAGTAGGTACATGGCCATGATCCCCTTGTTCTCTGTTACTTCTAATTTATTTTTTTTTTAAATAAAAACAGCTTTCTGCCCCATTTTTGCCTTTGTTAATTTGTCTTTTTCTTCAAGTATGACAGAAGGCATCCAGGCAACTCTACCTCTGACTGATTTGGCCCTCTGCACTCACATTCACAGCTGTGAAACTTTTCTCCTGTCTGGGGTCACCTTTTCCAGACCCCAGTGCTAACCAGGTAGACAAACACCCTTGTTCCTCTGGTTCTTCTCTGTTCCTTCTAAGATTTTTGTTCTTTTCTCTTCAAAACAACAACAATAACAACAGCAAACAGCTTTCTATCTCATTTATGCCTTTCTCTTATTAATTTTCCTCCTCTTCTCTCAACTAGGACAGATATCATCCAGACTACTCCACTTCTGACTATGCTGACCCTCTGGTTTTAAATTTACGTCTTTGAAGCCACACACCCCCAGCCAGATACCCCCCTTTCCTAGCAAAATATGCAAATTTCCCTGTCTCTTTGTTCTTCTCTGTTTCTTCTGTTTTTCTTTTTCTCTTTTTATAAAAACAGTTTTCTACCTTGTTTATGTCTTTCTCTTGTTAATTATTTTTCCTTCTATCAACTAGGACAGAAAGCATCCAGGTTATTCCACCTCAATGAGTTGGCCCTCTGCATTCAGCTTCATGTTCTCCCCAACACAGGGTCTCTTTCCAGATCCCAGTGTCAGCCACTTAGGCAAGTGTCCCTGTCCTGTTTTGTTTTTTTTTTTTTCACTGTCCATTGTAACTT
The DNA here is from genome assembly GCF_000334495.1 of Tupaia belangeri chinensis. Taxonomy (NCBI): domain Eukaryota; kingdom Metazoa; phylum Chordata; class Mammalia; order Scandentia; family Tupaiidae; genus Tupaia; species Tupaia belangeri. Next base: position 33,123 of record NW_006200268.1, read on the forward strand.
TTTTCTATGTTCCCTTTTTTAACAAATAAACAAACAAATATAAAACAGCATTCTGCCCCATTTGTGCCTTTCTCTTGTTAATTTTTCTCCTCTTTTATCATTTAGGACAAGCAACTTCAGATTTGACTGTCATGGCCCTCTGTGTTCAGTTTCACAGGTGTGAAGTACATCCCCATACACAGGGTGACAATTCCTGGCCCCTGTGTCAACAAGATAGGCAATGTTCCTGTTCCTCTTGTTCTTATCTGTCTCTTTTAAATTTTTACTTTTTTCCTCTTTTTTAAAAAAATATTTTTCTGCCCCATTTTGGATAGTCTGTTAATTTATCTCCTTTTCACTTATCTCATACAGAAAGCCTCCACAAAACTCCACCTCTGACTGTGTCGCCCTTCTCCATTGAACTTGATGACTGTGAAGCCCCTCTTCCAGAAATGGTGTCTTCTTCCAGACCCCAGTACCAGCCAGGAAGGCAAGTGTCCCTGTTCCTCTTGTTCTCCTCTACCCTTAAACTTTCTTTGTTTCCTTCTCTTTTCCAAAAATCTATCCCTCTCTTGAGTTTGTGCCTTTCTCTTGTTAATTTGCTTCTTCCAATATCCCTCTCTTGACCTTGTGCCTTTCTCTTGTTAATTTGCTTCTTCCTCACTCAGCTAGACAGAAAGCATCCATGTAACCCCACCTCTGACTGTACACACCCTCTGGTTTTTAATGAAAGAATTTGAAGCACCCTTCCTTATAAGCTCCTCCTATCCAGATCCCAGCGCTAGCAAGCTAGGCAAATTTCCCTATACCACATGTTCTTAATTGCTTCTAACGTTTTATCTTTATTTTCTTTAGAAATAAAAATAGCTTTCTTCCTTTTTGGTGCCTTTCTCTTGTTAAATTTTCTCCTCTTCTTTAAACTAGGACAGAAATCATCCAGGCAATTCCACCTCTGCCTGTGTTTGCCTTCAGCACTGAGCATCATAGCTGTGAAGACCTTGCCCAGCCTTGGTCCCCCCTTCTAGACCCTAGTGCCAGCCAGGTAGGCAAGTGGCCCTGTTCCTCTTTGCCCATTCTAACTTTTTTAAATCTATTTTGTGAAAACAACTGTCTGCCTTGTTTGTGCTTTCTCTTGTTAATATGTCTCTGCTTCCTTCAACTAGGACAAAAAGCTTTCAGGCAATTCCAGCTCTGAATGAGTACATTCCCGACATTTGGTTTCAGGGCTGTGAATCCCCTGAAGCCAGAGTTCCCACTTCTAAATACAAGTTCTAGCCAGGTAGCCAAGTTTTCCTGTCCCTCTTGTTCTTCTCTGCATTCTAAGTTTTTTTTTTTTTTCTATTTTCTCTTTTCTAAAAAGAGTTTTCTCCCCCATTTGTACCTTTCTCTTTTAATTTTTCTTTTCTTCTCTCAACTAGGACAGAAATCATCCAGGCAATTTCACCTCTGAATGTGTTAAAACTCTAGGTTCAGTTTCAAGGCTGTGAAGCCTTCCCAGACAGGGTCACATTTCATACCCTATTCCAGCTTAGTAGGCAAGTGTTCCTGTTCCTCTTGTTCTTGTCTATCCCTTCTAACCTTTTTTTCTTTTTTTCTCTTTTTAAAGAAATAGCTTTATACCGGTTTGGAACAATCTTTTTCATTTGTCTCATTTTCAATCAGCTAAGATAGAAAGTATCCAGAAACTCTACCAATAATTGTGTTGGCCCTCTAGTATTAGCTTAATGGCTGTGATGCTACCATTCACCCAAGGAAGGAACCCCCTACCCCCACCCTTCCACACCTCATTGTGGAAGACCAGGAAGGCAAGTGTCACTGTCTCTCTTGTTCTTCTTAGTATCTTAAAAAATTTCTCTTTTTTTGAAAAACAACTTTCTGCCCCTTTTGTGTCTTTCTCATGCTAACTTTTATCATCTTTTATCAACTTGGACAGATATCATCTAGGAAATTACAACTGGAACTGTAATGACCCTCTGTGTTCAGCTTAACCACTGAGAAGATCACACCCCTTGCCTCAGGCTGTGGCCCTTTAATCCAGATCCCAGTACTAGTCAGATAGGTGAGTGTCCCTTATTCCTCTTGTTTTTCTCTGTGCCTTCTGACTATTTTTCTCTTTTTAAGAAAACAGCTTTCTTCCCTGTTTGTGCCTTTCACTTGTTAATTTGGTCTCCTCTTTCTTTGAGGAGTACAGAAATAGCTAGGCAACTCCACCTCTGGCTATGTTGGCTCTCTAGGTTCAACCTCATGGCTTTGATGCCCCCCCAAGGTAGGGTCCCTGCAGCCAAACACAAGTTTTAGCTTGGTGGACAAGTGTCCAGTGCCTCTTGTTTTTCTCTTTTTAAATTTTTTTTTTTTTTTTCTAATTAAAAAAAAAAAAAAAAAAAAAAAAAAAAAAAAAAAAAAAAAACAGCTTTCTATACCATATGTTCTTTTTATTTGTTAGTTTTCATTGTCTTCTTCAACTAGGACAAAATAAGCCAGGCAACTTCCCCTATGACTGTGTTTGCCCCTGGGGATCAGCTTCATGTCTGTGAAGAAAGAACATTCAGTCAGGAGCCCCCGTTCCAGAACCGAGTGCTAGCCAGAGAGGCAAATTTCTCTGTCCCTCTTTTTCTTTGTAACTTCTAACTTTTTTCTTGTTTATTTTTTCCCTGTAACAGTTTCCTGCCCATTTGTGCCTTTCTCTTACTAATTTTTCTTGCATTCCCTCAACTAGGACAGAAGCCATCCTGACAATTCCACCTCTGAGTGTGTTGGCCCTCTGTGCTCAACTTCATGGCTATGAAGACTCCCCCTCTACTAGGATCCCCTCTCCAGACCCCAGTGCCTGTTAGATAGGCAGCTGTCCCTCTTCCTCTTGTTCTTCTTGTTCCCTTCTAACATTATTACTTTTGCTTTTTAAAAAAAATACTCCCCATTGTGCCCTTCTCTAGGTAAATTTCAATTAGGAAAGAAAAAATCCAGGCAACTCCACCTTCTGACAGTTGGCCCTCTGAATTCAACTCCACAGCTTTGAAGATCCACATCCCAGTAGGATCTCATCTTTAAGACCCTAGTGCTAGTCAGGTAGGCATGCTCTCTCATGCTTGTTCTCGGTCCATTATTACTTTTTCTCTTTTTTTAAAAAAAATGTTTTCTGCCTAGTTTGTGCCTTTCTCCTATTAATATTTCTCTTCTTCTATCAACTAGGGCAGAAATCCTTCAGACAACTCCATGACTTACTGTTTTGGCCCTGAGCACTTTTCTGATTTATTAAACTTAAAATTGTTTTTTTTAATTACCAGCTGGACTTGCTATTCAGAGTAGTTAGATCATTTAAGAAATTGTGTGATTAATAAAAGGAAAAGGAATGGAAGACAACTGTAGACACCAGAGATAGTGTGTAAGGAGGCTGGAAAAGGGCAGAGGGTCAGAAATAGGGGTAAAATGTATATGCATATACATAAACATATATGTATATATATTTCATATATATAGTGTGATGATGCTTAGGAAATGAATGTAAATTAATTAATTTTAAAAAAGTTTCAGGAAAAAAGCCCTCAAACTATTTTTCTTGAAATAAAAAATGCATTAAAAATACCCATTTGATGACTGTAGTAAGCTATATAGCCCAGCTAGGTGTTACGTTATAGTATGTTCATTCTACTCACTGACCTTTTTGCCTAAAATCAGACTTGTATTCATGGACATGTGTATATCAGCTGCGCCTGCTATTGAATATATTTAGATTAATTAAGATCTTTAATGAACCAATAAAATGGAGGGAGGCATAGAAAGAAACCATGGGATACAAGAGATAGTGTGGGAGGAGGGTGGGAGATGGCAGAGGGTGAGAGACAGGGAATCAAGGATAGGGAAAAAGGCAAAATATACAGGAAACAAGAGATGGAAAATTATTTGTTGACAATAACATGTATGTTGATGTGCTTTATTGAGCCCATGTACAATGTATTCTGGGTAGAAACTCTGCTGTCCCTAGTCTTTCATCTTCACAGCTGTGATGCCTCCTCCCCAGCTAGGGTCCCTCCTTTCCCACCACAGTGACAAACAGGTAGGCAAGCATCCCTGTTCCTTCTGTTCTTTTCTGTCCATTCTAACTTTGTGCTTTTTTCCCCTTAAAAAAAAAAATCAGCATTCTGACTTATTTGTGTCAGTCTCTTTTTAATTTGTCCCATCTCCCCTCAACTATAACAGAAAACATCCAAGAAATTCCACCTCTGACTGTGTTGGCCCTCTGTGTTTGGCTTCACTGTTATGAAGTCCTCCCCACCCCATTCCAGCCAAGGTCCCCCTTACAGACCCTGCTGTGAGTCACCTATACAATTGTCTCTATTCCTTTTGTGCTTCTCTGTCCCTTCTAACTTTTTTTTTTCTTAAAAAATAGAATTCTGCCATGTTTGGGCCCTTCTCTTGTTACTTCATTTCCTCTTCCCTCATTTAGGACAGAAACCATCTAGGCAATCCCAACTCTAAATTTGTTAGTCCACTGGGTTCAGCTTCAGGTCTGTGAAGCCCCCAAAGTTAGGGTTCCCCCCTTTCAAACCCAAGTGCCTAACTCTTTTTTTTCTATTTTTATTTATAGAAACCAGGTTTCTGCCCTGTTTGTGTCTTTCTCTTGTTCATTTTTATCCACCTCTTACATTGTTTGCCCTCTAAGTTCAGCTTGATGGCTTTGAAACCCACCTTTAGTCCTGGTGCCTTCTTTTAGACCCTGGTATCAGCAAGGTAGGTAAGTGTCCCTGTTCTTTTTTTTCTGCTCTACCTCTTGAACTTTCTTTGTGAAACCAGGCCTTTTGCCTGGTTTGTGCCTATTGTTAATTTGTCTCCTCCTCCCTCAACTAGGATAGAAAGCATCCATGAAACCCCAGTTCTGACTGTGTTTGCCCTCTGGTTTTAAATTCATGACTTTGAAGACACCCCAGCCAGGGTCTACACCTCCAGACCCCAATGCTAGCAAGACAGACAAGTTTCCCTGTCCCACTTGTTTTTTGTTTCTTCTAATATTTTATCTTTTTTTCTTTAAAAAAAAAAAAAAAACAAAGCTTTCTACATCATTGTGCCTTTATCTTGTTAAATTTACTCCACTTCTCTAAACTAGGACAGAATTCATCCAGACAACTTGATCTTTGACTGTGTTTGCCCTTAGAAATCAGCTCCATGGCTGTGAATACAACACTCAGCCAGGGACTCCCCCTTCTAAATCCCAGTTCAGCCATTTAGGCAATTGACCAAGTTCCTCTTCTTCTATGTCCCTTCTAACCATTTTTCTTTTGTTCTCTTTTTAAAGAAATAACTTATTGCCAGTTTGGGACAGTCTCTTTTTTATTTGTCTCCTTTTTAAGAAGTCAAATGAAAGCTTCCAGAAAACTCTACCGATGCCTGTGCTGGCCCACTTTGATCAGCTTGATGGCTGTGATGCTCACTCATTCCCCAAAAGCTCTCCAGGCAGAAACTCCCTTCCAGAACCCAGTTTCAGATAGGAAGGCAAGTGTCACTGTCTCTCTTGTTCTTCTATGTGTTTTCATATTTTTTCTCATTTTAAAATACAGCTTTCTGCAACTTTTGTGCCTTTTACTTGTTAATTTTTCTCATATTTTCTTAACTTGAACAGAAAGCATCTAGGCAACTCCACCTCTGACTGTGTGGGCCCATTGTGTTCAGCTTCTCAGCTGTAAAGTCCCCATCCCAAGGTTTGGTCTCTAATTACACACCCCAGTACCAGCCAGATGCCAAGTGTCCCTGTTCCTCTTATTCTTCTCTATCCCTTCTGACTTTTTTCTTTTTTCCCTCTCTTTTAGGAAAACAACTTTCTGCCCCATTTGTTTTCCTTTCTTGTTAATTTGTCTCCTCTTTCCCCAACTAGGACAGAGCTATCTATGCCACTATACTTCTTACTGTGTTGGCACTCTGGTTTCCACTTCATGGCTTTGAAGCCTTCCAAGATAGGGTTACTCATTCCAGTTCTATGTAGGTAGGCAAATGTCCCTGTCCTTCTTGTTCTTCACCATCCCTTCTAACACTTTTTCCCTTTTTTCTATTATTAAAAAAGGTTTGTGCCTTTTTCTTGTTGATTTTTCTTCTCTCTTCTCTCAACTTGTGCAAAATCATCCAGGCAACAATACCTATGACTATGTTGGCCCTCTCAGATCAGCTTCATAGTTGTGTAGCCCTAGCCAGGGTCTTGCCTCCTAAACCCAATGCTAACCAGGAAGAAAAGTGTCTTTGTTCTTCTTGTTCTTTTTTGTCCTTCTTACTTTTTTTTTTTTTTTTACTATGTTCGTCCTCTGCATCCATCTTAATGGCTGTGAAGGCTTCCCCCAGACAGAGTCTCCTTTTGGAGCCACAAGGCCAGCCAGGAGGTGTCACTATTCCTCTTGTTCTTCTATGTCCCTTCTAACATTTCTAATTTTTTCTTTTTTTTAAACAACAACAAAAACAAAAAAACGGCTTTCTGTCTCATTGTACCTTCTCTAGATAATTTGTCTCCCCTTGCCTCACCCAGGGCAGAAAGCATTCAGGTGACTCCACCTCTGACTTTAGTGGCCCTCTAAATTTAACTTCAAAATTTTGAACCCCCTTGGCATCAGTTTCACCTCTGTGAAAGCAGCCCCTTCCCCCCCAGACAGAACCCACCCTTCCCGACCCCAGTACTAGTCAGGATGACAAGCGTTCCTGTTCCTCTTGTTCTTCTCTGTTCTTCTAACATGTTTTTTCCTTTATTCTTTTTTTTTTAAAGAAAGACAAAACCACTTTCTGCACCATTTGAACCTTTCTCTTGTTAATTTGTCTCTTCTTCCCTCAACTAGGATAGAAAGCATCTAGGAACTCTGTTGGTTTGGCACTCTGGGGCCAACTTCATGTTTATGAATTCCTCTCCCCAGGACAAGGGTGTCCCCTTCAAGACACCCATGTTAGTGAGGAAGGCAAGTGTCATTGTCCCTTTTATTTTCTCTGTTTCTTCTACATATTTCTTTTATTGTCTTTTAAAAACAAACAAAACAAACAGATAGCTTTCTGCTTCATTTGTGCCCTTCTCATGTTATTTTTTTCTCCTCTTCTCTAAATTAGTACACAAAACATCTAGGCAACTCCACCTCTGACTCTGGTTACCCTGGACATTTAGTTTCATGGCTGTAAAACCCCAGCCCTTCAAGGGTCCCCTGTTCCAGAACTCAGTGCCAGATGGGTAGGCAATTGTCCCTGTCCCTCGTGTTCTTCTCTGTCCTTTAAAGAAACAAACAAACAAACAGCAATAGGGAAGCACAGCATTAATGAGACAAAGAAATGTGGTATTACCTATTGAAGATAATTTTATAGTATTATCAAGTGGATGAGGGATAAATGTACACATGATGGAATATTCACTTTTTAAGCTAAATATTGTGATTGAATGTATAAAAGAACGTGAAATAAAAAAAATAAAAATGAATGAAAACCACAGCTTTCTGCCCCATTTATGCCTTTTTCTTGTTAATTTCTCTTATCTTCTCTCAATTTGGATAAAAACAATCCAGACAACTCCACGTCTGAGTGTGTTGGCCATCTGTGATCAGCATCATCTGTGAAGCCCCCCCAACATGCAGGGTTCCATTTCCAGACATCAGTGCTAGCCAGAAGGCAAATGTCTCTCTGTCCTTCATGTTCTTAAGTCTTTTTTAACTTTTCTGTATTTTTTTTCTTTTTAAGAGAGCAGCTTTGTGCACAATCTTTGCCTTTCTTTTGTTAATTTTTCTTATCTTCTTTCAACCAGGACAGTAATCATGCAGGCAACTGCACCTCCGAGTGTGTTGGCCCTTTGTATTAAGCTTGATGACTGTGAATCCTTCCCCTCAGCCATGGTGCTTCCTTCTTTCTAAACCCTGGAACCAGTCAGGTAGGCTAATGTCCCTCTTTCTCTTGTTATTCTCTGTCCCTTGTAACTTGGTCTTCTTCTCATCTTAAAATAAGAGCTTTCTGACCCACTTATGATTTTCCCTTGTTAATTTGTCTTGTTTTTCCTCAGCTGGAAGAGAAGCATCCAGACTACTCAGCATTGATTGTGTTGAGCCTCTGGATTCCTATTCATGGCTTTTGAGTCCCAACAGCCAGGGTCTCCTCTTCCAGAACCCAATGCTAGCAAAGGAGGTAAGTGTCCCTGTCCCACTTGTTCTTCTCTGTTTTATTTAATATGTTTTCCTCTTTATAAAAACATTGTTCTGCTTTGTTTTTGCCTTTCTCTTGTTAATGTTTCTCCTCTTCTCTCAGGACAGAAATCATCCAGTCAACTCCACCTTGAACTGTATTCACCTTTGGCACTCAGCTCCCCAGCTGAGAAGACCCTTCCCTCAACTAGGAGAGAAAGCATCCAGGCAACTCAACCTCCGATTTTGTTGGTCCTTGTGTTTAGCTTCATGGTCCTGAAATCTACCCCCAAGGTGGGATATCCCCTCCGAATCCCAGTGCCATCCAGGTAGGCAGGTTTCCCTGCCCCATTTATTCTTTTCTGTCCCTTTTAACTATTTTTTTGACACTTTCTACTCCATTTATGCCTTTCTCTGTTTTATTTTTCTCCTCTTTCTCAATTAGGATAGAAATCATCCAGACAACTAAACCTCTGATTGTGTTGGCCCTTGCACTTATTTTCACAGCTATGAAGCACCCTCCTCCCTCGCCAAACAGACAGGGTTTCCCATTAGACCTCAGTGCCATAGAGGTAGGCAAGTGTACTTATTTCTCTTTTTCTTTTCTGTCCTTACTAACTTTATTTTTTTCTCTTTTTAAATAATAACTTTCTGGGACCAGCAGTTAGCGTAATGGCTATGTTGCTGGATTCCCACGTAGTCGACCGTGGTTCGTGTCCTGGACCTGGTGGCTTAAACTCATGCTGGGCACATGTGCATGTGTGCCCAAGATCCCGAGAGGAGAATGGAGGAGAAGGGATTGTGGCGTGACCATCCCCCCTGGGGGGTGATTTCTCACTTTCTATCTCTCTGTCTCTCTCTGTCTGGCCAGCACACATGCCCTATAGCCAAAACCTCTCCAAAAGAAAATAAAAAATAAAAATAAAAATAAATAATAGCTTTCTATCATGCTCCTGCCTCTTTCTTGTTAATTTGTCTCTTCCCTCAACTAAAAAAGAAACCATCCAAGCAATTCCACTTCCTACTGATTTGTTCTTCTGTGTTCAGCTTCATGGATGTGAAGCCCCCAAACTGTCAGGGTCCCTACCTCCAGACCCATGTGCCAGCCAGATAGTCAAGTGTCGCTGTTCCTCTTGTTCTTCTTGGTCTATTATAACTTTTTTCTTTTTCTCTCTTTAAAAACAAACAAAAACAAATAAACAAACAAAACAAACAAACAAAAAAACAGATTTCTGGCCATTTGGGCCTTTCTTTTGTTAATATGTGTCCTCTTTCCTCAGCTAGAATGTAAAGCATCTAGTCAGCTCCACCTCTGAATGTGTTGGTCCACTGTGTTCAGCTTCAGGGCTATGAAGCCTCAAAAGCCAGGGTTACTTCTTCCAGACCCAAGTGCTACTCGTGTACACAAGTGTTCCTGTCCCTCTTACTCTTCTCTGTCTGTTCTAAGTATTTTTCTTTTTTCTGTTTTTACAAAAGCAGCTTTCTGCCCTATTTATGCCTTTCTCTTGTACATTTTTCCTCCTTTTCTCTCAACTAGGACAGAAATCATCCATCCAGGCTGTTTTGGGCCTCTGTGTTCAGTTTCATGGATATGAAGTCACTCCCAGCCAGGGTGCCCCTCTTCAGATCCCTGTGCCAACCAGGTAGGCAAATGTCACTGTTCCTCTTGTTTTATTCTATCCCTTGGAATTTTTTTTCTTTTTTTCTCTTTTTAGAAATAGCTTTTCAGAACCAGCACTTAGCGTAATGTCTATGTCATGGGACTACCATGTAGTGGACCGCAGTTTGAGTCCTGGGCCCAGTGGCTTAAAACTCATGCTGGGCGTGTGTGCATGTGTGCCCAAGATCCCAAGAGGAGAATGGAGGAGAAGGGATTGTTGTGTGGCCATCCCCCCTGGGGTATGATTTCTCAATTTCTGTCTCTCTGTCTCTCTCTGTCTGGCAAGATGTGTGTCCTACAGCAAAAAATCTCTCTTAAAAAAAAAAGTAGATTTTCTGTCCTGATTGAGACTATGTCTTTTTAATTTGTCTCCTTTTCCTCTACTAGTAAAGAATGCATCCAGAAAACCATACCTCTGACTGTGTTTGACCTCTGGGATCAGCTTCATGGTTGTGAATCTCCCCCAAGTTAGGGACCCCCTTCCAGACACCAGTGCTAGACAGGAAGGCAAGTGTTATTGTTTCTCCTGTTCTCTGTATCTTCAAAATTTTTCTCTTTAAAGCAAACAAAGAAACAAAAAAAAATAGCTGTCACTTTTGTGCCTTTGTCTTATTATTTTTTTCTCATTTTCAACTAGGACAGAAAGCATCCAGACAACTCCACCTCGACTGTTATTGACCCTCTGAGTTCAGCTTTACAGGTGTGAACCCTTCCCCCAGTCATGGTGCCTCCTTCCATACTCCAGTACCAGCCAAGTAGGCCAGTGTTCCTGTGTAAAAATAAAGTTAAACTGTGCCTATTCTGTTTTATAAACATAAAGTTTAACCTTTGCCTTTTTCGCTTCTGTACTAAAGCTGATGCTGCTCTCATTATAAACTGATAAAGTTGTGGAAGCTCAGGGCAATTTGCTAGCTCCCTATAGAAAGCCCCTTATCTTACTTCCTCATTCTTTCCATGGACTTGTGTCTATATAACCTGAATGCCCCTTTGTTCGGGGCTTCACTCACCATCAGGCCTGGCATGACCAGGAGTGAAGTCCTAGCACGCTAGAAATAAAGCCTCTTGCACTTTGCATCAAGAACAGACTTTTGTGGTTGATTGGGGTTGCTGTAGCACTCCCTGGACAAGGAGGATTGGCTGGTTATTGGCAGGAACCTTTCAATGGAAATAGCAGGTGGCACAACCAGGACAGAATTATCCAGGCTTCTCCACTTCTGTGTTGTTCTACTGAATTTAGCTTCACTGCTCTGAAATACCCTTCAGCTATGGACCCTCCCTTCACAGTACCGGCCAGATAGGGAAGTGTCCCTTTTGCTCTTGTTCTGCTCTGTCCCTTCTAACCTAACTTTGTTTTGATCTCTTGCAAGAATGGCAAGCGTCCCTATTCTGGTTCTTCTCTCTCCCTTCTAACATTTTTTCTCATTTACTTTTTTTTTTTAAGAAAAGTGTTTCCTGCACTCTTTGTGCCTTTCTCTTATTGTCTCCTTTTCCCTCAGCTACCAGTCAACTCCAGTTACCAGTGATCTAGGCAAGTATTTCTGTTCCTCTTTTATTCTTTGTCTATGTCTCTTCTAACATTTTTCTTATTTTCTCTTCCTAAAAAAATAGCTTTCTTCACTGTTTGCACCATTTTCTTGTTCATTTGTCCTCTCTTCCCTCAACTGGGATAGAAAGCATCAAGGCAACTCTACCTTTGACTTTTTGGTTCTTTTGTCCCATTTGTCTCTTTTTCTTGCTAATCTTCTCCTTCTTCCTCAACTATAACAGAAAGCATCCAGGCAATTCCAACTCTGATTGTGTTGACCCACTGTTTTCAACTCTATGACTGTGAAGCACCCCACCACCAGGGTTACCCCTTTCAGACCCCAGTGCTAGCCAGGTTGGCAGATGCCCATGTTCCCTCTGTTCTTCTCTGTCACTTCTAACTTTTTTTCTCTTTTTAAACAAACAGCTTTTGTGCCATTTCCTTGTTAATTTGTCTTCATCCCCTCAACTTCAAAAGAAAACATCTTGGAATCTCCACATCTGGCTGTGTTGGCACTCTAGGTTCATCTTCACGGATGTAAATCCCCTCTTAACATGTGTCCCCTCCTTCCAGACCCCATTGATATG
>NW_006200268.1:46757-53455 GCF_000334495.1 Tupaia belangeri chinensis
GCATGTGTGCCCAAGATCCCGAGAGGAGAATGGAGGAGAAGGGATTGTGGCGTGACCATCCCCCCTGGGGGGTGATTTCTCACTTTCTATCTCTCTGTCTCTCTCTGTCTGGCCAGCACACATGCCCTATAGCCAAAACCTCTCCAAAAGAAAATAAAAAATAAAAATAAAAATAAATAATAGCTTTCTATCATGCTTGTGCCTCTTTCTTGTTAATTTGTCTCTTCCCTCAACTAAAAAAGAAACCATCCAAGCAATTCCACTTCCTACTGATTTGTTCTTCTGTGTTCAGCTTCATGGATGTGAAGCCCCCAAACTGTCAGGGTCCCTACCTCCAGACCCATGTGCCAGCCAGATAGTCAAGTGTCGCTGTTCCTCTTGTTCTTCTCTGTCTATTATAACTTTTTTCTTTTTCTCTCTTTAAAAACAAACAAAAACAAATAAACAAACAAAACAAACAAACAAAAAAACAGATTTCTGGCCATTTGGGCCTTTCTTTTGTTAATATGTGTCCTCTTTCCTCAGCTAGAATGTAAAGCATCTAGTCAGCTCCACCTCTGAATGTGTTGGTCCACTGTGTTCAGCTTCAGGGCTATGAAGCCTCAAAAGCCAGGGTTACTTCTTCCAGACCCAAGTGCTACTCGTGTACACAAGTGTTCCTGTCCCTCTTACTCTTCTCTGTCTGTTCTAAGTATTTTTCTTTTTTCTGTTTTTACAAAAGCAGCTTTCTGCCCTATTTATGCCTTTCTCTTGTACATTTTTCCTCCTTTTCTCTCAACTAGGACAGAAATCATCCATCCAGGCTGTTTTGGGCCTCTGTGTTCAGTTTCATGGATATGAAGTCACTCCCAGCCAGGGTGCCCCTCTTCAGATCCCTGTGCCAACCAGGTAGGCAAATGTCACTGTTCCTCTTGTTTTATTCTATCCCTTGGAATTTTTTTTCTTTTTTTCTCTTTTTAGAAATAGCTTTTCAGAACCAGCACTTAGCGTAATGTCTATGTCATGGGACTACCATGTAGTGGACCGCAGTTTGAGTCCTGGGCCCAGTGGCTTAAAACTCATGCTGGGCGTGTGTGCATGTGTGCCCAAGATCCCAAGAGGAGAATGGAGGAGAAGGGATTGTTGTGTGGCCATCCCCCCTGGGGTATGATTTCTCAATTTCTGTCTCTCTGTCTCTCTCTGTCTGGCAAGATGTGTGTCCTACAGCAAAAAATCTCTCTTAAAAAAAAAAGTAGATTTTCTGTCCTGATTGAGACTATGTCTTTTTAATTTGTCTCCTTTTCCTCTACTAGTAAAGAATGCATCCAGAAAACCATACCTCTGACTGTGTTTGACCTCTGGGATCAGCTTCATGGTTGTGAATCTCCCCCAAGTTAGGGACCCCCTTCCAGACACCAGTGCTAGACAGGAAGGCAAGTGTTATTGTTTCTCCTGTTCTCTGTATCTTCAAAATTTTTCTCTTTAAAGCAAACAAAGAAACAAAAAAAAATAGCTGTCACTTTTGTGCCTTTGTCTTATTATTTTTTTCTCATTTTCAACTAGGACAGAAAGCATCCAGACAACTCCACCTCGACTGTTATTGACCCTCTGAGTTCAGCTTTACAGGTGTGAACCCTTCCCCCAGTCATGGTGCCTCCTTCCATACTCCAGTACCAGCCAAGTAGGCCAGTGTTCCTGTGTAAAAATAAAGTTAAACTGTGCCTATTCTGTTTTATAAACATAAAGTTTAACCTTTGCCTTTTTCGCTTCTGTACTAAAGCTGATGCTGCTCTCATTATAAACTGATAAAGTTGTGGAAGCTCAGGGCAATTTGCTAGCTCCCTATAGAAAGCCCCTTATCTTACTTCCTCATTCTTTCCATGGACTTGTGTCTATATAACCTGAATGCCCCTTTGTTCGGGGCTTCACTCACCATCAGGCCTGGCATGACCAGGAGTGAAGTCCTAGCACGCTAGAAATAAAGCCTCTTGCACTTTGCATCAAGAACAGACTTTTGTGGTTGATTGGGGTTGCTGTAGCACTCCCTGGACAAGGAGGATTGGCCAGTTATCGGCAGGAACCTTTCACTCTCATTAATTTTTCTCATCTTCTCTCAACCAGGACAGAATTATCCAGGCTTCTCCACTTCTGTGTTGTTCTACTGAATTTAGCTTCACTGCTCTGAAATACCCTTCAGCTATGGACCCTCCCTTCAAGTTCCAGTACCGGCCAGATAGGGAAGTGTCCCTTTTGCTCTTGTTCTGCTCTGTCCCTTCTAACATTTTTTTGTTTTGATCTCTTGCAAGAATGGCAAGCGTCCCTATTCTGGTTCTTCTCTCTCCCTTCTAACATTTTTTCTCATTTACTTTTTTTTTTTAAGAAAAGTGTTTCCTGCTTTCTTTGTGCCTTTCTCTTATTGTCTCCTTTTCCCTCAGCTACCAGTCAACTCCAGTTACCAGTGATCTAGGCAAGTATTTCTGTTCCTCTTTTATTCTTTGTCTATGTCTCTTCTAACATTTTTCTTATTTTCTCTTCCTAAAAAAATAGCTTTCTTCACTGTTTGCACCATTTTCTTGTTCATTTGTCCTCTCTTCCCTCAACTGGGATAGAAAGCATCAAGGCAACTCTACCTTTGACTTTTTGGTTCTTTTGTCCCATTTGTCTCTTTTTCTTGCTAATCTTCTCCTTCTTCCTCAACTATAACAGAAAGCATCCAGGCAATTCCAACTCTGATTGTGTTGACCCACTGTTTTCAACTCTATGACTGTGAAGCACCCCACCACCAGGGTTACCCCTTTCAGACCCCAGTGCTAGCCAGGTTGGCAGATGCCCATGTTCCCTCTGTTCTTCTCTGTCACTTCTAACTTTTTTTCTCTTTTTAAACAAACAGCTTTTGTGCCATTTCCTTGTTAATTTGTCTTCATCCCCTCAACTTCAAAAGAAAACATCTTGGAATCTCCACATCTGGCTGTGTTGGCACTCTAGGTTCATCTTCACGGATGTAAATCCCCTCTTAACATGTGTCCCCTCCTTCCAGACCCCATTGATATGTTTTTGCTTTTTATTAAAAATACAGGTTTCTCTCCGGTTTGTGTATTTCTCTTGTAAATTTGTATCCCCTTCTCTTTACTGATTGAACATACGCAGGCGACTCCACCACTGATTGTGTTGCCCTTCCATGTTCAGCTTCATGTCTGTGAGTGCTCCCAGCCAGTGTCCCTTCTTCCAGACCCCAGTGCTAGCATAAATGGCAAGCATCCCTATTCTGGTTCTTCTCTCTCCCTTCTAACCTTTTTTCTCATTTACTCTTTTTTTAAAAAAAAAAAAAAAAGCTTTCTGCTCCGTTTGTGCCTTTCTCTTGTTAATCTGTCTTATCTTCCCTCAAGGAGGACAGAAAGCTTACAGACAACTCCTCTGTGACTGTATTACCCTGTGGGTTCAGCTTCACAGCCTTGAACGAACATTTCAGTCAGTGTCCTCTTTTCCAGACCCCTGTGCTAGTCAGATAATCAATTGTCACTGTCCCTCTTGTTATTCTCTGTCACTTCTATCATTCCTTTTTCTATTTTTATCTTAAAAAAAGAAACAACCAAACAAACAAACAAAAAAAAACAAACAGCTTTCTGACCTGCTTGTGACTTCCTCTTGTTTATTTGTCTTCTTTTTTCTAAACTAGAACAGAAAGTATCTAGGCAACTCCACCTCTAACAGTATTAGGCCTCTGGGTTCAGCTGTATGTCTGGGAAACCTCCCTCCCTCCAGCCAGAGTTAAACCTTCCTAATCCCAGTATTAGACAGGCAAGTTTCCATGTTCCTTGTGTTCTTCTCTGTCTCTTCTTTTTTTTTTTTTTCTATTTAAAAAAATCTTTTTCCTCCATTTGTGCCTTTATTTTATAACTTTGTCTCCTCTTCCCTCAACTACGACAGAAATCATCACAGCAACTCTGAGTCTGACTGTGTTGGCCCTCTGGGATCATAACTTCATGGATGTGAAGTTTCTTCCAGCTAACATCCCCTTTCTAGACCCCAGTGCTAGCCAGGTAAATAAAGTGTTTCTTTAACTGTTGTTCTTTTCTGTCCTTCTGAATTATTTTTTTATGTCTTCTATTTTTAAATATCAGCTTTCTGCCCCATTTTTGCCATTCTTTTGTTAATATATCTCCTCTTCCCTCAACTAGAACAGAAAGCATCCAGGCAATTCCACCTCTGACAGAGTTGGCCCTCTGGATTTAGCTTTATAGCTATCAATATCCCCTCCACTCATTTAGGGTTCCCCTTTCCAGACTCCAGTGCTAGCCAGGACAGAAACATTCAGGAAACTCCACCTCTGGATGTGTAGGCTCTGTTTTCAGCTTAATTCAGTTAAGCCCTTCCACCAGCCAAAGATCCCATCTCTCAGATCCTATTGCTAGATAGGCAGGCAAGTGTTTCTGTCCCTCTTGTTCTTATGTTTCTTCTAAATTTTCTTTCTAAAAAAATAACTTTCTGCCTCATTTTTTGCCTTTCTCTTGTTAATTTGTCCTCTCTCCCCTCTACTAGGATACAAAGCAACCAGGCAACTCCACCTCAAACTACATAGGCCCATGGATTAAGCTTCAAGGCTGTGAAGCCCCTGTATCTAGGGTATACCCTTCCAGGCCCAATTTCTACCCAGATAGGCAAGCGACCTTGTTTTTGTTCTTCTCTGTCCCTTCTACCTTTTTTTCTCTTTTTTAAAAAAATAGTTTACTGTCCTGTTTGTGCCTTTCTCTTGTTAATTTGTCTCTTCTCCCTCAACTAGGACAATAAACTTGTAAGCAACTCCACCGCTTACTGTGATGGACTTCTGGGTTCATCTGTAAGAATAAAATTAAACTGTGCCTATCCTGTTTTGTAAAGATAAAGTTTAACCTTTGCCTCTCTCGCTTCTGTACTAAAGCTGATGCCGCCCTCATGATAAACTGCATGTTAGCTTAGCACCTTGCAGGAAGCCTGGACCCTTGTAAAACTTCTTCCTTTCTGCTAACCCGGGAAACCCAGATCAGATGCCTCTACAAACCTGACCTAGTTGCAACATCTATAAAGAGAAACATTTTTGTCCTGCTTGAGCAAGCAACTTCAGGGTCTCCAAAAAATTACCCTAAAAGCCCCTTATGTTACTTCCTCATTCTTTCCTCCCCTCACCCCACAGACTTATGTTTATATAACCTGAATGCCCCTTTATTTGGGGCTTCACTCACTATCGTGTCTTGTACAACCGAGAGTGGAGTCCTAGCGCACTAGAAATAAAGCCTCTTGTACTTTACATCAAGAACCAACTTTTGTGGTTGATTGAGGTTGCCGTAGTACTCCCTGGATAAGGAGGATTGGCCGGTTATTGGCTGGAACCTTTCACATCTTCATAATTGTGAAGACTCCAGCCCCAGACAGTGCCCTCACTTCCACAATACATTGCCACCCAGGTAAGAAAGAGTTCCTGTCCCTCTTGTTCTGTTCTGTCCCAACTTATTTTCTCTCTCTCTTTTTTAAATAGCTTACAGCCTCCTTTATGCTTTTCTTTTGTTAATTTGTCTCTTCTTTCCTCAACTAGAACATAAAGTATCCAGGCAACATCCCCTTTGAGTTTGTATTCAGCTCTACAGCTGAGAATCCTCCTTCCTAGCCAGAGTTTTTCCTTCCAGAACCCAGTGATTGAGAGGTAGGCAAATGTTCCTGTTCTTTGTTGCTTCTATTTCCTTTTTCTATTTAAAAAAATCTTTCTGTTCCCTGTGACTTTCTGTAGGTAATTTGTTTCCCCTTCCCTCAACTAGGACAGAAAGAATCCAGGTAATTCTACCTCTGACTATGGTCGCCCTCTGAATTCAACTTCATGGCTTTGAAGGCCCTGCCTCTCCCCTCGCCCCCTGGGTCTCATCTTCCAGATCCCAGTGCTACCCAGGTAGGCCAGTGTCTCCTTCCATCTTGTTGTTTTATGTGTATTCTAACTTTTAAATTTTTTTTCTCTTTTTTAAAACAAGTATTTTTCTGCTTAGTTTATGCCTTTCCCTTGTTAAGTTTACTCCTTTTCTCTCAACTAGGACAAAGACAACTCCACCAGACAACTCCACCTCAATTATGTTGTCCCTCAGTATTTAGCTTCAGATCTGAGAAGGCCCCTCACTAGCCAGGATTCCTCTTTCCAGACCTACTGCCAGTAAGGTAGACAAGCGTCCCTGTTAACTCTTATTCTTATCTGTCCTTTCTAACATTTTTCTACTTTTCTCTTTTAAAAACATCTTTCTGCTCTATTTGTGCCTTTCTCTTGTTAATTTTTGTCCTCTTTCCTCAACTAGGAAAGAAAGCATCCAAGCAACTCCAACTCTTAAATTGTTGATATTCTTGGTCAACTCCAAGGCTATGAAGCCTCTCAAGCCAGGGTTTCTCCTTCCAGACCCCAGTGCTAGGCAAATAGGCAAGTGTTTTTGTCTCTCTTTTCTTCTCTGTCCATTTTAATATTTTTCTTTTTATAAACAAATAAACAAACAAAAAACCTCGTATTTCTGCCCCATTTGTGCCTTTCTCCTGTTAATTTTTCTCCTCTTTTCTCAGTTAGGACAGAAATCATCCAAACAACTCTAAGTGTATAGGCCCTCTACATTCTATTTCACTACTTTGAAGTCTTCCCTAAGCAAGGGTCACCCCTTCCAGACCCCAGTACTATCCAGGGAGTCAAGTGTCCCTGTGCCTCTGATTTTTCTCTT
>NW_006200268.1:53496-57688 GCF_000334495.1 Tupaia belangeri chinensis
TCTTTTTAAAAAATAAAAAATGTTAAAACAGCTTTTTGCCCTGTTTGTGTCTTTCTCTTGTTAATTTGTCTCCTTTTGCCTCAACAGAAATATAAAGCATCAGAAACAACTGCACCTGTGAATGTTTCTTATCTTTGAGATCTGCTTTGTGGCTGAGGGGGCCCTCCAAACAATGTTTGCCCTCTAGATCCCAATGTTAGCTAGGGAGGCAGGTGTCATTGTCCCTCTTGTTCTTCTCTGTCTCTTCTCAATTCTTTTTATTTTTTTCCTCTGTTTAAAATCAGCTTTCTGCCCCAGTTGTGCCTTATCTTGTTATTTTTTTCTTCTTTACTGTCTACTAGAACAGAAATCCAGAGAACTCTCCCTTGACATTTTTCCCTCAGCATTTAATTTCATGTCTGTGAATCATCCACACTTTCAGTGTCTTCTTTTCCAGACCCCAATGTCATACAGGTAGGAAAGTGCCCCTGTTCCTCTTAGCCTTGTGTGTCCCTTTTATTTTTCACTTTTTAAAAAATATATAGCTTTTAACCCTGTTTATGCCTTTCTCTTATTAATTTTTATCATCTTTTCTCAATTTCTACAGAAATAATCTAGGTAAGTAACACCACCTCTGACTATGTTGGCCCTCTGGGATCAGCATCACATCTGTGAAGCCCCCCCACCAGCCAGGATTTTTCCTTCCTGATTCCAGTGCTAGCCGCAAAAGCAAATGCCTCTGTCCCTTTTTTCTCCCTTTTTCTCTTAAAACAAAAAATGCGTTCTGTACTATCTTTCTTTACTCTTGTTAATTTTTCTCCTCTTCTATCAGCCAGGAGAAATAATCTAGTGAACTCCCCCACTAAATGTGTTGGTCCTCTGTGTTCAGCTCAATGGCTGTGAAGTTCCCCTGAAGCTAGTGTGTCTTTTTCCAGATCCCGAAATCAGGCAGGTATGCAAGTGTCCCTGTTCCTCTTGTTCCTCTCGGCCATTCTAAGTCTTTTTGTTTTCTTTTCTTTTATAAAAAAGAGGTTTCTGCCCAGTTTGTGCCTTTATTCTCTTGTCTTCCCCCAGCTAGCACAGAAAACACTCATTTGACTCCAACACTGACTGAGTTGACCTTCTGAATACAAATTCACTGCTTTGAAGCACCTCTCAGCCAGGATTCACCTTCCATACTCGAGTGCTAGCAAGGTAGGCAATTGTCCCGGTCCTTGTTCTTCTTTATTTTTTTCTAGCTTTTTTTTCTGTCTTCTCTTTTTTAGAAAAACAGCTTTCAGCCTAGTTTGTGTCTTTCTATTTTTAATTTTTCTCTTCTCTCAACTAGGACAGAAATCATCCAGGCAACTCTGACTGTGTTCACCCTCTGGGTTCAACTTCACGACTTTGAAGACTTCTAAGTTAGGGTTCCCCCTTCCACACCCAAGTGCTAGCCAGGTAGGCATGTGTTCCTGTCCACCTGTTCTACTCTGTTTCTTCTAACTTTTTTCTCCTTTCTCTTTAAAAAAAAAGGATTATGCCTTGTTTATGCCTTTCTCTTATTAATTTTTCTCCTCTTCTCCTAACTAGGACAGAAATCATCCAGGAGACTACCACTGACTGTGTTGACTCTCTGCATTCAGCTTCATGACTGTGAAGCTTCCCTTCAGCCAGGGTCCCCCTTTCCAGACCCAAGTGCCAGCCAGATATGCAAGTGCCCCTGTACTTCTTATTCTATTTCCCTTCAAGCTTTTTTTTCTCTTTTTAGAAAAACTGATTTCTGCATTTCTTGGGTCTTTATTTTGATAATTTGCCTCCTCTTCACTTACCTAGGACAGAAAGCATCCAGGCAACTCCATTTCTGAATGTTTTTTTTTTCCCTCCGGATTCAGCTTCAGGGATTTGAAGTCCCCCCAGGCAGGGTCTACCATTCCAGACCCAAGTGTTAGCCAGGAAGGCAAGTGTTTCTTTTCCTCTTGTTATTCTCTGTCCATTCTAACTGTTTTTTCTCTTTAAAAAAATAAACACAAAAAACAGCTTTTTGCTCTGTGTGTGACTTTCTTTTGTTAACTGTCCTCATCTCTCATTTAGAATAGAAACCGTCCAGGCAATTGTACCTCTGACCTTGTTTGTCCTCAGCATTCTACTTCAAGGCTGTGAAGTGCCACCCTTCCAGCCTGGTTCCCTCCCCCTCCAGACTTCATTTTCATTTACAGCCAGGTAGACTAGTGTCCCTGTCCCTGTTACTCCACCCCCTCCATCCCTTCTAAAATTTTTCTTCCCTTTTTAAACAAACAGCTTTCTGCCCCCCTTTGGTCTTTCACTTGTAAATTTGTTTCCTTTTCCCTAAATTATAATAAAAAAAAAAACATTGAAAAATTCCACCACTGTCTGTGTTGGGCCTCTAAAATCAGTATCATGACTGTGAAACCACCTCAACCAGGTTCTCCACTTTCCAGGCCCTACTGCTAGCCAGGATGGCAAGTATCTTGTCCTTCTTGTTCTCTGTCCTTTCTAACATTACCTTTTTTCTCTTTTTATAAAAACTGCTTTCTGCCTTATTTTACATTTGTCTTGATAATTTGTCTCCTCTTCCTCAACTAGTACAGAAAATATTCAGTCAACTCCACCTCTTACTTTGTTGTCTCTCTGCATTCAGCTACATGGCAGTGAAGCCCACCCTAGCTAGGGCCACTACTTCCAGACACCAGTGCTATCCAGATAGACAAGTAACCCCACTCCGCATGTTTTCTCTGTCCTTTGTAACATTTTCTTTTCTTCTCTCTCTCTTTTTTTTTTTAACAAAACAGCTTTTCAAGGTCCAGCAGATGATATAGTGGCTTTGTCGCTGGACTCCCATGTAGTTGACAATGGTTTGAGTCCTGGACTTGGTGGCTTAAACTCATGCTGGGTGTGTATGCATGTGTGCCCAAGATCTTGAGAGGAGAATAGAGGAGAAGAGATTGTGGCATGGCCATCTCCCCTGTGGGGGGGAGTGATTTACTGCTTTCTATCTCTCTGTCTCTCTCTTTCTGGTGAGCTCATGCACCCTGTAGCACAAAACTCTCAAGAAAAGAAAACTTATCTTTCTTGTTTGTTTTTTTTTCTCTAATTAATTTGTCTCCTTTTTTTCAACTAGGCCAGAAAGCATCCAATCATCTCCAACTCTGACTATGTAGGTCCTCTGCATCCAGCTTCATGTCTGGGAAGACTTCCCTATCCAGGATCTTCCCTTCCAAACCCCAATGCTAGCCATATAATCAAGTGTCTCTGTCCCTATTATTCGTTTCTATTCCTTCTAATGTTTTTTACCCCCCTTTTTCAAAAATTAAATTTTTACTTTATTTGTGCTGTTTTCTTGTTACTATTTCTCATCTTCTCTCAACTAGATAAAAACTCATCCAGAGCACACCACCATTGACTGTGTTCACCCTCTGTGTTCAGCTTCACAAATGTGAAACTGTCTCCTGCCCGAGCCATGGTCACTATTTCAAGACAACAGTACCAGCCAGGTAGGGAAGTGTCCCTGTTCTTGTTCTTCTCAGTTCACACACACACACACACATATATATATGTATATCCTCTTTAAAAAAAAAAAAGTTTTCTGCCTCATTTTTGCCTTTCTCTTGTTAATTTTTCTCTTTTTTTTTTCTCAACTAGGACAGAACTCATTCAGGAAACTTCACGTCTGTCTTGGCCCTCTGTGTTAAGTTTCACACCTTGAAGCCTTTCCCAGTCATAGTTTCCCCATTTCCAGGCTCCACTACCATCCAGGTAGTCAAGTGTCCCTGTTCTTGTTCTTTACTCTCCCTTATGAATTTTTTATGTTTTTCTCTTGTTGAATAAACAGATTTCTGCCTCCTTGTCCCTTTGTGCTCTTAATTTCTCTCCTTTTTTACTCAACTAGGATAGAAAACATCCAGGCAATACCATCTCTGATGTGTTGGCCTTCTATTAACAGTTTCACAGCTGTGAAACCTTCTCCCAGGGAGGGTACCCTATTCCAGACCCCAGTGCTAGCCAGGAAGCCAAGTGTCACGGTCCTTGTTCTTCTCTGTCCCTTCTTTTTGAATTTTTTCTCTTTTAAAAAAATAACTTTCTGCCCTGTTTGTACCTTTCTTTTATTTTTTTCTTGTCTTCTTTTAACTTGGACAGAAATCATCCAGGTAACTCCACCACTGTCAGTAGTGGCCCTCTGTGTTCAGCCACATGTCTGTGAAACCCTCCATTACAT
>NW_006200268.1:57705-77921 GCF_000334495.1 Tupaia belangeri chinensis
CAGGAAAGCAAGTATCCTTGTTCTTCTTATTGTTTTCTGCCCCTGACTTTTTAATTTTTCTAAGAAACATCTTTCTGCCTTGTTTGTACCTTTCTTTTGTTATTTTGTCTCCTCTTCCCTCAACTATGACAGAAAGCATCTAGATAATTTCAGCTCTGACTGTGTTTGTATTCTGGGATTAGCTTCATGGCTGTGAAGTTCTACCCAGCAAAAGAATTCCCCTCTACACCCCAGTTCTAGCAAGGCAGGAACGTATTCCTTTGCCTCTTGTTCATCGCTTTCCTTCTAACTTTTAAAATTTTCTCTTAAAAACAAATCAAAACAAAACAAACAAAACGAAACAAAGCAACTTTCTACCATGTTTGTGCCTTTCTGTTGTTAAATTGTCTCCTCTATCAACTATGACAGAATGCATCCAGACAATTTCAACTCTGACTCTGTTTGCATTCTGGGATTAGCTTCATGGCTGTGAAGTTCTCCCCAGCAAAAGACCCCCTTCCATGCCCAAGTTCCAGCAAGGTAGGAAAGTATTCCTTTGTCTCTTGCTTGTCTTTTTCCTTCTAACTTTTTAAATTTTCTCTTAAAAACAAAACAAAACAGCTTTCTACCATGTTTGTGCCTTTCTGTTGTTAACTTGTCTCCTCTTCTATCAACAATGACAGAAAGTATCCTGGCAACTCCCCCTCTGACTGTGATAGCCCTCTTGGTTAGTCTTTAAAGCTATGAAGCCCTGGGTGCTATCCTTCCATACTCTAGGGCCAGCCAAAATAAAAAGCATCCAGGCAACTCCACTTCTCACCATTTTTGCCCTGGGAGTTTAGCTTCATGATTGTGTAATTTACCAGAGCAAGGGTCTGCATTTCTTGACCCCAGCATGTGCCAGGTAGGCAAGTGTCTGTCTCCTTCTTGTTTGTTTCTGTCACTTCTAACTTTTTTCTTTACTGCTCTCTTATACAAACAAACAAAACAAACACTGCCCCATATATACCTTTTTCTTGTTAATTTATCACCTCTTCCTTCAGCTAGTACAGAAAGTATCCAGGCAACTCCACCTCCAGCTGTGTTGGTCCTCTAGGTTCAGCTTCATGGCTGTAAAGCCCCTTCCAACAATGCTCCCTAGACCAGATTCCAGTGCTACCTAAGACAGAAAGCATCCAGGCAACTCCAATTCTTATTGTGTTGGCGCCCTGTGTTCAACTTCACTGCTTTGAATTCCCCCAGCCGTGGTCCCCCTTACACACGTCAGTGCTAGCCAGATAGGCAAGTGCCCTGACCCTCATGTTCTCTGTTCCTTCAAATCTTTTTTTTTTCTAATTTTAACTGAACAGCTTTCTATCCCATTTATGCCTTCCTCTTATTAATTTCTCTCTTCTCTTCTCAAATAGGATTAAAGCATCCAGGTAACTCCACCTCTGATTGTGTTGGCCCTCTGGGTTCAGCTTCAAAGTTATGAAGCCTGCACTCTTTCAGACTCTGTTGGGAATGTCGACATGTTGCTAGACTGGAGGTGCTGCCGACCATGGGCTCATACACAGGCCTCCACAGCCCCTGACCTACATCCTGTGAACACCCTGCCCCAAATTCCTGTAACTGTAGAGGTTGCTAGCTTTGCAAGCTTCAAAGTGATTGAGCAGTATAACAGGATGTGGGTGAAAGCAACCCTTGCACCAGAACTGCAGAGTGTCCTCTTGCTCTCCCCCTTGGACCCTCTTTGTCAGGCCATGGAAAAAATACTGACAGTACTTTCTCATCCCTTTCCCTGCTTATAAAAGCACCTTTGCCCCAGGTTAGGGGTCCTCATTGGTGCCTGCTGCGCCAGGTATTCACTTGGACCGCAGCTAGCTGGACAATAAAGCCTCTCTTGTACTTGCATTGTTGTTGTCCTCTCTGCATCACTGGAGTAAGATAAATCTGGACCCAACGTTTTGGGGGCTCGTCCAGGATCATTCACCTTGGTGATTGGCAGATTGGGAACAATAGAGCAGGCTCGAACTTCATTAAGGGCTGAAATAGGCTTGGTAAAGGAGGGTTAGCCGCTTCCATCTGTGGTCCCTCTAGGACCTAGGCAACGCCGAATCTGTTGACCCGGGTTGAGGATCCTTAGAGATTCCCCTGTAGGGTTGAAAAGACCCATCCAGGGCTAAAACGGGCCTGGTACAGGATTCTCATTGAGGGCTGAAACAGGCCCGGTAAGGGATTCTCTGTGGAGGAACCAGGCCCCAACCTGGAAGCTCTGTCTGTTTTTGAGTGAGATGTCCCAAAGACAGTCAAGGGAGACGTCCCTGACCTATTGCCATCTGACAGCTATTTTCAGTGGACTCCTTTTGGTTCACTTGGTAAGAAACCTAGACAGGTTGCTAATGGTCCAATAATTGTGGTGTCTAAAACTGGTCAATACCTCAGTTCGTCTCCTATCCATATTTGTCTGTCCACTGCTTTGCTTGTGATACTTTGTCTGTTCCTCTGGTGGCATGTGGTTCTCTGGCTCCTGAAACATGGGACAAACTCAAACAACACCTAAGAGTATAATTCTACAACACTTCTCTGAAGTGAAGAAACTGGCCCACAATCATGGGCTAAAGGTAAGTAGAGGTAAGTTCAATACCCTCTGTTCCTCAGAGTGGCCAACCTTTGGTGTAGGATGGCCTCCAGAGGGAACTTTCTCCTTGATGGTAATCAGGCAAGCCAAGGACGTTATTAATCAACCTGGGCTCTGTGGGCAACTGGACCAATACCCTTATATTGCCCTCTGCGAAGTCCTGATTGAGGAGCCTCCCTCCTGGCTCAAGCCCCTATTGCCATCCAGGGAAGAAAGCAGTCACTTCCTAAAGTCTTGGCCATGACCAAGCCTGCCAGATTCAAGGGAAAAAATGAAACCCTATCGAGAGGGATTCCCCTCAGATCAGAAAGTGCATTACCTAGGCCTATCCTACCTGAGAGTTCTGGCCTATACCCGTCCTTGGCAGACTTTGAGGCAGAATTTAGTCCACCACCTTATGCTGCAGCAAAGGCACCCCCAACACAAACTGAAACTGAGGCTGAACCACAACCACAGCCCCAGCAGATGCCTCACTCTTCTACAGAGCCATCTGCACACCCCCTGCCAATACAGGGACCTTCAGGAGGGCTCAGGCCCAGAAGGCCACCCTATGCAGGGGAGCCCTCCACCATGGGGCAAGCATCCATCTGCCCTGTCCGGGCCATAGGTGGCCCGAACCCGCAGGATGAATGTATCTACCAGTATTGGCCTTTTTCTAGTTGTGACCTCTATAATTGGAAAAACCAAAATCCGTCCTTCTCTGAGGACCCCCGGGGCCTCACTGATCTCTTTGGGTCTATTTTGTACACCCACAGTCCCATCTGGGACAACTGCCAACAGTCCGGAGATCCTTGATACCACTGAGGAATGAGAATGGATTCTCACCGAGGCCTGGAAGAATGTGCCCAGAGAAAACGGCATGACCACCATGCTGCTTGAACCTGATTGATGAAGGGTTCCCACTCACCTGACCAACCTGGGACTTTGGGATGGTCGAAGGTAAGGAGCATCTTCGAGTCTATCGCCAGGCTCTCATGGTGGGCCTCCAAGGGGCTGCAAGCTGCCCAAAAGATTTTGTTAAGGTGAAAACAATAATACAGGGGGATAATGAAAGCCCTGCCATATTTTTAGAACACCTCTATGCAGCCTATAGGCAGTTCACCCTGTTAGACCCCCTGAAGGAAATAAACCAGTCAGCAATTATAAAATCTTTCATCAATCAAGCAGCCCCTGTTAGTCAGAAGAAATTGTATAAACAGGAAGGTCTAGTGGAACTGACTATAGACGACCTAATTAAGGTTGCCACCAGAGTCTTCAATTCCCAAGAAACCCCTGAGGAAAGAGAGTAAAGAATTAGGAAGGTAGACATTTCCATAAGAAACAAATGGATCACATGGCTAAGATCCTCTTAACCAGCATCCAGGGAGGACGAGGGCCCCACAACCCTCAGGAGAAAAGGAATTGCAACAGTCCCCACCTACAAAAAGACTAATGTGCTTACTGCAAGCAATTTCACTATTTCAGAAATAACTGCCCTAAGCAAGTCAAGGGTGACAGCACAAAGAATAACCTAAAAGTTTTGGTGGGGGGACAGACTGAGTAGGGAAGTCAGGACTTAGAATCCCTCCCTGAGTCCTGGGTAACCATGTCGGTGGAGGGGAAGCTCATCAAGTTTATGGTAGATAATGGCACCCAATACTCAGTCCTCAAAACCCCGTCATACCCTTGGACCACCCAACATAAAGATCTAGGCTACCACCAGGTCACCCACTCCTTTTTAGTAATACCTGAATGTCCAGCCCGTGACCTCTTGACAAAGGTTCAAGCACAGATCCACTTTACCCATGAAGGTATCACAGTCACTGATAATCAGGGTTGCCCCCTTCATGTCCTTACATTGGCTGTGGCAGATGAACACTGCTTTTTCACCCACCCAGCTGCCATGACAACTGAGGGCCACTCATGGTTCCCTGAAATGGAACTCTGGGTCCAGAGGTTCCTTGAAGTCTGGACAGAACAAGCAGGGATAGGGTTAGCAACTCATAGGCCTCTTGTAATTGTGGATCTTAAACCGGCAGCCCAACCGGTCTGAATCCGCCAGTACCCAGTGTCCACAGAGGTCCAAAGGGGGATAACCCCTCATATCTGTCGCCTGCTTCAAGCTGGCATCCTCAAACCCTGTCATTCAGACTGGGATACCCCATTGCTACCAGTACGAAAGCTGGGAGGAAATGACTTTAGGCTTATTCAGGACTTGAGGGAAGTGAACAAGAGGACCTTGGAATATGCATCCCATCATCCCTAATACACTCTCCTAAGTCTTCTCCCTCGTACCCACATTTATTATACAACCTTGGACTTAAAGGATGCCTTCTTCAGTATAGTCCTGGTACCCGTTAGTCAGCCTATCTTTGCTTTTGAGTGGCAAGGTGAGGTGGACACTTTGCAACAGCTCACCTGGATGCAGATCCCACAGGGATTCAAGAACTCTCCAACCTTGTTTAATGAAGCTCTCAGCCAAGACTTGGAATCCTACTGCAAAGGTCATACTGATGTGACTTTGTTACAATATGTTAATGACCTCTTCTTAGCTGCTCCTACTGAGGCATTGTGCCTACAGGCTACAGAGGACTTGTTGCTGTAACTGGGCTCACTAGGCTACCATGCCAGTGTGAAAAAAAAGCACAAATCTGTAAGGACACAATTACCTACTTGGGATACAAGCTCAGTAAAGGGAAAAGATGGCTAATGGATGACATGAAGGAAACTGTAATGTAGCTACTGGTTCCCTGTACAGCTAGAGAGGTTAGAGAATTCCTAGGTACTGTGGGGTACAGTCGACTCTGGATCCCTGGATTTGCTGAGCTAGCTAAACCCTTGTATGAGGTTACAAGACAAAGATCAGCTTGGGAATGAGGTCAATAACAACAGGAGGCTTTTGAAAGCCTCCAGGCAGCCCTATTAAAATCCCTGCATTAGCACCAGACCCACTTAGGTCATTCACCCTCTACATGGCCAAAAAGGAATGGGATTGCCAAGGGTGTACTTACGCAGAAATTGGGCCCCTGGAGGCACCTGGTGGCTTGTTTATCCAAAAAGTTGGACACAGTGGCAGGGGGATAGCCTCCCTGCTTGCGTATAATAGCCGCTATGGTGACCCTGGTGCGTGACACAGACAAGTTGACTTTTGGGCAATCCTTGAATATTATGACCCCTCATGCAATCGATGGGGTCCTCAGGCACCCACCTGGATGTTGGATGTCTAATGCATGCTTAACCCACTACCAAGGACTGCTTTTAGACACTCCCCATATTGAATTCTCAGAGCCTGCTACTCTAAATCCAGCTACCCTGCTGCCGGTCCCAGACCTGGAAGCCTCCATGCATTGCTGCCATGAGATCCTTGCTGATACATTCAGATACATCCAGATCTCCAAGACACAACACTGTCGAACAGTGAATTGACCTGGTTCACCAATGGAAGCAGCTTTGTGCAGGATGGCATCCAGAAAGCTGGAACAGCATTGGTGGGTCAGGGGGGGAACATAATCTGGAGCTCCCCCTTGCCCTCAGGCACCTCTGCTCAAAAGGCTGAACTTATTGCCCTGACTGAAGCCTTAGAAAGAGCCAAGGGGCACCAAGCCACCATCTACACTGAAAGCAGGTATGCTTTTGGGACAATACACATTCATGGGGCAATATACCAAGAGAGAGGCTTCCTTACCTCAGAGGGGAAAGAAATTCACCTTTTACCTGAAATCCAGCACTTGCTTGCTGCAGTCTTCAAGCCTAGAGCCATAGCAGTTGTGCACATTCCGAGAATCAGGTGCCCAAAACCCCTGAGGCACTTGGGAACTGTCATGCCGACCAGACTGCCTAATAAGCTGCATGGATACACCGGTCCCTACCCTGTCCATTGGGCTACCACCACCAGAACTCCCTGAGCTCCCTGCAAGTCCAATTTACTCCTCCATAGACCTTGCATGGTTACAAAGGAATGACTGTCTGCCATCTGACTCAGCGGGGTGGGACTAAGATACTAACAGTTGCCTCATTCTCCCGGAGGCCTTGGGTTTATCTCAGCCACCCATCTGGGCTCCAGAAAACTGTTACAACTCCTGCAAGCAGTTCAGCCCCACTTTCCCCATCAGGGGAAACACATTCGCCACATCATAGAACACTGTACGGGGTGCCAGGCTATGAAACCTACCAAAGGAGGACAACTTTACTCAAGTATCCAGGACAGGGGGAAGATGCCAGTCCAAAACTAGGAAATTGACTTCACTGAGGTAAAGCTGGGGAAATACGGTTATAAATATCTCCTGGTGATTCGGGGTGGGTTGAGGCCTTTCTCAACAAGTGAGAAACTTCTCAGGTGGTAGCCAAGGATCTATTAGAAGAAATTATGCCCCGCTATGGTATTCCTGAAACACTTGGTTCTGATAATGGTCCAGCTTTCATTAGTAAAATCCTACACGGTTTGGCCCATGCGTTGGGAACAAATTGGAAATTGCATTGCGAATATAACCCACAAAGCTTGGGCCAAATAGAAAGAATGAATTGGACATTAAAGGAGACCTTATCTAAATTAGCTATTGAGACTGGCATGGACTGGGTGACCCTCCTGCCCATTGCCCTGTTTCGAGTCTGGAACTCTGCATACATCCATGGAGTGACTCCCTTTGAAATTCTGTATGGGGCACCGCCTTCCATCTGGACCTGTGCCCTCCCTGCCGTGCTGCCATCTAGCCCTAATGATTACAGGGACCACCTTAAAGCTCTGCAGCAGGTTCAGGACACACTGTGGCCCGCCCATGATACGGGCACTCCATGGAACCAGAAAGGCAGTGGACCCCAAACACAGCATAGCCCCCAGTGACTGGGTCTGGGTCAAAAGACACAGGGCCCATAACCTCGAGCTATGGTAGAAAGGGCCTTGTATGACTCTTTTTGACTACCCCCGCTGCCCTCAAGGTAGACAGCATCAGTCCATGGATCCATCACTCACATCCAAGGCGCTGCGCCATCGGCAGTCCAACAGGCCGACACCTCTTGGACAGCCTGCCATCATCCAGACAACTCACTGAAACTCCAGTTACACAGACAACAATCTCTACCAGCAACAGCCACTCTACCTTGGAGCCTTCCTGATTCTCCTTATGCTCCCAATGCTTGGGTATTGGGGAATATCTTTGCTGGTGCTCTTATCTATCGGGGTGGGGGACCATTCTCCAGACCCCTGATCGCTTCCCCTCTTCCCATGAACCTATGTCTCTCTCTTGGGTGATTTCTCAAGTGGGTGATAATCAAGTTGTTCATACTGCCACCCGCACGGCCCCAATAGGAACATGGTTTCCCAACCTGGAATTCAATCTCTGTGCTCTTGTAGGTGACTTATGGACCAAGTCCATCCAGGATCCCTCCAGATTGCACTATGGATGTGCAGGTCCCAGTACTAAATCAGCCTGGTGGCAATTCTCACAAATGTGGTGGCCTCACACATTTTTTCTGCTCTGACTGAGATTGTGTGTCCACTGGCTACATTTCTTGGCCACCAAACCCAGACCCTCTGATAACGGTTACCTGGGGACTTTGGTGTAGGCCTAACAACTGGGCACTCTGCACATCTACCCTTAATAAATGTAACCCAATTCAAGTCACTTTCACTGCCGAGGGAACTCTGCGTACCCAGAACTGGCTCAAAGGAAAAATGTGGGGCCTCTGGTTACATGCTTCCTGGCATTGCATTTTCCATCTGTTTGGTGACCACCCCACTGGCCCTCCCAGGCATTAGGCCACAATCGGTTGTTCAATCCCACCTTAGCTGCCTGGGCCTCACCAATTGAATCCCACTCCACCACTATTGCCACTACCCCCTCTTCTGTGCCAGCCCCAGTCCCTGTGGTCTCCGACCTTGTGTGTCGTCCATTGCTGGATCTCACTCAGGCTGTCTTCTCTGCTCTTAATGAGACCTGCCCCACCTTCAATCTTTCTGTACCATGCTGGCTCTGCTTTGATGTGCACCCTCCATACTATGAAGCCTTGGCATTAGATGCTCCCTTCAATACCTCTGCTGCCGACTCCCCGCCTTCTTGTTAATGGCGTGAAAGGAAGGTTGGCCTCACCCTATAACTGGTTAGTGACTGAGGCCTCTGCATAGACCAAACTCCCCTGGAACACCTTGAGTTGTGTGCTCGCATTGTTAATTTTTCGTCCATTAATCCTCCCACTTGGATAATCCTCCCTCCCGGGGGATGGCGGCTCTGTGCTCTGACGGGCCTTACCCCATGTGTATCCTATGTGGTCTTTGCCAGCTGCTCTGATTTTTGCCTCCTGGTCTAGGTCCTTCCCTGTCTTATCTATCATCCTGAGGACTTCCCCTTCACATTCCTTGCTTCCCAGCCCACTACCAGAAACAGGCGCAAGGTGATTTTGGCCATGACTGTTGCTGCCATTTTTGGCCTGGGTGCGGCCAGTGCAGGTACCAGAATTGCCACTCTAACCTCCCAACTTTCAGGCTTGCTTTCTCTGTGGGTGGTCATTGACCAAGACCTAGACCGCCATCAGCCACCTTGAGAAATCCTTAACGTCCCTCTCTGAGGTTATTGTCCAGAACAGGTGGGGCCTCGACTTGCTTTTCCTTCAGCAGGGTGGTCTTTGTATTGCCTTAGACGAACAATGCTGCCTCTATACTGATCATACCAGGGTTGTTAATGACTCCATGGCTAAACTACGTGAAGGCCTTGCAGCGAGAAAATGCAACTCGGAGGCTAACCAGGGTTAGCATCAACAGTTGTTTGAATGGTCCCCGTGGCTAACAACTCTCCTCCCTGGCAGAGCACCTCATCCTCTTTCTAGTCATCCTCACGCTGGCCCCACTGGTCCTGGTCCTGGTCCATTTATCTGCTCCCGTATTCAGGCTACTTGACTCCTGGTACTTCAACAGGCCTACACTCCTGTCTCTACTGATGAAACCTCCCTTTAACTCCTTGCCTCCTCGCTTCTGTATATTTGCTTTCAGTACTCATGAGAATGGTTTCTCATATGGACCTGCTCAGGGGAGGAATGCTTGGAATGTTGAGATGTTGCTAGACTGGAGGTCCTGCCAGCCATGGGCTCATACATGGGCCTCCATAGCCCCTGACCTACATCCTGTGAACACCCTGCTCCAAATCCCTGTACTTGCAGAGGTTGCTAACTTTGCAAGCTTCAAAGCAATTGAGCAGCATAACACGATGTGGATGAAAGCGACCCTTGGACCAGAACTGCAGTCTGCTCTTGCTCTCCACCTTGGACCCCACCTTGTCAGGCCATGGAAAAAAAAATAAAGGGATCAGCAGTTAGCGTAATGGCTATGTCGCTGGACTCCCACAGAGTTGACCGCTGTTCGCGTCCCAGACCTGGTGGCTTAAACTCATGCCAGGTGCGTGTGTGTGCATGCCCAAGATCCCGAGAGGAGAATGGAGAAGGGATTGCAGCGTGGCCATCCCCCCTGGGGAGTAATTTCTCGCTTTCTGTCTCTCTTTCTCTCTGTCTCTGTCTGTCTGGCAAGCACACGTGTCCTATAGCAAAAAAAACTCTCAAAATAAATAAATAAATAAATAAAGAGATTTCTGCCTCATGGATCTCTCTATTGTTAATTTGTCTCCTCTTCACTCAGGAAAGAAAGCATCTAGCAACTTCAACTCTCACTATGTTGACCCTCTGAGTTCAGCTACATGGTTGTGGAGCTCCTGCCCCCTGCCTTGGTACTTACTTCCAGACCCTAGTGCTAGCCATGTTTGCAAGTGTTTCTTTCCCTCTTGTTCCTCTGTCCTGTCTACTTTTTTATTTCTTTCTTAAAAACAAAGAGCTTTCTTACCTGTTTGTGCCTTTCTCTTGTTGTTTCTTCTTCTCTCAACTAGTATAGAAAGCATCCAGGCAACTCCATCTCAGATTGTGTTGGCTTTCCAGATTCTGCTTCACAATTTTTAATTTCTCTTCCCAGCCAAGAGCTTACCTTCAAGACCCCAGTGCTAGTCTCACGAAAAAATGTTCCTGTCTCCGTAGTTCTTCTTAGTCCCCTCTTATATATTTTTTTCTTTTTATGTCTTTTAAAAAAACAGTTTTTGCCCTGTTTGTGCCTTTCTTTGTTAGTCTGTATACCCACCTCTCAACTAGGACAGAAAACATCCAGGCAACTCCACCTCTGATTGTGTAGGCCCACTGGTTTCAGCTCTATGGCAGTGAAGCCAACAGGAATGTTTTCTTTCAGACTCCAGTGCTAATCAGTTTGGCAAGAGTTCCTGTTTCTCTTGTTCTTCTCTGTCACTTCTTTTGTTCTCTTTTTAGAAAATAGCTTTGATCTTATTTGTGCCATTAACTTGTTAATTTGTCTCCATTCTCTCAACTAAGAAAGAAAGCATCTGGGCAACTCCAGGTATGACTGCTTTGGCACTCTGGGTTCCTCTTAAGGAATGTGAATCCTCACATAGCCAGGGTTTCATCCCCTTTCCAGACCCCATTGCTAGCCAGGTGGGCAAATTATCTCTATTACTCTTGCTGTTCTCTGTCCCTTCTAAAATTTATCTTTTTACCCCCCTTTTTATAAAACAGCTTTCTCCTTGGTTTGTTTAAAATTTTTATCCTCTTCCCTTTACTATGAGTAAAAGCATCCAGGCAACTTCACCACTGATAGGTTTGGCCTTGTAGGTTTAGCTTCATATATGTCAGGTTCCCCTGAGCCAGTGTCCCTTCCTTCAGGCCCCACTGCTAGATAAATAACAAATGTCTCTATTCCTCTTGTTCTCCACTGTTCCTTCTTACTTTTCTTATTTATGCATTTTTGTGCTTTTTTAAAACAAACAAAAGAACTTTCTCCCCACTTGTGCCTTTGTCTTGTTATTTTTTCTCCTCTTCACTTAACTAGGACAAAAAGCATTGAAACAATTCCACTCCGTGAAGGTCCTGGATTCAGCTACTTAACTGTGAAGCTCCACCCCATCCAAGTTCTCCCCTTTCACACACAACTGCTAGCCATGTAAATTAGTATTTCTGTATTTTTTGTTATTCTCTGTCCCTTTTATCTTTTTTCTTTTTTTTGGAAAGTTGGTTTTTTGTTTGTTTGTTTGTTTGTTTTGTGTGTGTGTGTGTGTGTGTGTGTGTTTGCCAGGCAGACAGCTAGAAAGCGAGAAATCACCCCCCCAGAGGGGATGGCCACACAGCAATCCCTTCTCTTCCATTCTCCTCTTGGGATCCTGGACACGCACACACACACACCCGGTGTGAGTTTAAGCCACTGGGTCTGGGACTTGAACCGCGGTTGACTAAGTGAGAGTCCAGCAACATAGCCATTACGCTAACTGCTGGTCTTTTTTTCTTCTTTTTAACAAAACAGTTTCTGTCCCTTTTGTGCCTTTTTTGTTGTTGTTGTTGTTGTTAATTTGCCTTCTCTTCCTTGGAAAACTACAGAAATCATTCAGGCAATTATAGCTCTGACTTTGTTGGCCCTCTTGGACAATTTAACAGCAGTTAAGATCCTCCCATCAAAAGACCCCCTATCTAGTACCCTGTGCTAGCAAGGAAGAAAAGTGTTCTTTACCTTCTTGGTGTGTGTTGCTTCTTTTTTCACTTCCTTTTTTTTTTTTTTTCCCCTAAAAGAAAAACAACAACAAAAAACAGCTTTCTATTCACATATGTGCCTTTCTCTTGTTAATTAGTCTTCTCTTTCCAGGAACTCCTCCTCTTACAGTGTTGGTCATCTGGGTACAGGTTTATGGTTGAAAAGCCATCCTCACCCCAGCTAGAGTTAACCCTTTCTGTCCCCAGTGCTAGCAAGTTATGCAAGTTTCCAAATCACATTGTTCTTCTCTGTCCCTTTTTTCCCCTCTTTTTAAAATATTAGCTTACTACCCTATTTGTACCTTTCTTTTGTTACTTTGTCTCCTCTTCCCTAACTATAAGAGAAATGCTGGCCTTCTCGGATCACCTTCATGCCTGTGAAGTTTCTCCCTGCAAAAAATCTGCCTTCTAGACAGTGCTAGCCAGGTTAAAAAAAAAAATGTTCCTTTCCCTCTTTTCCTTTTTTGTCCCTTCTAACTACTTTTCATGTCTTCTTTTTTTTAAAAAAAATATATATTTCTGTCCCATTTCTGTCTTTTGTTAATTTTTCTCCTCTTCCTTCAACTAAGACAGAAAGTATCAGAAAACTCCACCTCTGATGGTGTTGGCCCTCTGGATTTAACTTCATGTCTATGAATATACTTTCCTTTAGGGTTCTCCTTTCCAGTGCTATGCAGGACAGAAACATCTAGGAAACTCCACCTTTGAATGTGTAGGTTTTCTGTTTTCAGCTTAATGCTGTAAAGCCCTTCCACCAGTCAAAGATCCCATCTCTTAGATCCTAGTGTAGATCCTAGTGTTAGGTAGGCAAGTGTTTCTGTCCCTCTTATTCTTGTTTATTCTAACATTTTTCTTTAAAAAAAAAAAAGTCTTTCTGCTCCATTTTTACCTTTCTCTTGTAAGTTTGTACTCTCTTTTCTCTACTAGGATAGAAAGCATCCAGGCAGGTCCATCTCAAACTGCATAGGCCCATGGATTAAGCTTCAAAGCTGTGAAGCCCCTGTATCTTGGGTACACCCTCCCAGGCTGAAGTTCTAACCAGGTAGGCAAGTGACTTTGTTGTTCTTGTTATTCTGTGCTCCTTCTAACATTGTTCTTTTTTCCTCTTTTTCTTTTTTATAGATAGTTTACTGTCCTGTTTGTGCTTTTCTCTTGTTAATTTGTCTCCTCTCCCTCAACTAAGACTAAAAGCTTCCAGGCAACTGTGGCCTTTTGTGTTCAGCTCCATAGTTGTAAAGCCCCTTGTCCCACAAAGTGTTCTCCCTTCCACACCCCATTCTACCCAGGTAAGAAAGTGTTCCTGTCCCTCTTGTTCTGCTCTCTCCTTACTAACTTGTTTTCTCACTTTTTTTTTTATTAAAAAAAACCTTTCAGCCTTGTTATTTTGTTACTTTGTCTCCTCTTCCCTCAACTTGGACAGGAAGCATCCAGGCAATTCCACCTCTGATGTGTTCACTTTCTGGGTTCAGCTTCATGATTGTGAATCTCCCCACATCCCCCAGCCAGGGTCTCCCCTTCTAGATCTCATTGGTAGCTAGGTAGGCATGTGTCCCTGTCCCTCTTTTTTTTTTTTTCCTGTCACTTCTAACATTTTTCTTCTTTTATCTTAAACAAACAAACAAACAAAAACAAAATCTGCTCTTCCCTGTTTGAGTATTTCTATTTATTTGTTTCATCTTCCCCATACTAGGACTGAAAGTATTCAATCAACTTGCCTCTGACTGTGTTGGCCCTCTAGGTTCAGCTTCACAGTTGTGAATCTTCCCCCAGCCATAGGCCCTTCTTTCATACTCCAGTGGTAGCCAAGGCAGAATGCATCCAGGCTACTCAATCTCTGACTCTGTTGGTCCCCGGTTCAGCTTCATGGCAGTGAAGCCCCCTTCTCGCAAGGGTCCCCTCATAGAGAGCCCCATGGTAGCCAATTAGGCATGTGTCCCTGTCCCTCTTTTTCTTTTTTGTCTCTTCTAATTTATCTTCAATAAAATAATCTTTCTGCCTCATTGTGCTATTCTCTTTTTAATGTCCTCTCTTTCCTCAACTAGGATATAAAGCATCTAGGGCACTTCACCTCCTATCATGTTGGCTATCTGGGTTCAACTTTAGGGTTGGCAAGCCTCCAGCTGTCAGCTCCCCCTTCCAGACCCCAGTGCTCATCAGGTAGGCAAGTGTACATATCCCTCTTGTTCTTCTCTGTCCTTTCTAACATACTTTCTTTTTTCCTCTTAAAAAAAATTTCTCCCCCATTTGTGTCTTTTTCTTGTTAATTTGTCTCCTCTTTTCTCAAGTATCACAGAAAGTATCTAGGAAACTCTACCTTAGATTGTGTCCATACTGTTCCCCCAGCCAAGATAACCTCTTAAACTCTCCAGTGCTACCTGGAAGACAAGTGTCACTGTTCCTCTCTTCTCTTTTTCAACTTGTTTTCATTTTATCTTAAAACAAAAACAAAAACAAAACAGCTTTCTGCACTCTTTGTGCCTTTCTCTTGTTAATTTATCTCCTCTTCCCTCTACTAGGATGGAAAGCATATTGAGAACTCCAACTCTGAGTATGTTGGGCCTCTGGGTTTATCTTCATGGGTGTGAAGGCCCCCCTTCCATCCAGGATCCCCCTTCCAGACTCCAATGTAGCCAAACAAGCAAGTGTTCCTGTCCCTCTTTTTCTTCACTGTCCCTTATAAATTTTCTTTATTAAAAACAAACAAAAAAAACCCACAACTTCTGCCTTGTTTCTGTTTTTCTTTTGTAAATTTATCTCCTCCTACCTCTACTAGGACTTAAAGCATCCCAGCAACTCCACTTCTGACTGTGCTGGCTCTATGGATTCAACTTCATGGCTGTAAAGTTCAATCCCCTATCAAGGTACCCTCTTCCAGATTCCAGTGCTATCCAGGACAGAATATATCCAGGCTACTTCATCTCTGACTCTTCTGACCCTCTGGGAACAGCTTTATGGCTGTGAAGCCTAGCTCCATCATGGTCTTTCCTTCTAGACCCCAGTGCTATCCAGGTAAGCAAGTGCCCTTGTTCCTCTTGTTCCCCTTTGTTCCTTCTAACACTTTGTAATTTTTCTTCTAAAAAAAAAAATAAAAGGTTTCTGACTTGTTTGTGCATTTCTCTTGTTAATTTCTTTCCCTTTCTCTCAACTAGGACATAAATCATTCAGGCAACTCCACCTCTAACTGTGTTGCTTTACAGCTGTGAACGCCCATCTGAAGCCAAGGTCTCCCCATCCAGATGCCAGTGCTAGCCAGGACGGTAAGCATACAGGAGACTCCACCTTTGTCTGTTGGGCTTCTGGCTTTGGTTCATCAGCTGTCAAACTTCCCTCCAGCCAGGGTCTCTTCTTCAAGATTTCTGTGCTAGCCAGTTAGCAAGAGTCCCTGCCCCTCTTGTTCTCATTTGTCCGTTCTAACTTTTTCTTCTTTTCTGTTTTTTTTTTTAAATCGTATTTTTGTTCCATTTGTGCCTTTCTCTTGTTAATTTGTTTCCTCTTCCCACAATCAGTATAGAAAGCATCCAAACAACTCCACCTCTGTGTTGGCTCTCTGGGTTAAGCTTCAAAGCTTTGAAGACCCCTTTCAGCCAGGGACCCCTTACAAAAGTTTAGTAATAGCCAGGACAGAAAATATTCAGACAACTCTGCCACTGACCATTTATGCCTATGGGTTTGACTTCATGGCAGATAAGAGCCACCCAGCAATTGTCCACATTTCCAGACCCCAGTACTAGCCACATAGGCAAGTGTCAGTGTTCCTTGTATTCTTTTCTGTCTTTTTTACCTTTTTCTCTTTTTTAGAAAAAAAGCTCCTTTCTTGTTTGTTCTTTTCTCTAGTTAATTTGTGTCCTCACCCTCAAATAGAACAGTCGAATCCAGGCAACTTCACCTCTGTGTTGGTGCTTTGTGTTCAGCTTCATAGCTGTGAAGTTTCTCCTACAGTTTTGGTTCTCCTAGGACAGAAAGCATCAGACGATGTTACTTCCAACAGTGTTTTCCCTTTCGGTTCAGCCTCATGGCTGTGAAGAACCTGCTCTACCTGCCAGGGTCCCCACTTCCAGACCCCAGTGCTAGGCTACAGGCAAGTTTCCCTATCCCTCTTTATTGTCTCTGCTCCTTCTAACATATTTCTTTTCTTTAAAGAAACAAAAACAAAGAAACAGCTTTCTGCACCATTTGTGCCTTTCTCTTGTTAATTTGTCTCCTCTTCCCTCAAGTAGGATGGAGACCATGCAGGTAACTCTACCTCTGACTGTGTTGGCCCTCTGGGTTCAGCTTCAAAACGGTAAAACCTCTGCCACCTGCCATGGTTCCCATTCCCATACTCATTGCTTGCCAGGTAGGAAAGCTTCTTTGTGCCTTTTGTTCTTCTCTGTTCTTTCTAACTTATTCTCATTTTTTTCTATTTTTTTTTTAAAGAAAGGTTTCTGCTTTGTTAATGACTTTCTCTTATTAATTTGTCTCCTTTTTTTTCAACTAAAACAGAAAGATTCCAGGCAACACAACCTCTGACCATGTTGGGTATCTTGATTCTGATTGATTGTTGTGAACCCCGCAACCCACAGCCAAGATCTCTACTTCCAGACCTCTGTTCTAGCCAGGTAGACAAGTATCCTAGTTTCTCTCTCTCTTTTTTTAAAATTGTTTGTTTGTTTTTCTGTCTCTTCCAACACTTATCTTTTTTATTCTTTTTAAATAACATATTTCTGCCTTGCTTCTGTCTTTTCTTTTTAAATTGTCTCCTCTTTCCTCAGTTAGGACAAAAAACATCCAGAAATCTGCCTTCATTGTGTTTGCTTTCTGAGTTTGGCTTCATGACTGTGAAGATCCCTCCACAACCAGTGTCCTCTTTCCAGAATCCAGTGGTATCCAGGTTGGCAAGTGTTCCTGTTCCTCTTACATTTTTCTGTCCCTTCTAACTTTTTTCATCTTAAAACAAAAACAAAACAAAACAAGTACAACAAAAAGCCTTCTCTCCCATTTGTGTTTTTCTTGTTAATTTGTTTCCTATTCCCTCAACTAGGACAGAAAGCATGGCAACTTCAGCTCTGATAGTGCTGGCCCTCTAGGTTCAGCTTCACAGTGTAATTTCCACTTCCTAAGCCCCCCCAGCCAGATTCCCTCCTTCCAGACTTCAGTGCTAACCAAGACAGAAAGCATCCAGGATCCTCTACCTCTGACTATGTTGGCCCTCAGTGTTCAGCATCACAGCAATTAAGCTCTCCTTCCATTTGAGGTCTCCCCTTCTAGACTCCAGAGGTAGCCACTAAGGCAGGTATCTCTGTCCCTCTAGTTCTTCTTTGTCCCTTCTATTTTCTTCTTTTTAAAAAATGTTATTTGTGCCTTATTTGTGCTGTAGAAACTGGATCTTCACTTGCAGAAAGTAGAATCTGAACCCCTTCCTATCATCTTTGACAAAAATCAAGCCAAGGAGGAAAAGAGATCTAAATATAAGACCTCAAACTATAAAGCTGCTCCTGGAAAACGTGGGAAACTCTGGAAGACATTGGTGAAGGGAAAGACTTCTTAAATAAGACCTTGAAAGCACAGTCAATCATCCACAAAATAGACAAATGGGATTACATCAGACTAAGAAGTTTCTGCAGGGCAAAAGACACAGTAATTAGTGTGAATTGACAGCCTTCAGAAGGGGAAAATATTTTTGTAAATTATGCATCAGACAATGGACTGATAACCAGAATGCACAAGGAACTCAAGTCTCTGGAAAAAAAAGAAAAAAGATCAATCCTATTAAAAGATGGGAGAAGGAGTTGAAAAAAAAAAACACTTTCTAAAGATGACATACGAATAATGAATAGCCAAAAGGCGTATGAAAACATGCTCAACATTCCTCATCGTAAGAAAAATGCAGATCAGTACAACAAAAGAGGTACCATGTAACCCCAGTAAGAATGTCTAAGATTTAAAAAAAAAAAAGATAAATATTGGCAGGAGTGTGGTGAAACGGGAACACTTTTATACTGCTGGTGGGAATGTAAATTGGTCCAGCCACTGTGAAGAACAATGTGGAGGTTTCTCAAAGTTCTACAAGTAGAACTACCATATGATCCTACAATCCCACTCCTCTTTATCTAACCAAAGGACAGAAGAATCCTTAGAAAAGTGTTTGCACATTGATGTTTATTGCAGCATTATTCAAAATTGCTAAGACATGGAACTAACCCAAATGTCCATTAGCAGATGAATGGATTGAAAAAGTATAGCACATATACTCTATGGAATACTATTCAGCCATAAAAAAAGACTCTGTCTTTTAACAGAAATTGGATGAATATGAACTTTTGACAGAAAGTGGAAGACTATGGAGTATTTACTGCTGAGTGAAGCAAGCCAGGGTATAAAGAGAGATATTATATGTCCCCATTTAATATATACCAAGTGTCTGCACTCTATGACTGAAATTGATTGACTAAAAGATATACAAACACAAGAGATGGGTGTGAATGCCAGATGTGGTGTGTGTGGAAGAGGGGGGCTTAAGGAAAGACATTTGGAGGAAAGCTACAGAGGCAGAACATTGGAAGGGGAGGTGTGGTGTTATCTGTTGAAGATATTGTGATCAACTGGACTAGGGAGAAATGTTCACATATTGAAATGTTTACTTCATAAGATAAACAATGTCATTGAATGTATATAATAAATAAGTAAATAAATAAATATTTTTAAAGAAGTTCTCCAGTCCCTCTTGTTCATCTCTGTCCCTTCTAACTTGTTTCTTTTTTTCTCTTTCTTTAAAAAACAGCTTTCTCCCTTATTTGTGCATTTCTATTGTTAACTTGTCTCTTCTTCCCTCATTAGAATCAAAAGCATCCAGGGGACTCCATCTCTTACTGTGTGGTCCTCTGCATTCGTCTTCACAGCTAATAAGTTTTCTCCTTATGCAGATTACCCTCTTCCAGACCCCAGTGCAGCCAGGAAGGCTATTGTCCGTTTTCCTCTTTTTCCTCCTTACCCTCTAAATTTTTTTCTCCTAATTTGTGCCTTTATCTTGTTAATTCAAGTCCTCTTCTCTCTATGAGGACCAAAGACATTCAGGGAACTCCACCTCTGACTGTGTTGGCCCACTGCATTGATCTTCACAGCTGTGATGCCTCCCCCTTAGCCAAAGTATCCCATTCTATACTCCAGTGTAGCCAGGTATGCAGTAGTCCCTAATATCTTTTTTTTCTCTGTTCCTTCTTTTTTCTTTTCTTTCTTAAAAAACAAAAAACAAAAAAAAAACTTTCTGCCCCTTTTCCCTTTTTATTGTTAATTTGTTTCCTCTCCACTCTACTCAGACAGAACACATTTACACAACTCCACTTCTATCTGTGTTGGCCTTCAGCATGGCCAGCTTGTGTGCTGCATGGTTTTCTATTTCTAATCCAATTTTAATGTGATTTTTTCCTTGTCTTTTTGTTCAAGACCCTTCTTACGTTTTTCTCTACCTTTTCTTTCTTTTTGCTATTTCTTTCTTCTTTTTTCCTTATTATTGTTTTACAGCTCAGCCCTTTTCTACTGCATCAAAAAGCTAGGAGCATAATGGGTAAACATCTGAACATTTTAAGCTTTAGAAATTCCTTTGCACTCACTTTCGTTGTTTCAAAAAGAGTGATATTTCCCTTCACAAATTGATTTGCAAAACTTACCCTGTAATTCCTACACTGCAGAGCACAGTAGAAAGGAAAAAATACCATCAGCTCTATCACAGTAGGGGAAATAGACAAGCCTACAGTCACAGAATCCTTCTCCAACTACTTAGCCAACACTGAATGCATTACCAAATGACTAACAATCAGAGAAGGGCCTTAAGAATGAGAGAATAAAGTCCTGAAACTCTAGCAAGGGAACTCATTAATTCACCTCCAAGTAGAGAAAATGTAGATAAAATCATGAAATGTCAGAAAAAATTTTATATTATTAATGTTAACAAAGCCATGTGAGATGCAAGAGAAAAGAAATGCTTAGCTCCAAGAGATGGAAGTCCTTCTGTGATATAAAAGAATTGGGAATTCTGGGCCAGAAACCCTGAGAAATGACTGCCTCCTGTTGTGCCAGACATTGAACCCCCAAGCCAGAG